>NW_006408699.1:4108373-4113057 GCF_000296735.1 Chrysochloris asiatica
TCGAGCATTGTTTCGTTCTGCTGTGCATGGGGTCACTATGAGTCGGTTCCGACTCGATGGCACCTGACAACAACAACAACCTATGTTCATTGCAGCACTATTAACAATACTCAAAAAGGTGAAAAAAAAACTAAATTTCCATAATCAGGAGATGAATGGTCAACAAAATGTGGTACATATATCCAATAGAATACTGATTAGCCAGTAGGAGGAATGAAGTCTTGATACATACTATAGCATGGATGGAGCTTGAAGACAATGCTGAATAAACTATGTCAGTCAAAGAAAGACAAATAGTATATAGTCTCATTTATATAAAAAGATAAGAAAATGCAAACATATAAAGATCAAAGTAGATACTAGGTTAGTAGGCATCCCAGTGTGGTGCTGTAGGATAACCACAAAGTTGGAAGTTCTAACCTAGCAGCCATTCCTTGAAAGCTCTGTGTAGGGTCACTGTGAGTCAGAATCAATGTTGGACAGCACTTAACAACAACAGCATGGGAGAGAGGGGAAAAAGGGGGAATTAACAGTGATGGAAAACCCACAATGATTAAAGGTAGGGTTACAAAGCAATTATTGTAATCAACATCAATAAATTGTGCATCTGTAAAGTGTTGAATTGACAAAAGTTGTAAGATATATATATTTACAACCCCCTCTCCCACCAAAAAAGGAGAGCAAGAAAAAGAATAGATGCTGACACTGCTTATATATACCACTAAAACCTCATGCAATTTGTTTCCTTAGGTTGGAGGTTTAACATCATGGTTTCATGGAACATCCGAGTTAATTGACTGAATGATTTGTTTAGTATTCTTGTACTAAACATTCATTGAGTGAGAGTTGGGATCTTAAAATCTTGTAAGTGTCCGTTCAAGATACAATTGATCTCACCTGGAACAACATAGGAAGAACGTGAGTCAGGAATAGAATGAACTAGAATGTATGGCCAATTGTCCCCATGAACAACTGCCTTCTTTGCCGTGAGACCAGAAGTGGATGGTACCTTGCTACTATTACTGAACATTTTGATCAAAGACTTCATAGAAGAATGCTGATCAAAAGGGAGAAAATGCTGAACAGAATTTCAGATTCTCATGCACTCTATACTTTCTGGAACCATGAGGATGGATGAACCCTGAGATACTGTTTAAATCTTAAACCCAAAATATCTCCTTAAATCTTCTTAAAACCAAATAGAAGCTTAGCCTGACTAGTAAAAAAAAAAAAAAAAAAAAAAAAGGTCTGCCTTGTGCATTATGATCTTTTAAGAACTATGTATATGGAATGAAATTGACAACAGCAAATTCAAAAGATTAGATCAGAACCTTGGTGGTAGTGGTTATGTGCGGTGGAGTCAGTTCCAACTCACAGCGACCCTGTACAGGGTTTCCAAGGCTGTAAATCTTTATGGGAGCAGAAAGCCTCATCTTTCTCCCACGGAACAGCTGGTAGTTTCAAACTGCTGACCTTACTGTTCACAGCCAATTCGTAACCACTACACTATCAGAGCCTCTTAGATCGGAACCTTAGGGGACAATAAAAAGATGGTGCAAATGGTTGCACAACTCCAAGAACGTAATGTTTAATGTACAATTAAATATGTAGAAACTATTCGATGGTCTACGATCTTTACTGTGTACATTCTCAACGACAACAGAAAAATCAAATTTAAACTAAAAAATAAGTCTAAGGTAAAAAATGGCATCCTTATACACAATCTGCTTTAAATTCTTATGTACATAAATAGAAGGAAAAAAGGTGTATAAAGGAACCATTAATGTAAATGAAATGATGTAGAAAAGTCTTTTGAACAGCCATGGAATGCAGAGATGTAACAGAGGGATGGATGAATTCTTTAGGAAGAGGGTTTGAAGAAACATCTGTGTGTGGGCTAGGCTTGCTATCAGCATCATTGTCCAGTGTACCTGTTGTCATTGAGTTGATTTTGACTCATAGTGACCCTGTAGAACAAAGTAGAATGTCCCCAGAATATCTATAAGGCTGTAAACCTTTTTTTTTTTTTTTTAATGAAAGCAGAGAGTTTTATTGAAGGAATAGAAGGATGCAGATTGGTCAGCACCTGATGAGGATTCTCCAAAGTGCTCCACCTCTCTGAGGGAGATGAAACAGAAACCAAACCCATGGCCCTGAGTAGATTCTGGCTAGTAGCGACCCTTTAGGACAAACTAGTTCTATAGGGTTTTCAAGACTGTAAATTTTTATGGGAGCAGATGGCCTCCTCTTTCTCCCATAGATGGTGGGTTTGAACCACTGACCTTGTGGCTAGCAGCTTAACCCATTATGCCAGCTGGGCTGTTTTTCCTGAGGGATAGCCAAACCTGTATATAACAAAGTGGAGAGAGAAGTATGTGATGATAGTGATGGGGTTAATGTTTATGTATAGATAGATACAAGACAATGTCAAGTAGAAATTTAGCAAATTTAGCTGATTTGTTTTCCAATGTAGATCTCTTAGTGATGATTTAATAAACTGAGCATATAGTCTTCCTAAGGCCTGCTATGATAGCACTCCACTGAGACCATTTTGGCAAACATTTAATGACAAACATTTCTTCACACACCATATTCTTTTCCTCTCTGCTGCTGAGTATGATCAAAGTCCACAAGAAGAAATTAAGTTTTTTCTTTGGAAGGTAGAAAAGAAGACTTTGGACACGTTCAACAATGGAGCTTTGATTCAGACCGAAGGCAGTTATCTTTCTTTCTGTTTAAAAAAAAATTTTTTTTCTGTCTACCATTGTAAAATAGACATTTGAGGGAGATATAAAGAAATATCAGGAAACATGATTATAGAAAGCTTGCAAGCCCGTCTCCAGCCTATAACTGATTGGAATACCTAAAAGGGATTCTAGAACTTGCCCCGTGAAATAGGCTTCTTGCAGAACCTTTGTAGAGTATAGGGCCTGAGGTGGAACCCTGAGCCCCATTCAGAACCTTCTGAGGTAGGACAGTCCCATATGAAAGGACAAGCAGACCAGCCTGGAACAGCTAGAGGAACAGAAGATACTTCCTGAAAGAAAGATTAGCAGGAAAACTCCAAAACAAAAATGGCTACTACAACAAGCAAGCTGTTTACCAGGGAGCCATCAAGGCAAGCCATCAAGTCCCTTCAGGACAAACCCGCCTCCAAGACTGAAACTCAAAGGGAGCAGGCATGTAAGCTTGCTGGTGACCATGTTGGTCTACTGGTGAATGGATGTAGGGGAAAGGCAGCAATGAAGATATGGGCTGAGTTCGACCATGTTCCATAGACTTCCATCAACCTGGAGATGAGAGAGAGAAGAGGAAGGACTGGTTGGTCCGAACTGTGGTGAGACCTGGGGGCATCTGAGCCATTGGACAAGGACATAGCCATGGAGGGCTAGAGTTGAGAATGAAGCATCCAGCTGATATGCGTTGAGGGAGATGCACAAGGATGCCCAAATGTGCAGATAGTACCTAGCTTCAATGGCTTGATGATCAGAACTCGACTAGAGGAAGATGAAAAATTTTTTTAATCAAAAACAAAATTTTTTATCAAGGAAACAAATGTAAATTGCTACAATTTGAACTTGACCTTATCCTTTTGGATGTAGTAGCTCAAAATACCAACTGAGAGAGGGGGAATTTTCACATCAAGGATCAATCCTATCCCCTCTGTCTATCCCCTCTGTACATAGAGATGATAGGGATGGGCAACTTAGACATTGGCTATCTAAAATAGGGTGTGTGTGTGGGGAATAAAGGCATGAAGTGACTGGCTTACAAGTTTTCAAGAGGGAATTTATTTTCAGAGTATGAGGGGGAAGGTAGAACCCTCCTAATAGTTTTCATCTTGTCTAGATGGGTCTGGTGAAAGGAGATGGGGATAAGATTCTTATGATTCAAAAGTTAGTAATTGTTATCATGACTAACTGTGGTTGTCACATTTGTAAAGGTAGAAGTTTTGTAATGAAAAGGGAGTGCTAGTTAATCTTACAGTTCAGGAAAAAAGGACCCTAGGACCACCAAGGGAGAAGAGCATGAATGGAATGTGGGAACCTATCCGGAGGAGCAGCACACCAGAGATAGAGGCAGAGATGATGACATGGAGAGATAGAGTAGCTGATGACTCTGGATTCATGGAAAGAGAAAGGCTGTGTGCTAGCAGTCAGGAGATAGGCTTGCAGAATGTGGCCTTTGTTTGGTTGTTTAAATGATTATATATTCCTGAGTGTTTTTGTGTACATTCAAAAACAACAGAGGGAATAGAAGCAAATACTGTCTAATGATGATGCATGGAGGGGATTGTAATTAATGCAATGAAATGAAATACGATAGGATGAGTGTAAAACTGATGTTCTCCATGTAAATAATTGCTAAATTCACAATAAAAACTTAAAAAATTTTTTCTTTTACTGTTATATGAGTGAAAGTTTAAAAGAGTAAATTGATTTTCCATTCAACAATACATACACATTAAAAAAAATTATTAAAAAAATTATTATGCCAACCACCCTCTTCTTGTGTATTGCCCTCCCTGTCACCTGACCTAACATGTGTCTACCCTCTAGCCTATGAATTACTTCCCCTTACTCCCAATTCTACCAACTTCTTCAGTCTGAAATCGATCAAACATGCAATCAAGATGTATTGCTCATTACTGGTGACTGGAATGCAAAAGTAGGGAGCAAAGAGG
>NW_006408699.1:4115297-4131714 GCF_000296735.1 Chrysochloris asiatica
ATTGTTTCGTTCTGCTGTGCATGGAGTCGCTATGAGTCGGTTCCGACTCGATGGCACCTGACAACAACAACTCCCATCCTGGTAACCATCAAAGAATGTTTCTTTTAATTTGGAAACATTTTTTTAAGCTTTTACAATAAGTCTCATACAATAGTTATTCTTTTGTGATTGATTAATTTCACTCAGCATAATGTCCTCCAGGTTTTGAGGTATTTTTTCAGCTTAATCCTTATTCTTCAAGGTTGCATAATATTCCATTGTGTGTATGTACCAAAGTTTGTTTTATCTATTCTTCCATTGATGGGCATTTATGCTATCTCTGTCTTTTTGCTATTGTGAATAGTTCTGAAATGAACATTGGTGTGCATATATCTACTCATGTCCTGGCTCATATTTCATGTTGATATATACCAAGTAGAGGGATTGCTGGGTCATAAGGTTTTTATATTTCCAACTTTCTGAGGAACCGCCATACCATTCTCCAGAGTGGCTGAACCATTTGACAGTCCCACCAGCAATGTAGGAGGTTCCCACTCTCTCCACATCCTCACCAGCATTTGTGGTTTTCTGTTTTTTTGAGCTTTGCTGTTAATGTTGGTGAGATGACATCTCATTGTGGTTTTGGTTGGCATCTAATGGTTAATGCTCATGAACATTTCTTCATACGTTTGTTGGCTGCCTGGATGTCTTCCCTGGTGAAGTGTCTGTTCATGTCCTGTGCCCACTTTTAATTGGGTTGTTTGTCTTTTTCTTGTAGAGGTGTTATAGTTCTCTATAAATTTCAGATATTAGTTCCTTGTCTGATATGTCATTGCAAAAAAAATTTCCCGGGGCTATGGGCTCCCTTTTTTACTCTTCTGGTGAAATCTTTTGATGCACATAAGTTTCTAACTTTTAGGAGGTCCCAGTCATCTATTTTGTCTTCTGTGACTAGTGTGTTTTTGTAATGTTTGATAGTGTACAATACATATACATTTTGTTTCGTGACATTGATTGTAGTTCCCATTATGTAACAGGATTCTTCCCATTTCCTTCCTGTGTTTACTGTTTCCATTTGTCCTTTTTTCCCTGTCTATTCCTGCAAGGCTGTAAATCTTTACAGAAGCAAACTGCCACATCTTTCTTCTCAGAGTACAGTGAGTTTGAACTGCCTACCTTTTAGTTAACAGCTGAGCACTTAACTATTGTGCCTCCAGGGCTTGTTAAAGAGGAGTTGTTGTTGTTAAGTGCCATTGAGTCAGTTCTGACTCATAGCAACCTTGTATAAGGTTTCCAAGAAGTGACTGGTGATCTTGAACTGCTGACCTTGCAGTTCAAATCTACCTTGCAGTGCAGCATAGTAGCCTATAGCTCCACACCAGTTATCCAGAGAGGGGTTAAAGTGGTTGTTTTTAAAGTTCTGTGGCGTTGTCATGTGGCAGAAGGGGCAGTTTCACGATGAGGAAATGTAATATTGATCTTGCTAAACTCTATGACCTTGACTAAGATACCTAATGACTTTTCAGACTCTGTTTCCTCAGCCTTCCAAAGGGAATAATATTGATTGTCAAGGGTTATTCTAGGGATTACAGGTGACACAAACCATTGGAAAATGGTAAGCATTTAGCTATTGTTATTTACCAGGGTGAGTCAAAAAGTATTGCTACAAAATTATAGAAACCTTTATTAAACAAAAATATCAGAGTGTGAAGTTCTTGTTTCTCAACATATCCTCAATAGCTCTCTACACTTCTGAAGTCTGTTTCCATCTCTCTAACCCTTCTCTGAAGAATTCTATGTTCTTCCATTTACACCACCTTAAAACAACAGTTTTGACATCCTCGAAGGATTCAAATCTTGTTCCTTTTCAATGTTCTTTGAGTTTGGGAACAAAAAAAGATGTCTGAAGGGGAAAGATCAGGACTGTAAGATGACTGGGATAAGGTTTCTCAATAAAAGTGTTTTAGGCCAGCCCTGATTACCATCGAAGAATGAGCAAGTACAATGTCGTGGTAGAAAAAAATTCCTTGACACAAACTTCCTGGCTATTTCTCACCAATGCATTTTCCAATTTTCTTAAAACATCATAATATGCCCATATGAATATCCTATGATTTTCGAGAAAATCTATCAAGGTTATTCCTTTGATATTCCAAAAAACAGTTGCCTCTGAGCTGACCTTGAATTTAACTGGCCCAATAGATCCCCTTGGAAGCAACTGTTTTAATTTGACCCTTTTTATGAAGGCACCCCAACGAGACTAAGACAAATGTGTTTACTGAGAGAACTTACCTGCAGTCATCTACTGACCACAGAATTATTGCCATGGAGTCAATTCTGACTCATAACGACCCTCCAAAACAGAGTAGAACTGCTCCCTAATGTTTCTGAGGCTGTAAATCTTTATAGGAGCAGTTTCATCTTTCTCTGGAAAGTTGGTGGGTTCAAACTGCTGACTTTGTGCTTAGCAATCCAACACATAACCCACTATGCCACCACAGAGACATATTTACATACGTTTTGTATGGAGTCAATCTGTGCATGTCTGAAGTGGAATCCTAGCTGCAATACTTTTTAACTTACCATCATATTTGTGTTGTTCCAAAGGAAAGAATGAGGACTAATGGATGTATGTTCCAAGATGGCAGAGTCTGGCTATATTATAACATTTTGTGTTATTCAAAGATTGCTTTGTGTTATTCAAAGATTGCCTTGTGAATTCTCTGTCCTTCAAGGTGTTCAAGTGAAGGAAAGAAGTCTACCTGTCATGAACACCTTAGGAGAATTTTGGGGAAATTCATGGAAGTTGAACTAATTCATCTTTCTTACAAAGTCCTGAGCTATGCACTTTCCCATTGGCTTTTCCCATCGGCCTCCAAAAAACAAAAAAGAAGAAACCCCATCCCTTTCCTTACTTTGGAAAGAACATAGGGCACTTAACAGCAAAAGAAGTGCCAATAGAAATTAAAAAAAAAAAAAAAATGCAATTGTGTGAGTTATTTATTCTTAAGAATAATAAAACAGAGTCATTTGTGGGGAAAAGCCTTCCCAGAAAATTCCTGCTCCCATTCAACTGTCTTTAAATCAGAATTCTCTTTGCTATAGGGCTGTGGGATCCAATTTATGATTAGGAAACAGGAGAATAACCACACCTTGGATTTCCAGAGCACCTTTCTTGTACCTAGCTTGTCCAGGGAAGTGATCTCACTTGATCATCTATGTACAGTAGAAACAAACAGAATAAGATAATATCTCCATACTATAGATGGATAAGAATTTCTGGTGTGGCTCTGTAGCATAAGCTTTGTATTGCTAACTGCAATGTCCAAGGTCAGCTGTTCAAACCTGCTAGCCATTCCTCAGAAACCCTACACACCGTCAGTATGAGTTGGAAATGACTTGATGGCTATATATTAAGCTCAGTCATTACACTGGGGTGATGGAACCCAATGGAACCAGTTTGTGGCAGAGACCTCTTTAAAGCTCTATTAGGAACACTGGTCTCACTAGTATCTAGATAAACCATTTTACATTCAATAAACATTTATAACCCAACACAACCAGGTTATTGCCTATTTTGTTTATATAAGATAGAGCTACTCATGAAACCTCTTCAAGGTCTCAGTGTATCCAAATCAATCATTTAGCTTGCAATCATTACATAATCCCAGGTTTGGGAACATACTGACTACTTTTAAGTCTTTGTAGGAACACGTGGATTTGGGCAAAATAAAGTATGAGCTGCTTTAACATTAAGCAGGTCTTTCAGTACAAATACTTAAGATACAACTTTAGATTTTTTCCCTAAGCAAAATGAACTCAAGACAGAACATGTAAAGGAGAGAAATGCTCCTTTGGATGGTTTTATTAGAAAACCTACGTTTGTATAGGGAAAGTGAAGCCTTACTTTCCTATGCCTAGTAAGAGTCACATTGCTTTTGCAGCTTAACTATATATCCAGTAATTTTCCAGCTATGCTTTCCGAGAGAGTTTGCATAGTTTTTGGTGGAGAGTAGTCAAGTTAAAGACAAACTTGCAAGAAAAATTGGGCTTTCTCCTTTAATAATTGGTGACGAATGTATGCAGGAAAAGCCGAACAACACAAATGTTTATGCAAACTCTGCCTTGTGGCTTATAACTTCTTTTTGAAGATTTAATGAAAAGGTTAGATGTTTGAGGATTGCTTAACATGCATTCACAGTTGACTTTTTTTTAGCCAGTGAAGACCCCCAAAGACCCTTATCAGAAAAGGGTGTGGAGAAACGAGAGAGGACTTTGGAGTGAGGTCACTTTTATTTTCAAATCTCAGCTCTGCTGTCTACTAGCTGTGTGACCTTGGGCAAGTCCCTCAGCCTCAATAGAACCCCTCTGTGAAAAGAAGGAAGGTGAGGGTACCATACACTACCAGGGTGGCACTAGAGTTAGTTAGGGTCACCCAATGCGGTAACTCATGGTATCACCCCCTCTCTTCATGGACCTCCCATATAGACCATACAGAATCTTTAGCAATGTTTATTACCAACTTTAATTACAGAATAATATGTGGTAAATAGAGCATAAATTGCTGAACTGTAATATTTTTAGATTATGTCATTACCAACAGCAAAATTGTTTTGCAAAATCTAAAATTACAACATCATTAGCTAAAACAATTAGTAAACTGGCTTTTCTCTTTCTTTTCCTTGAATTCATTTTCAAAAAAGTTATCCATGTAGTTTCACAAATACTACTTACCACAATACTGTAGCTAAAACATCAGAAATTTAATAAGATCAGGAACTATGAAAACACCAGAAGCAATGAAAATAACGTGTGTGCATATATCCCTTGCAGACGAAACCTCATGGCTCAAAGCATCTTAATGACAACTCTGGCTGTAGCACATTGGAAGATTCAAATTAGCATAGTGTTTTAGCCTTGCAGATTTACTGATACATATAAGCTGGGCTTACACAAAAAATGCTTTTGGTGTTATTACTAACTATTGGGATATTTTTATAAAAGATAATAAATTTTTGCTGAAACACTACACAAAAGCTTTATAGAAATGCCCGCCAGTGATACCACTGTACCTTGCAGGGTTGTTGGGATATCTAGAAAGCTCTGCAAAGAGCTAGGTGCATAGTTTGTGCTCAGAGAACTGCAGAGATGAAACTCCCCCAACCATGATGTCTAGGCAGTTGTTCACCACCTTTCTCTTAGATTCTCCTGTCTGTCACCCTCCCATTCTGCGAATTCAAGCATACTGGAAGTTTGGGACTCAAGATCTTGTTTACTTTTCATGATACTGGCCATATGCAGTTATAGTCTTCCCCATTTTCTGACTTACCATCATATTTGTGTTGTTCCAAAGGAAAGAATGAGGACTAATGGATGTATGTCCCAAGATGGCAGAGTCTGACTATATTATAACATTTTGTGTTATTCAAAGATTGCTTTGTGTTATTCAAAGATTGCCTTGTGAATTCTCTGTCCCTCAAGGTGTTCAAGTGAAGGAAAGAAGCCTACCTGTCATGAACACCTTAGGAGAATTTTGGGAAATTCATGGAAGTTGAACTTCACTCTCTCTTTAATGAGACACAAAACGGATTCTCTCGAGGGGCCCAGTGATGACCTCTCTTACCGGTTTGATTCATCTAGCTTCAACCACATTAAAAAGTGCACAGGAAATGGAAAAACTCACACTCTCTTTTTCTGTTTCAGTATGTTTTATACCAACTACTCATACATTTCTGGTGTTGCTGCTCATGTAATGTGGCTCTTGTAAGATAGACTGAGGCACATCAAAAAAAAAGTAGAAAATTCCAAGTTATGCTTACTAGAGACCAGACCACTTCATAGTTAATGTAGGTTTGTTTCACAGCATAAATTTATAAGCAGACTTAACAGAGGTTGGATGTTATTGCTGTTACGTGCCCACTAAGTTGATCCGACTCATAACGACCCTGTATAGGATTTTGGAGGAGTGACTGGTGGATTTGAACTGCTGCCCTTGCGTTAGTGGTTCAGTGCTGATCCTACTGCCCCATACCAGGGCTCCATATATTATTTAATACACACAAAAGGAAACTACTAAGACTTCACATAGAAAGGAAGAGGTACAGCTGGCTGACTACTTAGTGGTTATCATCTTTTACTATGATGGGACAGTGCAGATTTCTTTTTCATTACAGTTTTCCTTCTGATCTGTTACAGTTGTGTCTAAAGATGCCTAAGACATCAGAATTTCTTGAATTTGGGGAGGATATGCTTGCATTTTATGGGGATTAACATTTCTGATGAGATGCTGTAGGAAAAGCATTGGAGTAATACAAGGTCGGCAGTTAAAACCCACAGGGTCACTGTGAGTCAGAATGACTTGATGGCACTTAACAACAACAACAACAACACTCATGTAGATGTCATTGTTGGTTCAGCGGTAGAGTGTTCACCTTCCATGTGGGAGACCTAGGTTCAATGACTGGCCAAAGCACTTCATGCACACTACACCTGTCTGTCACTGGAGGGTCACATGTTTCTATGACGCTGAAGAGGTTTCAGCAGAGCTTCCAGATTAAGAAAATTTGGACAAAAGGCTTGGGGGAATCTACTTCTGAAAACAGCTAGTGAAACCCCTGTTGATCACAATGGCCTAAACCCATTGTACTTGGGGTCCTCATGAGTTGGGAACTGCCATGAGTAGAATTCTACAGGGGTAAACCCTTTTAATACTCACAACAAACTTATAAGACCTATGTTATTTATTACTCTTTGTTTTAGAGATGACAATGAAACCAGCTCTGTTGATGCCAAAGGTCGGGTCAGACTCTTTCCACTGTATTATGTCTGTATTCCACTCTCAGAAATCTGTCTTTTGCTTATAAATTCAGAGGAACATTTAATAGAATTTTGGCACCTAATTATTGTTGTTCCATAAATAAAATTTTGCAACATAGCAAACTGGCTCAGACTTAAAATATGTAGCAAGACATGCTGAAGGATCAGACTTCTTTGTTCCCTTGCTCTCAGTGGGGCGGCAAAAGTCTGCCTTCATCTTCATTCTAATTATCCCAAACCTCTTATCTGTAGTGTCACAGTTCATAATAATTAATTGTCATGCCAGAGGCATTGTGACATGCTTGATGGAGTCCTGGTGTGCTATGTACACAAAGTAATTAGCAATCATTAGTGGTAGTATAGAAAGTTCCTAGTGGTTTTATTCCAACTCCCATTTTGTTAAATTTATCTCTGTGTTCTTTGTGCATAATTGTAATTTAGCAAGTCAAGTTTTAGCTCAACTGTTTTATAAAGAATTGCAGTGGAAGTGACAGGAAGGAAAACCGAAGTTTTTTTCCTTTTGTCTTTATCTAAGTAATGAGCTTCTCTTCTAATAACTTGCATATATAGTTCCTGACCATTAGTTAGCGTCATTGTCTTTAAGTATAGATAATATCACATATTGCTAAAGCCAATCACAAATACGAAAAGGCAGTAGTGCACCAAAGAAGACTAGAGTGTCTGCAACAGGAAACTCAGTATTAGTAATACAAATTCTGATTTCTTTCACCTGGGCTGCCTATCAGAAATTCACAGAATGTCTGTGTCTGTTTTTGTGGTTTGGAACCTGTCATCAACCTCTGTAGCAAGATGGCTGATATTAACCTTGACTTAAATATGTGAAAGAATTATACCAATAAATAAATTTTGGAACTGAAGAAAGGCAAGAACAAAAGGGTCAAGCTATAGCGATCTTTCTTAAGGAACAAAGCAGTTGAAGAGAAATCTGGCCTCTGTGCTTCAGCCAATCCTTATGAACGCATGTCCAAATACAATAAAACCAATTTCCATGTTGCAGAGAGTTGATAATAAATGCCACGAATTTCAAAGTTTGTAAATATTTTGCAAAACATCTTAGTAGCTACCTTTTCCAATCAAGCCCTTCTAGTACTTATGTTCTTATTAAAAAGTGCTTCTCAGCTTTTGACAGGAAGGCTCCACCCAAGCCCAAACTCAGAAGAGGGAGAGACAAACTGGGTGCTACCCTGTGGATGGGAGCAGGTTTGCCTGGGTGCAATGTCAGATGGTGTACAGGCATCTTGGGGAGACTGAATCTTAGAGCTGGAACCTCCAGTGAAGAAACAATCACGGACAGAAGGTCCAACCTTCCTACCCATCCTTCTCCACAAACACTGACTCCCGTTTACCACCTCTCTCACCCTCAGTATAATTAGGCCATAATTGAACTGGGGCCTGACAAATCCCCAAGCGATTTTACACACAAGTCTAGAAGGATCAAAGACACAGGAGGCAATGTCTGGAGGGGGATGCTAAGTGAAAGTCATAGTGGGACAGTGAGAAGACAGTGATAGAAGGCAAAGCAGCTGCTGCAGGATCAAAGGCAGGTGGGCAGCCTACCTGCTGGAGGATGCCCCCCTTTCAGCGGGGAGAGCAGGACTTGCGTTTCATTTGCCATAGTGTGTGTCCGTGTCAGTGCTCTGGAGTGCTAGCTGTGGCTGCCCCACCGCACCCTGGCTTTATACAGGCTGGGGCGGAGCCCCTTCAGGGCATTGCTGAGCAGCAACAGAGCTTGTCACTCAACTCTCTGAGAACCTGCATCTCCTTGGCAAGCTTCCTCATAGAAGCAAAATGTCTTCTCTTCTTGTGGGGAGGTGAACATCCATGTTGTTATTAAGTGCCATCCAGTCAGTTCCGACCCATAGTGACCTATGGTGGTAGTGGTGGTTATGTGCTGTGGAGTCGGTCCAGGAAATCCTTAGTGTCTTTTTTGCAGGGGGATGTGTGGAGTTCCCTTTCTCTCCAATTATCTATCCATCAATCATGTATGGTACACCTACAATGTGACAGACTCTGTGGCAGGGACAGGCAGGACAAGATCTTTGCCTTCCAGACACCTGTCGTCTTTATAAAGAGACAATGACAAAACAAAATGCACTGACTTCGTCCCAATCATTACAATTGTAGCTATTTTTGTTAAGAAAATAATTGGAGATGTTCACAGAGGTGTCTGCAAAAGAATTGTGATCATTTGCCTCTTTCATTTAAAAACAGTATTGATTTGAATCAGCAAGAATGTCAAAAACCACATAATAGTAAGTAAATAAATTATGATTAGACTAGAGTACGGTGCTGTGGGTTAATGAGTTGGACTTCGAAGTCGGTTTAATCTGCAAGGTCGGCAGTTCAAGCTCACCAGTTGCTCCTTGGAAACCCTATACAGGGTTGTTATGGGCCAGAACTGACTTGATAGCATTTAACAACAACAACAACATATATACATTATAAATCATATTGCAAATGATGTTGAATGATGCAAAAAATTTAATGATATGATACTCAGTGAAAAAAGTAGGTTAGAAAGCAATAAATGTCATTTTTGTGTGTATGTGAATTGAGTGAAGATTTACAGACAAGATCATCAGCTTTACATTCATGAAATCATATGCTTTATTTCACCTCAGTGATTGCAATCCCCTCCATGCAACAGCGGCTCCCTGTGCATACTCATGTACAAATAGCCTCTTTCACACTCGTATATGTTTGTGGGCTACATAAATATGTATGTATCCCACTCTTCCTCCCATACCCATTCAGCCTATGTCTCTGTCCATGATCTACACACAAAACACTGCTGCTCCAAGGTTGTGTAGCTCTCACTATTTACCTCTGTCTCCTTTAGCCCTTGCATACCTCACCTATCTTCATCATCCTTCTGGTAGCCTCCCTCTTCTTGTATATTGCCCTCCTCCTTCTTGTATATTGTCCTCCCGGTCACACACACACTTTAAAAAACAGCATCTATGTGTCTACCCAATAGATGTCATTTTTTAAAGAAGAAAAAAAATACAAATTTAAGTCTAGACATTATTGTATCTCTAGTGTCAATCAAAGTTTAGCATATGGCAGAAACTTATACATATGTATTTCTTCTTCAATACAATTAAAACTTCTGTTTTTAAAAATATATTCTGAAGAAATGAAGACAGTCCCAAAACTAGGAAAAATATTTGTAAGACATATTCATAGTATATAAAGTAGTGACAGCTAGAATATATAAAGAATTCTTACAACACAATAAGAAGAAAATGACATTTCAATCTAGTTTTTTTTTTTTTAATTAAATGTTTTTATTTTGGATTGAGTGAAAGTTTACAGGACACATCATCAGCTTCACATTCAACCATTCATATAGCTTGTTTCATTACATTGATTATTATCCCCGCCATATATCATCAGTTTACAGTGTTTCTCTCTATCCTCTTTAGCTTTTTTTTTTTTTTTTGATTGGGGGGAACTTGCCTTTTTGGAATTTACAGTCTCGGCTTTTAGGGAAGGTTTTTACATTTGTCTGTGGATATCCAGGGCTCATGTATGAGATTACTAACAAGCATTACTGAATAATCAGATGAGGGACAGTTTGCTATGTCTACTAGGTAGCTAAAGTCTGATCCTCAGAGCCTATGGTTTGGACGGTCAACAACGCTTGGGCCCACAGGGGCTTGGCCTCCTGACCGGGTCTGCACGGTCTGCATCCAAATCCTCCTTATTTATTGTTTAAGGGACGCTGCCTGTCTTAGGCGGTCAGTGCGAATTCCTCAGTCTTACCAGTCATTGAAACTCATTGCAGCATGGCAATGGCTCTGTCTTAAGTTGCCGAGGTTCCACGTGATCCTTACCCGTCTCTGGCCACACATCCAGCATAAACAGCCGCCATCCGAGGAAGGCAGGGAGGGAGGAGATCGGCTGGGGACCCCATGCGCCAGACGTTGCCGGCCCACCACCTGCTCTAAGGTGACCAAGCAGGATCACTATGCTGAGGTTCAATCAAGTTCTTAGGGGATCTTACTCTCTAGCAGGGGTAGCAAATTAGTAGCCACTCAGTGCTCACTTTGAGTCAATCTAGTTTTTAACTTTAAAATGGGCAATGATTTGAACAACTACTTTTCCAAGGAAGAGATACTGACAACAAGTAAGTACAGAAAAAATGCTCAACATCATTAGTCATTAGGGGAATGCAAATGAAAACCACAATGAAATAATATCCATGTACTAGGATGGCTTAGCTAAAATGAACAGAAAATACTAATGATGGTTAAGACAGAGCAGTTGGAGCTCTCATACATTGCTTGCAGGAAGGCAAAATGGTAAAGTCACTTTGGAAGATGATCTGGTAGTTTGTTATGAAGTTAAACTACACTTACTATAAGGAGCTCTAGTAGCATGGTGGATTATGAGCAAGCTGCTAACCAAAAAGAGAATAGTTTAAATCTATCAGTCACGCTGTGGGTGAAAGATGAGGCATCCTGCTTCTGTAAAACCTTATACGGGGTCACTATGAGTTGGGACCAATTCCTCAGCATAACCACCAACAACACACTTACTATATAACAGCAATGCTACTCCTAAGTATTTTAGCAAGAAAAATAAGACATGTATATGAGGGTAAATTAAAAACAAAAACATTTTTGCAACAAAATTATAGAAACCTCTATTAAACTAAAATAATGAAATGTGAAGCTATTGTTTCTTGACATATCCTCCATCTAGTTCTATCCATTTCTTAAGGTGGTGTTTCCCTCTCTCTAACCCTGCCCTGGAGTTCTGGTGTGGTGTTGTGGGTTAATATGCTAGACTGCAAAGTCGGTCTGAACCACAAGGTCAGGAGTTCAAGCTCACTAGCTGCTCCTCGGAAACCCTATATAGGATTGCTATGGGTTGGAACCAATTCAACAGCACTTAACAACAACTAAACTAAAAGCACAAGGCCAGTGGTTCAAACTCATCAGCTGCTCCTTGGAAAACCTATACAGGGTCACTATGAGTTGGAACCAACTTGATATCACTTACAACAACAACCCTTCTCTGATGAATTCTGCAGTCTTCGATTTGTTCCTTTTTTATGTTCTGTGATTTGAAAGAACAAAAAATCTGAAGGGGCAAGATCAGGGCTGTGAGTTAGATGGGGTAAGGTTTCCCAAGGAAATGCTCGTAAGACAACCCTTACTATCCTTGAAGACTGAGAAGGTGCATTGTCGTGTGGAAACAATTCTTGGTGCAACTTTCCTGGTCTTTATCACACTAGGGCAGTTTTCAATTTTCTTAAAACTTGATAATAAGCTCCCATGATCACCCTGTGTCATACAAGAAAACCTATCAAGATAACCCCTTTGGAATTCCAAAAAACTGTTGCCGTAACTTTCTGAACTGACCTCTCTAACCTTTTTTGAAGGCACCTTAACAGTACTAAACCTACTGCCATCCAGTGAATTTTAACTCACAGTGACACTACAGGACACAGTAGAACTGTACCTTAGGGTTTCCAAGAGGGTACACTTTTAGAGGAGCAGATAGCCGTGTCTTTCTCCCTCAACTGGCTGGTGGCTTTGAAATTCCCACCATTTGATTAGTAGCCTAAATCTTAACCAGGACAAGCGTCATTCTGAGAGAATTTGTCATCATCTACTGATGACAGAGACATGTTTTATTAGGAATAAACCTGCACATGTATGAATTGGAACCCTAGTAGTAATTCTTTTTACTTACCCTTGTACATGCAAAAACCTGTATATGAATACTTGTGGCAGCTCATACATAACTGTCAAAAGTTAGAAGCAATCCAAAAGTTCATCAGATTGAGAAATGATAAACTGATTTGTGTATATTTAAATGACAGAATACTGTTTTTGTTGTTGTTGTTAGGTGCCATTGAATTGGTTCTGACTCATAGAGACCCTATGCACAACAGAATGAACCAGGTGACTCCTCATAATTGATATGTTTGAGCCCATGGTTGCTGCCACTGTGCCATCCATCTTGTTAGGAGTCTTTTTTTTTT
This sequence comes from Chrysochloris asiatica, assembly GCF_000296735.1. NCBI lineage: Eukaryota > Metazoa > Chordata > Mammalia > Afrosoricida > Chrysochloridae > Chrysochloris > Chrysochloris asiatica. Next base: position 4,128,109 of record NW_006408699.1, read on the forward strand.
TTTTTGATGACCCTCCACTTTGCCAAGCATGACGTCCTTATCCAGGCATTGACTGTTTCCTCCTGACAACAAGTCCAAAGTATGAGAGACAAAGTCTCGCCATCCTCGCCTCTAAGGAGCATTCTGGTTGTACTTTTCCCAAGACAGATTTGTTTATTCTTCTGGCAGCACATGGTACTTTTCAATATCTTCTCCAAAGTCATAATTCAAATGCATTGATTCTTTTGCACTCTTCATTATTAATTGCCTAACTTTCACATGTATATGAGGCAATTGAAAAATACCATGGCTTGGGTCAGGCACACTTTAGTTCCCAAACTGACATTTTTGCTTTTGAACACTTTAAAGGGGTCTTTTGCATCACGTTGGCCTAATCTGTTTGATTTCTTGAATATTGCTTCTATGAGCATTGATTGTGGATCCATAATCCACAGTTGTCTTGGACAACGTCAATCTTTTCTACATTTATCATAATATTATTTATCGGTCCAGTTGTGAGGGTTTTTGTTTTCTTTACATTTCTTTACACAAATCCGTACTGAAGGTTGTAGCCTTTGATCTTCATCAGTAAGTATTTCAAGTTCCCTTGACTTTAGGAGTCCTGATGTGGCACTATGGGATAAGCACTGGACTACTAACCACAGTTTGGTGATTCAAACCCAACAGCTGCTCCTCAGAAACCCTAAACAGTGTTGCTGTGAGTCAGAATTGACTCCATAGCACTTAACAAAAACCACTTAGCTTTCAGCAATTAAGGTTGTGTTATCTGCATATCACAGGTTGTTAATAAGTTTTTGCCAATCCTGATGCCAAGTTTATATATATATATATATATTCCAACTTCTAGAATTATTTGCTCAGCATACAGATTGAATAAGTACAGTGAAACCCTGACTCATACCTTTCTTGATTTTAAACCATTCAGTACCCCTTTTTTGTTCAAACAACTGCCTCTTGGTATATACATAGGTTCCTTGTGGGCACAATTACATATTCTGGAATGCCCTTTCTTTGAAATGCTATCCAGTTTGTTATGATCCACACAGTCGAATACTTTTGCATAGTCAATAAAGTACAAGTAAACATCTTTCTGGTATTCTTTGCTTTCAGCCAAGATCCATCTGACATCAACTATGATATCCCTCATTCCATGTCCTACTTGAATTTCTGGAAGTTACATGTTGATATACTGTTGCAGCTATTTTTGAATTATCTTCGACAAAATTTTACTTGCATGTGATACTAATGAATTGTTCAATGATTTCTGCATTCCATTGGGTGACCTCTCTTTGCAATGGCACAAATATGGATCTTTTCCTATCGGTTGGTCATGTCTTCCAAATTTCTAGACATAGATGAGAGTACCTCCAGTACTGCATCAGTTTGTTGAAAGGTTTCAATTTGTATTCCATCAATTTCTGAAGGCTTGTTTTTCACCAGTGTCGTCAGAGCTGCTTGGAGGTCCTCCTTCAATACCACTAGTTCTTGACCATATGGAACCTCTTAGAATGGTTGAATGTCGACCAGTTATTTTTGTTACAGTGACTCTGTATATTCTTTTCATATTCTTTTGATGCTTCCTGCATCATTCAATATTTTGCTCTTAGAATCCTTCAGTAGTGCCATGCAAGGCTTGAACCTTTTCTTCAGTCCTTTCAACTTGAGAAACACTGGGCATGATCTTCCCTTTTGGTTTTCTAACTCCAGGTATTTGCACATTTCATTATAATATTTGACTTGTCTTACTGAACTTGCTGTTAAAAGTTTCTGTTCAGCTCTTTCACTTCATTTCTTCTCGTCACTTTAGCTTCTCTGCATTCAACAGCAACTTTCAGAGTCTCTTCTGATATCCTGTGTGGTCATTTCTTTTTTCCAGTCTTTTAAAATGGTCTTTCGTTTTCTTCATGGTTGGTGTTCTTGATGCCATTCCACAATTCATCTGGTCTTCAGTCATTAGACTCGAATACAACAAATCTGTGTGTGAAATGGTCTCTTAAATTCAGGTGGGATATCCTCAAGGTTATATTTTAGTTCTTGTGGACTTCTTTCATTTTCTTCAGCTTTAGCCTGAACTTGCATATGTGCAATCGATGGTGTGTTCTACAGTTGACACTTGGCATTGTTTTGGCTGATGACACTGAGTTTTTCCACCATCTCTTCCCAAAGATGTAGTTCATTTGACTCTTTTGCATTCCATCTGGTGAGGTCCATGTATATAGTCACCATTTATGTAGTTGAAAAATGATATTTGCAGTGAATGTGTTGTTGGCCTTGCAAAATTCTACCATGCAATCTCCAACCCAATATTGTTTGTATCACCAAGGCCATATTTTCCACTACAGATCCTTCTTCTTTTTTTCCAAATTTCATATTCCAGTCACCAGTAATTATCAATGAGCCTTGATTTTGTGTTTGATCAACTTCACATTGAAGAAGTTGGCAGAATTCTTCAATTTCATCATCTTTGGCTTTAATGGTTGGTCCCTAAATTTTAATAGTAGTGGTATTTACTGGTATTTCTTTTGGTATGCAGATATTGTCTTATCACAGACAGCATTATACTTCAAGATAGAACTTGCAATGTTCTTTTTGACAATGAATGCAACACCATTCCTCTTAAGTTTGTCAATCCCAGTGTAGAAAACCATATGATCATCTGATTAAAAATGGCCAATACCAGTCCACTTCAGATCACTAATGTCTAGAATATCAGTCTTTATGTGTTCCATTCCATTTCATTTTTGACCTCTTTCCTAGACTAATACTTCATACATTTCTTTTTCTGATTGTCAGTGGATGTTTGCAGCTGTTTCTTCTCATTTTGAGATGAGGGGCTCTTCTTCTGGTACTATATCTGACCATGTTTCACAACTATTCATAAGATTTTCAGTGGCTGGCCATTTAAAAGCGGTCTGCCTCTCCTACTTCCTGTCCACCATGGGTGACCTTGCTGGTATTTAAAATACCAGTGGCATAGCTTCCAGCACCACAGAAACACTTAAGCCACCACAGCACCACAAACTGGCAGACAAGTAAGTGATGGAGGAAAATACTATTCAGCAACAAAAAGGAGTGGACTGCTGATACAGCAACACGAATGAATCTTAAAAGCATTAAGCTTACAAAACAATAGAGGCAGACCGACTGTTACTACAAGAACAAACAAGTTGTTTGCTCAGGAAGCATCAAGGCAAGTGGCCAGGTCCCCTCAGTGCAAACCCCCTTCCAAGACTAAGACTCAATGGGAATACATGCTCTGATTGGTGACCATGCTCCTCACCGATAAGGGGAAGTGAGGGAAAAACAGCAATGAAGTGGTGAGCTAAGCCCTACAACGTTCAGTAGACTTCTGTGAACCCGGGTGAAGACCTGGTCGGCCAGCAGTGTGGCACAGCCTGGGGACTCTTGGGCCCAGAGTCATTGACATAGCCACAGAGGACGAGAGCGGAGAGTGAAGTGTCCAGCTGATAAGAAGAGAGGGCATATGCATAAGAACACCCACACTCGCAGATAATACCCACTTGACCTGGCTTCAATGACTGGATGATCAGAGCTCAACCAGAAGAAGAAAGAAGAGGAAAAAAAAGGATAATCTGATACAATTTG
>NW_006408699.1:4132474-4156428 GCF_000296735.1 Chrysochloris asiatica
ATGAAAGAAACCAAAATAAAAGAGGTGCATAGTGTCTGATTCTGTATTTCTGTGACATTATTATTATTATTATTATTTTTAAACTTTCTACTGTGAACTGAGTGAAGGTTTATGGAGAAGATCATCAGTTTTACATACATACAAATCATACACAGTGATTGCCCACGGCTGCAGAGAGAGTTACTTTCCTACAAAGGCACTTTAGGAAATACCTAGGGATGATAGACAATATGCCTTGATTGTGGTGGTTATATACACAGAACTGTGTACTTCAAAATAATAATTTTATTTTAAGCAAATTATATGTCAATAAACAACAAAAATATCTATTTGTCAAATAAATTAGTGGCAATACTCCAAACTATATGTGAATTATCTTCAAAGAAATTTTTGATTTTTATTATTTCTATATTAGTCTTTAATCAGTACAAGTGTACTTAAATTATATGATAGAGGTAGGTACGTGCTATGGGAGCAAAGAGAAGAAAAAACATCTAGCAAATATTTTCTCAGTAGTCCTTCCTGCTGGGCCTGGGATTAGGAGCAAGGATTCAGAGATACCTAAACACTGTCCTTTCGAGTGGTGGATCTCACAGTCTCATGGACTATCTAGAAGATGAGATGAGAAGGAGGTTAAGAGGAGGCCTTCTATGGAAGACAAGTTCTAGAGCAGTGTTGTCCAACAGAACTTTCTGCAATGATGGAAACTTTCTGTACCTGTGACCACAAGCTAATAATTTAATTTTATGGCAACTGGGAAAAAATTCTATAAGGATATAAATAGCCTGTTAAACTGTAGAAACTTAAAACTGTTGAGTAATGGGGAGAAGGGAAAACGAGGTCAGTGTGTTTTTCCTGATGATTAGCCTCTTCCAACATACTCTTCGCCCTTCTACCATTGTCTCTGCTTCCACAGGATGGTCACTCAGGAGTAGGAGATCTAGAGGCTTAACTCTGCTTTACTTGGTGTGTGGCTAACACAGTGGGGCCACCTCTTCAGAGGTGGAGTCTCCCCTGGCCCCATCTTCATGTTAGTCATTAAAAGTACAGATCTGTATTTCAGCCTGTGATGTGAGTGGACCACAGGTGACTGACTTTGGGAATGGACTGGAAGAGCCTTCGTCAGGATGAAAGTCTCCTTGAAGAAAGGCAACATGTAATTATCCTTTAAATGGACTTATAAACCTTGTTTTAAAAGAGGCAGTAGGCTGTTTGACTGCAATGGGAGAGTAGCTCATTATACGACCAAAATATTTGGAATTGTACTTCATAATACTAGCAGCCTAATAAACTGGATTCTCACGATGTTGAGGTTGCCAGATAGCTTTTTGTCTTGTTAATTGAAAGGACAATATAACATTAAAAATATTAATAATATGTCAAAATCACACAACACTTTCATCTTAGCACTTTCTTCTTTTAATGTGTGTGGGGAGCCATTGTTACTTTCCTGTTGCATTCATAGTTGTGCAGCAATTTGATATTTTGCTTTTTTCTCTTAATCTTAGTTACATACTATATCCAATATCTGGAGTTCTGGTGTGGCACTGTGGGTTAATGTGCCAGACTGCAAAGCCATTTGACTGCAAGGTCACCACCAGCTGCTCCTTGGAAACCCTATACAGGGTCGCTATGGGTCAGAACTGACTCGATGGCACTTAACAACAACAACAATATCCAATATCCAGTCTGAAAGTATGAGAACTCTCAGAATCGTGGGCAAGAAAGCTAAGCAGGAGGATGGTAACTCTTACATGATGGAGTGACTAAGAGGGAAGCCCCCTTCCAGGGGTCCTGTCCTCTGTTTTGATAAGATGCTTCTGAATCTTGGTATATGCCTCTGCTCACCAGGTGTATGTCTTTTCTGGTTTCTAACATGAGAGTGCCTTCTGCTTCCACATTCTTCTCTAAAACATCAGTTTTCCTTTCCTCCAGGGGCAGTTTTAATCCCTGGTATTCGTTAGCCCTAGTGGCACTGTAGGTTAAGCACTGGGCTGCTAACCACAAGGTTGGCAGTTCAAACCCACTTGCTGCTCAGCAGGAGAAAGATGAAGCTTTCTATTCCCATAACAATTTACAGTCTCGGAAATTCTATATGGGGTCACTATAAGCTGGAATCTTCTACATGGCAGCGAGGTTATTCTTTAGCAACAAATTTGCACTGGTTTCTCCTTTTATTTGCTGCATCTGAAACAAAGAATCCATTAGTAACTGGGAGCTTTCTGTGGGCATCTTTCTTCTGAGTTATCACACAGACACCTTTACATTAGGGATTTCTCCAGAAACAAAAGCAATCTCAATTATTTGCGCAGAATGGCGTAGGGCTGAAGTTACAGTCAATATAGATAACAAGAAAAACAGTCAAGGGTACTCTTTCTTTTGCCTTGGGGCTTTGATGTTTCAGAGGTGGGCATTAGAACCATGAGACACATAATACTAAATGGAAGATAATGATAGCTTTCTTGTTTACAGAAGTACACTTGAGAAGATGAGTGAGAACCTTTATTTCTTCAATCCTCTACTTTCCTCACTTCCTATAAATGCAGAATGAGTTTGTGCCATTTTACAGAAGGGAAAAAGTATCATAAAAGGAAAGAAGGAGGGGGAAAAAGTTGTTAAACATTACAAGATGGCAGAGAAATGATTTGAAACAGCTATTGATCCATTGTTGGCTCAATTTTCATTATGTTACAAGAGTTTGAAACACTCATCAAACATCTGAAAAGTCATACTGAAAATTTGTATAAAATACTGTTAACAAAACAAAGAAAGCACACTCTTTGAGCAACAGGTGCTAATAATATACTTAAGTCATAAGAATGAGTGTATTGATTTTGACTCAAAGAGAGTCTGTCTGTTGGTGTTGTGGATGATCTTCTAAGTGTGACATGAAAAAGGGAGACTCACACAGGAAGATCAGAGAACAAATAGAATTTAGTATTCACAGGTCCTAAAGAAAAATTATAACACACCTTGACACAGGGCCACAGGGGTTGCACCTGGGACAAGGTAACAGCTAGTTGGAATTGTAGGAGAGACCTTATGTCTGGTAAGCAGGGTGGGGTTAGCTAGAGATCATTGAAGTCTTATTGATTAGTTTAAGGACTCCTGGTGTGGCACTGTGGGTTAATGCGCCAAACTGCAAAGCCATTTGGACTGCAAGGTCACTGGTTCAAACTCACTAGGTGCTCTTCGGAAACACTATACAGGGTTGCTATGGGTTAGAACCAACTTGATAGCATTTAACAACAACAGCAGAGTATTAACAGAACTCTAGTGGCACTGTGGTTGAGTGCTCAGTTGCCAACCTAATGGTTTTTGATTGAAACCCATGAGCTGCTCCGTGGGATAAAGATATGTCAATTGTCTTGGAAACCAATGAGGCAGTTCAATTCTGTCCTAAAGGGCCACTTTGAGTTGGAATTGACTCAGTGACAGTGGACTGGGTTGGATTTTAGGGAATTAACTCAAAAAATAATTTTTTATTATGGGGAATCATATGTGACATGGTCAGGAGGGATAAAGAGTAAATATGGGTGTTTGAACCACAAGGTAGGTGGTTCAAGCTCACCAGCTACTCCTTGGAAACCCTATACAGGGTCTCTATGGGTCGGAACCAACTTGACAGCACTTAACAACAACAAATGGCTGTTAAGAGACTGGGTTATAGGAGCCAAGCACTTAGCATTTCCTGAGCGACAAAATAATTTAAAAAGATCAGGTTTACTAGTCTGACCAGAGAAGAACTGATGTATTTGAATTATGGTGCTGGGGAAGAATATCGAATATACCATGCATTGCAAGAAGAATGAACAAATCTGTCCTAAAAGAAATGTAGCCAGAAACTTCCCTAGAAGTGAAGATGGTGAGAGTTCATCTCATGTACTTGTAGATACGTTATCAGGAGGGACCACTCATTATGGTCATTATGCTTAGTAAGGTAGAGGGTCAGCAAAAAGGGGAAGACCCTCAATGAGATGGATTGACACAGTGGCTCTAACAATGGGCTCAAACATTAGGAGCTACTGTGAGAAAAGAGCAGGACTGGGCAATGTTTGGTGCTGCTGTACATAGGGTCACTGTGTCAGAACTGACTCAACGACACCTAGCAATAACAACATCTGGTCAGATGGAGACTCTGGTGGAACCCCTGAGACTAAAGCCCTTAGACACCATCAAGCCAGGACCTTGGACTTAGCCCTGTGGTTCAACTTTCAGCCAACCAATAGATAGGCCTATAAGCCTGGTGTGGCTCTGGGGAAATGCACTGAACTGAAAGCTCATTTGAATCTCAAGGTCAATGGTTCAAACTCACCAGTTGCTCCTCAGAAACCCTATCAGGGTCACCATGAGTCAGAACTGATTTGAGGGCACCTAACAAAAACAACAACAACGTAACTCCAGGGAGGCGCACACTCCATAGAACAACCAACCATATGAGATCAAAAGGGCAACATTTGCCGAGGCATAAAACTCAGAAGGCAGGAACATCTGGATAGGAAAGAAGAACGAATGGAAATAGTAAATGCAGAGAGAAAGTGGGAAGATTGCAGTTACATTATTGTCACACAAAAAAATTTGTATGAGTTGTTGAATTGAAAACCAATTTGCACTGTAAACTTTTTTCCAAATCACAATAAAAAGTTAAACCCAAAATTCCTAAGTGATTGAGGTGTCTGTCATTCATGTGAATTCCAGATAAAACACCTGATAGTTTGTGCTCATGAGATGACTCAAGATGGGGCTGACCATGTTAGAAAGACTGCTAACCATGTGGTTAGAAGTTTGGCGCTTTGGATCACATAGTAACAGCCTGAAGTCTGGAGAAGGAAGGAGGGCTAGAGATTAAATTCAGTCACATGGACAGTGATCCACTCAATCATGCTAGTTTAATGAAACCTCAATAAAAACTCTGAATCTGAGGCTCAGGGAGTTTTCTTTATTGACAGCCCTCTTCCTATTGTAACATGGATGCTTCTCTTTCTTTGTCTGGCTTGATTTTTTTCCCCTTTTGCTATCACAGAACTGTAATCTAAGTGTAGTACTTCCAATGAGTTCTGTGAGTTCTGTGAGTTATTCTAGTGAAACCTGAACTGGGAGCAGGAACTCCTGAATTTGCAGAAGTGAGGGTAGCACTTGTGTCTGAAGTCTTGGATCAACACAGTAGTCTAAAGGACTGTGCCTTTAGAACCTGTGAACTACCATCTAACTTTGGTAGTTAGTGTTGCAAGTCATTTGCATGCACTCCATGGAATCTAAGGAGTCTGGTGGTGTTGTGCGTTAGGTGTTGGGCAGGCTGCTAACTGTAAGGTCAGTGGTTCAAAGCCACCAGCCGCTCCTCAGGAGAAAGATGAGGCTGTCTGTCCCCATAAAGATTTATAGCCTTGGAAATCCTATATGAGGTCGCTTCTTCTTAGAATCTATCTAAGGAGTTCTGGTGCAAGTGATTAAGCACTCACCTACTAACCAAAGCAAATCAATTCCTTTACCCACCAGTTCCTCTGTAGGAGAAAGATTTGGCAATCTGCTTCTATAAAGGTTTGTTGTTGTTAGGTGTTGTCCAGTCAGTTCCAACTCACAGCATCCCTGTATAGGGTTTTCAAGGAGTGGCTTGTTGTTGTTGTTGTTAGGTGCCATCAAGTTGGTGCTGACTCATAATGACCTTATGCACAGTAAAATGAAACACTGCCCTATCCTGGGCCAACCTCACTACTGTTGCCATGCTTGAGCTCATTGATGCTGTCACTTGGTCAGTCCATCTCGCTGGGGGTCTTCCTCTTTTTCTCTGACCCTCCACCTTAACAAACATGATATCCTTCTCCAGTGACTGGTCCCTCCTGACAATATGTCCGAAGTATGAGAGATGAACTTTGGCCATCCTGGCCTCCAAGGAGCATTCTGGCTGCACTTCTTCCAACACAGATCTGTTGGTTCTATGGGCAGGCCATAGCACTTTCAGTATTCTCCTTCAACACGATAACTCAAAAGCATCATTTCTTCTACAGTCTTCCTTATTTACTGTCCAAATTTCACATGCATATGAGGTTATTGAAAATACCATGGCTTGGGTTAGGCTCACCTTATACCTCAAGCTGACATCTTTGCTCTTCAACACTTTAAAAAGGTCTTGTGCAGCAGATTTGCCTAACGCAATACATCATTTGATTTCTTGACTGCCGCTTCCGTGAGTGTTCATAGCTGATCCAAGAAGAATGAAGTCCTTGACAACTTCCATCTTTTCTCTGTTGATAAGAATGTTGTTTATTGGTCTAGTGGTGAGGATTTTTGTTTTCTTTTCATTGAGATATAATCCATACAGAAGGCTGTGCACTTTGATTTTCATCAGTAAATGTTTTAAGTCCTCTTCACTTTCAGCAAGCAAGGTTGTATCATTTGCATATCACAGGTTGTTAATGAGTCTTCTTCTAATCCTGATGCCATGTTTTTCTTCATATAACCCAGCTGCTCTGATTATTTGTTCAGCATACAGGTTGAATAAGTATGGTGAGAGAATATAACCCTGTGTTATACCTTTCTTAATTTTAAACCATCCAGTGTTCTCATGTTCTGTTTGAACAACTGCCTCTTAGTCCAGGTACAGATTCCTCATGAGCAGAACTAAGTGTTCTGGAATACTCATACTTCGCAATTTTGTCCATAGCTTGTCATGATCCACACAATCAAAAGCCTTTGTGTAGTCAATAAAGCACAGGTAAACATCTTTCTGATATTCTCTGTTTTCAGCCAAGATCCATGGGACCTCAGCAATGATATTCCTCGTTCCACGGCCTATTCTCAATCCGGCTTGAACCTCTGCAAATTCTCTGTTAATGTATGGTGTAGTCATTTCTGTATTACCTTTAGTAAAACTTTGTTTGTATGGGACATCAAAGAAATCGTCCGATGATTTCTGCATTCCGTTGGGTCACCTCTCTTTGGAATGGACACAATTCTCTTCCAATCAGTCTGCCAGATAGTTGTCTTCCAAATTTCTTGGCAGAGATGAGTGAATACCTCCTGTGACGCCTCACTTTCTTGAAAGATTTCAATTTTTATTCCATCAATTCCTGGTGCCTTGTTCTTTGCCAATTCCTTCAGTGCACCTTGGACTTCTTCCTTCAGTACCATTGGCTCTTGATCATATGCTGCCTCTTGAAACGGTTGACCATCAGCCATTTCCTTATGGTACAATGACTCTGTGGATTCCTTCCATCTTCTTTCAATAATTTACCCAAAGAATCTTTCAGTAATGAATCTTTCAGTCGAGGCTCGAATTTTTTCTTCAGTTCCCCCAGTTTAAGAAATGCTGAGTGTGTTCTTCCCTTTTGGTTTTCTGATTCTAGATCTTTGCACATTTTGTTGTAGTATTTGGTTTTATCTTCTCAAACTGATCTTTGAAATTTTCTGTTCAGTTCTTGTACCTCCTCATTTCTTCCATTTGCTTTAGCATCTCTATGCTGGAGTGGATAGTGGATTTGAACTGCCAACCTTGGACCTTGTGGTTAGCAGTCCAGAATTTATCCTTCAGTGCTACATTAGTATTCCCCATAAAGATTACAGCTTTGGAAATCCTGTGGGGCAGTTCTATAAGTTGGAATCAACTATAGATATGTGTTGCTATAAGTTGAAATCAACTCAACAGCAATGGATAGCTGGAGTCTAATGCTAAGCAATAGTAACTGTTCTTGTTTTTTGTTTTTTTTTCTGGCTTACCTCTGAAAAAGATTTTTTTTTTTTAATTGCAGCTGAAAGTATACACATAAAAATATATACCAATCAATAATTTCTACATGTGCCATTCCATGGCATTGATAATATTGTTTACCTGTCTTTTCTGGATTGTTCCTCCCCTGCTTCCCAAGTTTCATATCTGATATTTTCAGTTGCTGTTTTCGATCTGATTCTATACAGATAATTCTTCAAAAGCGTCTCATGCTACAGGCAAACGTTCTTGACTAAAAACGGTAACTTATTACTTAGCCTAAAAAAGACTTCAGGGAATATTTTTGGTGTAAAGTGTGAAGATTATCTCAAGACAACTGTTTCAGGTTTTCATTCAAGCTCAGTGAATCCAGAAAGTCTGGATTCGATAAGAAGCTGGAATTCAGTTCTACATGTCTCTTCCTCAGCCTCCTCCTTTGATCAGGATTCTTCTAGAATCATTGATCAAAACGTTCAGTAATGGTAAGTAGGCACATCAGTTCTTCTGGTCTTATGGCAAAGGAAGCATTTGTTCCTGGAGGTAGTTAGACATCCATTCCAATTCACTGCCTCCTAAGGTTCCCATTTAATCTTATTAGTTGCTACTATCAATTTAAGGAGCTCTGGTAGCATAGTGGTCACGAGTCGGGCTGCTAATCTCAAGGTCAGAAGTTCAAAACTACCAACTGTTCCATGGGAGAGAGATAAGGCTTTCTGCTCCTATAAAGGTTTACAGCCTCAGATAGCCTATACAGGGTCTCTATGAGTCGGAATCAACTTCACGGCACATCACCACCACCACCACTATCAATCTGACCCCATAGATAGCTTTTTTTTTTTTTTAAGTTTTTATTGCGAATTTAGTGAAAATTTATTGGGCAGATCGTCAGTTTTACATTCAACAAATCATACACCTTGTTTCATTACAATGATTATAATCCCCTCCATGTACCACCATCAGTTAACAGTATTTCTCTCTACTCATTTTAGCTTTTTTTTTTTTTTTTTAAACACTCAGGCATATATAATAATTTAAACCACCAAAGACTTGTATATTCTACTGGCCGCCAGCTCTCAGTCCCTCTCTTTCCGTGAATCTAGAGTCCTCAGCTGCTCCCTCTCTCCATGTCCCCATTTCTGCCTCCATCTCTGGTGTCACTGCTTCTCTGGATAAGGTCCCATATTCTGCTTGTACTCTTCTCTCTTGATGGTCCTAGGGGCCTCTGATTCTGTACTGTAAGATAAGCTCCCCCGCTTTTGTTACAAAACTTCTACCTTTACAGTTGCAACAGTCGTAATTAGTCACGACAACAATTACTCACCGTTGAATCATAAGAACCATAGATATCTTTTAATGCTCATAAAATCCCATAATGCTCAAGGAAGACCATTTTTACTAGTCAACCTAAACAACTGTCTGGTTTTAAGAAGGCTTCAGAGAATATCTTAGGGTGCGTGTTAAAAAAATATCTCAGGTCAGTGGTTTCAGGGGTTCATCTAGCCTCAATGGTCCAGTGAGTCTGGATTTCAAGAGAATTTGAAATTCTGTTCTGTAGTTCCCATTTTTTTATCTGAATTATTCTGTAGAAACTTGGATCAAAACTTCCAGCAGTGGTAGCCAGGCACCATCCAGTTCTGATCTCATAGCAAAGAGATGGTTGTTCATGGAGGCAATTAGCCACACATTCCATTTCCTTTTCTTATTCCTGACTGTTCGTCCTCTGTTGTTCCAGGCAAATCGACACCAATTTGGCCTTGAATGACCCCTTGCTAGCTTTTGAGGCCTTGGGCACTACACAAAGAACTAGAAGGAAGAACAGGAGCACTAAACACATTACGAGGTCAACTAACTGGGATGGCCCATGAGACCATGACCCTAAACCTTAAAGCCAAGAAAGCAAATCTCATGAGGTACTTGGTTGCACACAAGCAGACTCAGCAGCAAATACTGCTTGCTCTTAATTGACAAAATCAGGTTTAACTGCCTTACAAAAAAATGAATGATATACCCCAATATACACAGAAGTCTGCCTAAATGTTCTGACTATTGTCAAAGAGTAGGATGGATTTTAGATATACCTTGGTAACATTCAATTGGATTTTTATATATAATTGGAACAGTTGTTGATTTTGTTTCTCTTACATACAGTGTGTAACCACAAAGCAATGGGACTGCCAGTCTGGTTATGAAAATCAGCTTCATTATTTTTTCATTAAAAAAATTATGTATAATTCCGTAGTTAACTTTCCTGGGATGAGTGGGAGGGGAAGATTTAGAGGACAAAAATGAATACATAGGGTTTTTTCCCCTTTTATATTCAAAAGAGGTTAATTTAGCAAGCAATTTTAAAAAAATTAATTCCTCCCCATGGGTATAAAGTACATGGATCAACATTTTAAAAAGTGCATAGTTCCCCTCCCATGCTGACCTCAAACTACTCAGCTCCCACCCTGAAGGCCTTCCTTGTTATCAGTGTGCTGTTGTTGTTAAGTGTTGTGGGTCAGTTCCGACTCATAGCAACCTTGTATAGGGTTTCTGAAGAGCAGCTGGTGGGTTTGAACTGCCGACTTTATGGTTGACAGTTCAGTGCTGATCCTACACAGACAGCATCACACCAGGAGTCATAAGTAACATTATGATCATTTTCTCATGTAAATAAGAATATAATGAAATTTTTATAAAACACACTGTCATTGAGTCAATTACCACTTACAGAGACCTTCTAGGACAGAGCGAACTGCTCCCTGGGATTGTGGAGACTGTAAATCTTTACAGGAGTGGACAGCATCAGCTATCTCCCTTTCAGCGACGGGTAGGTTTAAACCACTGACCTTGTAGTTAACAGACCAATGCTTAACACACTGGGCCACCAGGGATCCATGCTGTTGCTGATGTTAAGTGTCATCAAGCTGGTTCTAACTCACAGCAAACCTGTATAGGGTTTCTGAGGAGTGGTTGGTGGGTTTGAACCTCAACCTTACGATTCAAACCGACCTTGTGATTGATGCTTATCCTGTAGCGCCACACCAGGACTCTGAGGGCTCCATATGTGTATGTAAGTCCCGGTATGGCGCTGCAGAATAAGCACTGGATTGCTAACAGCAAGGTGGGCAGTTCAAAGGAACTAACTGCTCCTCAGAAACCCTATGTAGAGTTACTATGAATTGGAACCTACTCAAATGGCACTTAACAACAAGTGGAAATGTGATCATTTTTTAATGCTTTTGACTCATACATGTACGTCAGTACTTCAAAAAGTGAATGGAAAAATTGAATGAAAAGAAAATGGAATTTTTCTACAAACTTTTTGAAGCACTCTTGAGTTTATAAGTTTTTCTTTAATTTTAGATATTTGTAAACATATTCAGAAGCAGAGAGAAAAGTGTAATGCACTCTCATGTATAAACTGCTTAGCTTCAACAATTATAAACACATGTTGTTGCTGTTATTAAGTGCCATCGAGTTGCTTTCAATTCATAGGGTTTCTGAGGAGAGGCTGGTGGGTTTGAACCACTGACCTTGCCATTAGCAGTCCAAATCCTTATTCTTTAGCACCACACTGTTGTTGTTGTTGTTGTTAAGTGCCGTTGAGTCGGTTCCGACCCATAGCGACCCTGTACAGGGTTTCCAAGGGTGTAAATCTTTACGGGAGTAGAAAGCCTCATCTTTCTCCCGCGGAGTGGCTGGTAGTTTCAAACCGCTGACCTTAAGGTTCGCAGCCCGATTCGTAACCACCACACTAGGACTCCAATTAACACATGGTGGTGATGGTTTTGTGTTGTGGACTTTGTTCCAACTCATAGCGACCCTGCATAGTATTTCCGAGATTGTAAATCTTTACAGGAGCAGAAAGCCTCATCTTTCTCCCCTGGAACAGCTGGTTGTATCGAACTGCTAACCTTGAGATTAGCTACCCAACTCGTAACCACTACGCTACAGCCAATCTTATTTCATATGTTGCTTCCTCTTACCCCTTTCAATAGACTTGCCTCACGGACTATTTTGCTGTTAAATTCCAGTTGTTACATAATTTTAGGGTAGTAGTCCTGGTGTGGCACTGTGGGTTAATGCGTCGGACTGCAAAGCCATTTGAACTGCAAGGTCAGCGGTTTAAGCTCATCAGCTGCTCCTCGGAAACCTTATATAGGGTCGCTATGCCTCGGAATCGACTCAACAGCACTTAAAAACAACAACAATTACTATTGCCAAACAGCATATTGTATTAGGCATGTGCTGCACAAGAACTCTTTAAAGTGTTGAGGAACAAAGATGTCAATTTGAGGAATAAGGTACGTCTCACCCAAACCATGGTATTTCCAATAACCTCATATGCATGTGAAAGCTGGACAGTGAATAAGGAAGACCGTAGAAGAATTGATGTACTTGAGCATCAATGTGTTGGAAGAGAATATTAAAAATACCTTGGACTGCCAACAGAACAAATTAATCTGCATTGGAAGAAGTACAGCCAGAATGCTCTGTAGAAGCCAGGATGGCCAGACTTTGTCTCTCATACTTCGGACATACTGTCAGGAGGGACCAGTCCCTGGAGAAGGATATCATGTTTGATAAAATGCAGGGTTGGAGAAAAAGAGGAAGACCCCCAATGAGATGGATTGGCACAGTGACAGCAGCAATGGGCACAAATGTAGCAATGACTGTGAGGTTGGCAGAGGACCAGACAGTATTTCCTTCTGTTGTGCATGGATGGGGTCACTAAGAGTCAGTACCAATTCAATGGCACCTAACAACAGCAACATTACTATTGTTTTCAAATGTGACTATTATCTTCCCTAAACAAAATTAACAGTTATTTTTTTAACAGTTATTTTTAAATATCACCAGATACTCAGTCAACATTGAAATTTGCCAGATTGTCCCATGAATTTTTTGTTAAATGATTTGTGCACACCACAATCCAAACAAATGGACACATTGCATTTGGTCTACATATCTGCTAAGTCTTTTTTTTTTTTTAATCTATGTTCAAATGTCCCTATCTGTGGTTCTTTTTTTTTTTCAAATGTTACAATTATTTGTTAAAGAATCTGTCTGTACCATTAGTCCTATGAACTTGGCACATTCTAGATTTTTCTGGTCATGTCATGCTGTGACTGAGCTTATCTTCTTGTTCTCTGCGTTTCCTGTAAACTTGTTTAGATTGAGAGGCTTGATCAGATTCAGATCTCATCTCTTTTTCTGTCAAGTATACTTCAGGATGTTATTATGCGCTTCCTGTTGAATCACATCAAGAAGCACATAAGGTCTGGTTGTCTCTCTTTGTGATGTTGAAGTTGATCT
Source organism: Chrysochloris asiatica (assembly GCF_000296735.1). NCBI lineage: Eukaryota > Metazoa > Chordata > Mammalia > Afrosoricida > Chrysochloridae > Chrysochloris > Chrysochloris asiatica. The sequence goes on from NW_006408699.1 coordinate 4,145,478, forward strand.
GACAGTTTAGCTGACATTCTGTTTTTAAAGAGCACTGTTAGATACAGAAAACAAAACGTGCTTCTGTATGAAAGATGAAATGCCAAAGGAGCAACCCACCATTTCATTTTCAGGAGGAGAGAATCCATGATGTGGGAAACTGACTTTTGTATTTAAGACTCTGAGAGACTTACAGGACAAATCTATCCTCTTGGTTCAAATTCCTCTTAGTCCCTAGTTTAGTACTTTGCTATTAGGCATTTGTGGGGTTGATTTTGCTGGCTTATGCATCAAATGTGTTTGAATACAAGGGCTTTTCTACATTGTCTCCTTTAATTCAGTTTGCAATCAGAATTTTTTTCATCTTGCTGTGAAGATAACACTTTTAAAATGCTTTTAACAGCTACCTCTGTTGTTGTTGTTATGTGCTGTGGAGTCGGCTCCAACTCATAACGACCCTGTACAGGGTTTCCGAGGCTGTAAATCTTTATGAGAGCAGAAAGCCTCATCTTTCGCCTGCAGAACAGCTGGTAGTTTCGAACTGCTGACCTTGCAGTTCGCAGCCCGATTCATAACCACTATGCTACCAGAGCGCCTTAGCTACCTCTGTAATGCTAGTGAAAGTATAGCTGACCAGTTGTCATTGAGTTGATTTATGTGTGTTAGAGTAGCTCTGTGCTCCTTAGGATTTTCAAATGATGATTTTTGCCAGTAGATTGCCATACCTCTGTTTCTAGGCCCTTTGTTGTTGTTGTTGTTAAGTACCGTGGAGTTGGTTCCAGCGCATAGTGACCCTGTACAGGGTTTCCGAGGCTGTAAATCTTTATGGGAGCTGAAAGCCTCATCTTTCTCCCATGGAACGGCTGGTAGTTTCGAACTGCTGACCTTGAGGTTAGCAGGGCACCTTTAGGTGGATTCTAATTTCCAACCTTTCGGTTAGCTTCGCATAGCAGCTTAGAAACTATTTGTCCCAGGAGTCCTCTAATGACTGAAGTGTCAACTCCATCCATATTGGACTTTAGTTGCTGAATACTATTGCTCACTTTGTTTTTCCTATTACTTTAATTTCCTCATCCCTCTCATAACTCCCTGTTCCCAGTCAGCCCCAAGCCTTTCATGATCCCCGTCATCAGTTTGTGAGATGATTCAACTCATAACACTTTGTGGGGTTGGGTTGATGAATAAAATCTTCTCATATCCCATATCATTGTTTTGTGTAAATTTTTAAATTATGCAAGTGGTTTCGCAACAAAAAATTAATCTTCCCAAAGCAATTCTGCTATACCTACAAATTGTTAAAGCATTTACAAATTCAGGTGAAGTTAATATCAACTTCATGGTCATCATGGATAATAGGCAATTCTCTGTCATTCAAATAATCTTGCATAACTGTGAATAATCTTATTTTCTGAGTGTTTTTTAAAGTTCTTTCAATCGTATTAGTTAATCCTATTATACCTACATGCACAAAAAAGATTTTCTTAAACACATTTTATGACAATCCTATTATGAAACACAAAACAATGAGCTGATGAAATTATAATTAAAATCTTTTCCTTGAAAGGCTTCTACAGATGGCCCTACTTTGGGTGGTTCCTTCCCTGCGTGTATGAAAGAAACTGTAGTGATTTGTCTTCAAGGAAAGGATGTGTGCTTGTGTGGGTTGAGGAGCTGACAGGATTGGAAAGGAGGCCCATGTGCTCTGTTCTCTCTTGACTACTGTGCCGTGGCTGTGTGGGGTTCTGCTTGCACAAACGATTGATGTGCTTGAGAAACTGAAAAATAGGAGAAAATCTGCAGACACAGACAGGGCTTGTAGAATTTGATTTCAGTTTCTGAAGAGAAGGGAGCGCATACTCACTCTATGATGAAAACAATCTGCTCTTTAAATAGCATCAGTTGGAGATTAAAGGAAAATATATATGTATATATAATCAGTTAGTTTCCATGGGTGGTTCCCTACTTGTGGCAACCCCATGTGTGTGCCAGAGAACTGTGTCCATAGGGTCTTCAATGGTTCATATTTTTGCAAGTAAATCACCAAGCCTTTCTTTTTAGGTGCCTCTGTGTAGATTTGAACCTCTAACCTTTCTGTTAGCAATTGAGAGCATTAACCATTTGCACCACCCATACTCCATAGATATGTATAGATAGCTCTAAAGCTATAGGTACATACATGTCGTTGTCAGTTCTAACCCATAGCAACTCCATATAGGGTTTCACAGCAAACATCATCTTTCTCCCACAGAGAGACACATAGCTATACATACACACAAGCATATACACATACATACACATATATATTTAAATGTTTATACTATATCAGTAATAGATTTACTAGTTTATCTTGGACTCCTGGTATGGCACTGTAGGATCAGCACTGGACTTCAAACCACAAAGTCGGCAGTTCAAACCCACCAGCTGCTCCTAGGAAACCCTGTACAGGGTCACTATGAGTTGGAATTGATTCGACAACACTTAACAACAAGCTTCTCTTACCCAAGAATCTGATATCTGAATAAAAAAAACTTTTCAGTGTAGATACTGATAAAGCAATTTCTTTCTTTTTATATGACAATAAGTAAACATAGAGTTTGTTTTGTTTTAATTCCTTTATTTTATTCATTTACCTTTGGAGTACAGGTGTTATTTGCTATTAGAATTCCTCTGTCTGTATGTTAAGTGTGGGAAATAATAAGGATTGGATTTTAACTTACAACAAAAACTTGACTCTGGACTCCCAAGTCTCCTCATCTCAGTGGAATTTAACACAGGCCAACTCTCATCAGCCGCTCCTCTGAAATCCTATACCAGGTCACTATGAGTGGGAACAAACTCCATGGCACTTTCCAACAACATTTTTCAACATCAGCACCCTTATGTTTGCATAAACTTGTCCTGCCTTCCCTATGAGGTTGTTGTTTTGTTGTTGAGTGCCCTCTAGTCGGTTGCTATTCATAGCGACCCTGTATAGGGCTTCCAAGGAGCACCTGGTGATTCAAACCAAGCTTGTGGTCCAGTGCTTTGCCCCACAGCGCCACACCAGATCTCTTTAGACGTGGGCTCTGTTTGTTATTCAGATCACATGGCATGTGGTTAGTACAAATTAATGCATGTTATTGATGATGCTGATGACAGTGGGTGGTGGTGGGTGTTTCAGTCTTAATTGTGTGGTACCAGTAGCAGTCAGTAGAAGTGGCTGCTGCCGGCTTGCAGAATTCCACTTCATAAAGGAGGGGAACCTGTGCAGAGGTGAGGAAGGGGAGAGGAACTGATTTCAAGAACAAACATATATAACGCAGTCTTACTTAAATGCCAGCATCTGTGTTTTCAAGACAGCAGGTAATGCTTCAAGGAAGCAGCAATAGCCTTTTCTGAAGCCCATTCAATTGAAAAGTAGAAATGTCAACAAGATGTCCCTCTGCCTCTCAAACTAGAGGAATCTGCATGCTTTGTGTTGGAAAACAGAGCCCTTAGGTTTCAAACGAATATTTCTTCTATAAATTAAACCTACTGAAAATCAACTTTTATTAAATTTTCTTGTTCAATCCAAATGTTGCCTGGGTTTTTTTCTCTAGCAGGCCAGATCCATATTCATTTGGAGAGAAAAACAGCTCTATTCTAAGCAACCTCATCACTGGAGTCCATGTTTGAGAGATGTTGTCAGCCAAACTGCATTTGATAAGCAATTCATTTTTTTCTCCAGTTTTCTTAATCAAATGTATAGTAGACAAAAGCTTGGAATTGTCATTTCCTTACTGCTGCTAAAATTCCAGCAGCAACTTGATATCTGAGGCAGCAGTTGCAGTTTGGCCCTCTGATGGGCCAATATAATTCAGAGTCTTTGAATATTTGGGCAGTATTTGTTCTAACTGAATTTGAATATCTGTAGGTGAGACAAGTGCTTTCTGGTTTGCCAAAGGCTATATCATTCCCTCTGGTGTTGTTTCTGCTTCATAACATTTACTTGGGCAGCCTGGCTCTGGAAGGCTCCTGCAGGGAGAAGAGAGTACAATTTCTACTAACCTTTGGAATGAGCTGAAAATAGCTCTGCATCCAGATTTCTAATCTTCTCAATCCCTGAGCAGCCTGAGAGCTCCAAAATGGGAACCATAATTGGACATCTAAAGTAGTCTCTGTCTTTTCTGGGTGGTGTGATCATGCCCTGAGGGCATCTTAATCACCCGTGGTCTCTTCTATCTACTTTTTCATATTTTGCCTATAACTTTATGCCTGTAACCATTTGTCCACAATGTTCTTACAGCAAACTGAGTACCACTCAAACAATATAGGAAACTCTCTTAACACGTTTCTTTTGTTCTCTGCTTGCTTGTTTTTCTTCTCATCTTCCTGATATTTAGAGAGCGATATAAGGAAGAACCAGCTCTATTCAGAAAGGAAACCAAAATCACCTTTTAAAAACCTACAGTAATATCGCCCCTGCTAGAACCCTGGGTTAAACAAAAAGGAAAAGGAAATTCTCTGTGATCATTAGAGGAATCAAATTACAACAACATTTAAAACTCTACCTGCCTAAAAAATGTTACTCCTATTTGATGTTGTGGTCAAAATTGTACAAATGAATGAAAATGTATGAAAAGTGAGTTCCTTGGCTTTTCTTTTTTGTAATGAAACATGCTTTTTAATTACTCTGGTATCAAAATATATACTGCAGCATTGTTACTGAAATTCTGCCTGGATTCAAAATGAGGCAGAAGAAGATCATGTTGAACAAGGTGTTCATCACAAGAGGAAAGAAAATAACACGTAGTGATAATGTAGAGTTGTGGTGTGGTGCTGTAGTATAAACCACAAAGTTGGTTTGAACTGCAAGCTCGGAAGTTCAAATTCGTCAGCCGCTCCTCGGAAACCCTGTACAGGGTCATTATGAGTCTGAACCAACTCGATGGTACTTAACAACAACAATAGTGTGGAAGGAGAATCATAGACTCTCAGGGTAGAAAGAGTTCTCAGTAGTCAATTAGTCAAAGAAACTCATTTAACTGGTGTGGCACACTGTAGGATAAGCACCGGACTGCTAACTGCAAGGTCAGAAGTTCAAGTCCACCAGCACTCCTTGGAAACCCTACACAAGATTGCTACGAGTCAGAACTAATTCAATGGCACTTAACAACATAAACAACAACATAGTATTTTTTCTGCAATACCAGTAAAAGGAGTCCTGGTGGCACAGTGAGTTAATTGTTGGGCTGCTAACTGAAGAGTTAGTGGTTCAAATCCACTTGCTGCTAAGGAAGAAAGATGAAACAGTCTGCTTTCAGAAAGATTTACAGTCTGGGAATCTTTGTGAAGCACTGCTACTCTTGTTCTATAGGATTGCTATGAGTCACAGTTGACAGGATAACAGAGGGAAAATGCCTTTTAAAGTTTGAAAATATCATACACACATACAGGATGTTAAACTCAAAAGTGTTGTTGTTAAGTGCTGTCGACTCAGTTTTGACTCATAGTGACCCTGTATAGGGTTTACAAGGAGCAGCTGGTGAGTTTAAACAGCCGAACTTGTAGTTCAAACCGACCTTGTGGTGCAATGCTTCATCCCACAGCACCACACCAGGATGCCATCCAAAAAGTACTGCTGTTACACAATTATAGAAATTTTTATCAAGCAAAATATCAAAAATGTGTACCTATTGTTTCTTGCCACTACTTGTCAGTCAAGTTGTTGTACTGTGGTGATTTGCATATTGCTGTGATTCTGGGAGCTATACCACCAGTATTTCAAATACCAGCAGGGTCACCATTGGTGGAGAGGTTTCAGCTGAGCTTCCAGACTAACACAGAGTAGGAAGAAGGTGAGGAGGACTACTTCTGGACATTCAGCCATTGAAAAATTTATAAAGAGTAGTGAAACACTGTCAGGTAACACCAGAATATTGAATATTAAAACATTATGAATGTTGTTTTTTTTTTTAAGTGCTATCGAGTCAGTTCCAACCCATAGCAAACCCTGCATAGCATTTCCAAGGAGCAGCTGGTGAGCTTGAACCACAGACCTTGTGGTTCAAATCGATTTTGCAATCCAGCACATTTAACCCACAGTGCAACACCAGAATACTGTCAGCTGTAGTGCCAGAAGATGAGCCCCTCAGGTTGGAAGGTACTCAAAATATGACTGGGGAAGAGCTGCCTCCTCAAAATCAGAGTAGATGTGATGACAAGAATGGAGTGAAAGTTTTCAGGATCTTCATTTGCTGATGGAGCAATCTGAAGTGAGAAGAAACAGCTGTAAATATCCATTAATAATCAGAACATGGAATCTATGAAATATGAATCTAGGAAAATTGGAATTGGTCAAAAATGAAATAGATGACATAAAGAACAATATCTGAGGCATTAGTAAGCTGAAATGGACTGGGAGTGGTCATTTTGAATCTGACAATCACATGGTTTACTATGCTGGGAATGACAAATTAAAGAGGAATGGTGTTGCATTTATCATCATCAAAAAGAACATTTCAAAATATGTCTTGAAGTATAGTGCTGTCTCTGATAGCCTATAAGAAAGACCAGTTAATATCATTATTACTCAGAATTTACCCACCAACTGAAGCCAGTGATGTTGAAATGGAAAAATTCTATCAACTTCTTCAGTCTGAAATGGATCAAACATTCAATCAAGATATATTGATAATTATTGGTGATTGGAATGCAAATGTTGGAAACAAAGAAGAAGAATCAGTGGTTGGAAAACAGGGCCTTGGTGATAGAAACAATGCTGGAGATCAGATGATAGGATTTGGTAAGACCAATGACTTATTCATTGCAAATACCTTTTAAAAATAACATAAGAGATAACTATACACATGGACCTCACCAGATGGCATACACACAAATCAAATTTACTCCATCTGTGGAAAGAGATGCTGGAAAAGCTCTGTATCATCAGTCAAAATAAGACTAGGAGCAGACTGTGGAACAGACCATCAATTGCTCAAAAGCAAGTTCAGACTGAAGCTTCAGAAAATTAAAACAAACCCACGAGAGCCAAAATAAGAGCTTGAACATATATCACCTGAATTCAGAAACTGTCTTAAGAACAGATTTGATGCATTAAACACTAATAACTGAAGTCCAGAAGAGTTGTGGAATGACATCAAGAACATCATACAGGAAGAAAGCAAAAGGTCATTAAGGAGACAAGAAAAAAGGGAAAGACCAAAATGAATGTCCAAAGAGACTGTAAAACTTGTTCTCCAAAGTAGAAATGCTAAAGAGAATGGAAGAAATGAAATAAAAGAACTGAGCAGAAAATTTCAAAAGGCAGTTAGACGAGTCAAAGCCAGGTATTATAATGAAACATGCAAAGACCTGGAGTTAGAAAGCCAAAAGGAAAGAACATGCTTAACAGTTATCAAGCTGAAAAAAATGAAGAAAAAAAAATTCAAGTCTCAATTCCCAATATTGAAGGATTCTATGAGCAAAATGTTGAATGATGCAAAAAGCATTAAAATAAGATGTGTTGTACCAAAAAGAAATGGCCCATATTCAACCATTTCAAGAAGTAGCATACAATCAAGAGTCAATGATACTGAAGGAAGAAATCCAAGGTACACTTGGCATTGGCTAAGAACAAGACTCTGGGAATTGATGGAACACAAATTGAAATCTTTCAATAAATTGATTCAGCAATGGAGACACTCACTCATCCATACCAAGAAATTTGGAAGACAGCTACCTGGCCAACTGATTGGAAGAGATCCATATTTGTGTCCATTCCAAAGAAAGGTAACCTAACAGAATGTGAACATCATTGGATAATATTATAAATATCACATGCAAGTAAAATTTTGCTGAAGATAATTTATAACAGCTTCAACAGTACCTTGACAGGGAACTACCAGAGATTCAAGATGGACTGATATGAGGATGTACAATGAGTAATATCATTGCTAACATCAGGTGGATTGTGGCTGAAAGCAGAGAATACCGGAAAGAAGTTTACCTTAGACTTATTGACTAAACCAATGCTTTCTACTGTGTGAATCATAAGCTATGAACAAGATTACAGAGAATGTGTATTCTGGAACATTTAATTATGCTCATGAGGAATGTGTACATAGATCAAGAGGCTGTTGGAACAGAAGAAGGGGACACTGAATAGTTTAAAAGGAAAGGTGTGTGCCCTTATATTCTTTCATTATACTTATTTAATCTGTATGCTGACAAATAATCTGAGAAATTTTATTATATGAAGAAGAATGTGGCATCAAAATTAAAGAAAGACTCATGAACACCCTGTGATATGCTGATGATACAACCTTGCTTGCTGAAAGTAAGGAGGACTTAAAATACTTACAGATGCAGATCAAAGACCACAGCTTTCAATATGGGTTGCACCTCACTGTGAAGAAAACAAAAACCCTTTCTAGTGGACCAATAAGTAACATCATGATAAATGGAGAAAAGACTGAAGTTGTCAAAGACTTCATTTTGTTTAAATCTACTATCAACACTCGTGGAAGCAGCAGTCAAGAAATCAAACAACGTATTGTATTAGACAAATGTGCAGCACAAGACCTCTTTAAAGTGTTCAAGAACAAAGGGTGCCTGCCCCAAGCCATGGTATTTTCAATAGCCTCATATGTATGTGAAAGTTGGACAGTGAATTAGGAAGACCATAGAAGAACTGATGCATTTGAGTTATGATGGTGGAAAAGAATATTAAAATACTATGGAATGCCAGAAGAACAAACAAATCTGTGTTGGAAAAAGTACTGTCAAAATGCTCCATAGAAGCCAGGATGGTGATAATTTGTGTCTCATACTTCATTCAGATATATTATCAGGGGGGACCAGTCCCTGGAGAGAGACGTCATGCTTGGTAAAGTGGAGGGTCAGAAAAAAAGAGGAAGACCCCTAATGAGATGGATTGGCACAGTGACAGCAGCAATGGGCTTGAGTTTAAGAATGATTGTGAGGATGGAGCAGGACTGCGCAGTGTTTCTTTCCTTCTATTATGTGTAGAATCACTATGCTTTAGAACTGAATTGACAACACCTAACAACAACAACCACAATTATTTCACACATCCTCCATCTCGGTCTATACACCTTTGAAAGAAGTTTTGATCTCTCTAAACCTTCCCTGAAAAACAGCAGTTTTGACATACTTACGAAACTCAAATCATGTTTCTTTTAACTATTCTTTGAGATTGGAGAAAAGTTTGAAGGGGTAAGATAAGATGTATAGGGTAAGGCTTCTCAATGAAATTCAAGAAGGACAGCCCTTGCTTCATTTAAAGAATAATCAGGTGCATTGTCCTGATGGAGAAAATTTCTTTGGCACAATTTCCCTGACTCTTTTCCCATCAATGCAGTTTTCCATTTTCTTACAACTTCATAATAAGCCCCTGTGATCAGCATGTGTCTTTTGAGGAAATGTATCAAGATTATTTCTGTAGGAATCCCAAAATAGTTGTCATAACCTCCTGAGTCTCTGCCTTGAATTTAACTGGCCCAAAAGAACTCCTCGTAAGCCACTGTTTTGATTGGACTTTTTTTTTTGAAGTTACCTTAAGGAAACTAATTCAAGTTTATTACTGAGAGAACTTGTCTGCAGTGCAGTAATCCACTGATGACAGAGACATGCCAAACACATTTTGTTTGAAATAAGTCTGTACATGTATGACCAAGAACTCTAGTAGCAATACTTTTTAACTTACCCTCATGTGTTTGTGTGTGTGTTATAATGGCAAGCAGTTCAAGTATTCAAATAAAGAAGAGCCTCTTTTGACCTAAATCTAAACATAAATTAAAAGGCAAGATAGAAGATCTTCAAGTCTGAAGGATTTATTTTAAATACTATCTTTACCACTTAGTAGCTACGAGCAGTGGGAGATAATTCTCCATGATTTTCTCATGTTTCTGAATGATTTCTGATAGCTTATGTTTCATATAAGGAGCTCTGGTAGCGTAGTGGTTGTGAACCAGGCTGCGAACCTGCAAGGTCAGAAGTTCAAAATTACCAGCTGTTCCACAGGAGAAAAATGAGGCTTTCTGCTCCCATAAAGATTTACAGCCTCGGAAACCCTGTACAGGGTCGCTATGAATTGGAACTGACTCCATGGCACATAACAACAAACAACAACATGTTTCATATAATCTTTTCAAAGATACCTTTATAGAGAATAATCTTGGAAGACAGAGACTATATAGTGTCTTCTTCTTCCAGGGTAAAGGGAAGGTTTATTTGCTACTCAAGATAATTTTAAAAAGTATTTCCCAGGGCAAGCAGACCAGCCTGGAGCAGCCAGAAAACCAGAAGACACTTCTTGAAAGAAAGACCTACAGGAAAAAAACAGAACAGTAAGGGCAGTCCTACTGCTACCACAAGAACAAGCAAGTTGCTAGCTTAGGAGGCATCAAGGCAAGTGGCTGGGTCCTCTCAGCGCAGATCCTCTCCCAAGACTAAGACGCAACGGAAATCCACTCTCTGATTGGCGACTATGCACGTCACCCATAAAGGGAAGTGACCGAAGAACACAATGAAGCGATGAACTAAGCCCTGCATCGTTCTGCAGACTACTGTGAACCCGGGTGGAGACTCAGTCGGTCAGCAGTGAGGCAGAACCAAGGGACCCATGGGCTCAGAGTCAGTGACACAGCCACAGAGGACTAGAGCGGAGAGTGAAGAGATCAGCTGATAAGAAGAGGGCAGACAGATGCAAGAACACCCACACTTGCAGATGATACCCACATGACCTGGCTTCAATGGCTGGATGAACAGAACTCAACCAGAGGAAGAAAGAGGAAAAAGGAAAAAAAAAAAGAAAAAAGAAAGTGTCATCTGATAAAACTTGATGAATTGGACCTACACCTATAACTGCAGTAGCTCAAAAGAGGAAAAAATTCCTGGCTACAAGAATTATCCCCACCCCCTTCACACAAAGAGTGGAAAGGGATGGGCAACATGAACATTGGCTACCCAAAATGGGGGGAGGGATGCAAAG
>NW_006408699.1:4157018-4159062 GCF_000296735.1 Chrysochloris asiatica
CTGTGATTCAATTCAATGTCAATGACTCCATGGGACTTGGGAGACCAGCAGAACTAGAGTAATCAATTGCCCTCGTTTGTTTGAGTTTCAGTACTAAAACTGAAACAGTCCTGGGCAGACTTGTAAGACTGTTTCACATTTACTGGAGACCTGATCCAAGCATTAAGATTACGTTGTCTGCTGTGCCAAGAAAATAAAGTCCTTTGTCGCTGACTGAGGAGTCTCTTGTCTTCTGCCAGCATCCATGAACCTGTGGCAAACCAACTCATCCATTTGCATGTAGAGTCAATCTCAGAACCATCACAGTTTTTGACTGTGAGATGGTCAAATACTTTTCTACATTTCAGTTTTCTTAACTGTAAAATGGAGGTAACAACATCATCTCAAAGAGCTGTGAGGATAAAGGAAATGGTATATCTAAAGCCTTAGCCCTCTGTCCTCAACAAATATCAAGAGTTGTTCTTTTTTTTTATTTGAATCATCTCTCTTTCTTGGTTGTGTGTGTATCTTCCTCTCACTGTATTCACAAAATAGAAAATAGTGAATTAAAAAATGTTCAGTTAGGTATTTTGTTCATTTTGACTCCAAAGGTCAGAATGACTCATGAGTTGAATTGCTGATTGAAATGTCCCCCAACTGGAAGTTTCAGGGGTCATATACAGTTATTGCACTTTCTGCAATCTCTCTGTAAATCTCTTTTTAATCTGATAAAACAACTTCCAACGACATTTAGCAAATGAACTTTGACTTCTTTCTTTAAAGATCTTCAAGAAAAATGAAATTACAGTTACAGGTAACACACTTCAGAGATTATCTGGATGGCATCATATGGAAGCATTTTACTTCTATCATATAAAGTAAAATAAATTCCACACATATCCCTGTTAATCTTAGTTTATATGGAAAGCACAATTGAAAAACACTATTTATAAGCATTATTTGTATTTCAAACAATGTTATATTTTTGTTGTTGTTGTTGTAAATATATCACATATTTAGGGACATCTCTTCTGCCAGTTGGAGACAATTTTCTTTGAAAGAAAAAAGATGTCCAGATTTCTTGGATTTGGCGGATGCAGAATAAAATACATCTGGGCAGTTTTTGCTCATTTGGAGACAAGGATAATGTTCATATTTTGTGTGGCAGAGGAATACTACAAGGGAGGCATATTTAAACTAAATGTGGTTATGAGATGATTTGAAACAGCCTAGGAAAATGGATCCATTTGGGACACTGATTATACTTCAGTTAGTCAGTTCATTTTATGTGTGTAAGACAAGAATGACAAGCATAAATGAAGATCCAGTACCTCTCACTTTATTCAGATGTGATATAGAGTGAGCAGAGTTCATGCATTATTCTACTACTGTTCTGAAACAATGATTTCCAGTTCACATGCAGGCTCAATTCAGTCTGGTTATTTTGCAAATGTAACATGAGACTCAGTAAATTCCCTCCTAAGTTATCAAACTTTACCTTTTCTGAATTGGCAATTGCTTTTGTATTTCCCTTGGTTCAAACATGTGATCTGAAGGAAATAGAAAACATTCAGAAACTTTACCTGAAGGAATATCTTAAGTTCTTGGTGTGATATAAGCAGAAAGACATAAGGTATCCCTCTCTGGTCAGAGTTAGCAATTTTCCCACAGCTTCAAAAGTTTTATGTCAGTTTCTGTATTAATAAGAAAACTAGAGGAGGCAGGGCTGGATGGCAGCTAGTATGGAGGTGCAGTGAGGTTCGCCATCAGCAATACCACAAAATACCAGGCAAAGCAGAGTCAGGGCAGAGCTCCAAAACTCGGAACCACAAAGATAGGAATATTTAAAAGATTTGAAGGCTTATAGCTAGTGGAACTTGTAGCAAAAGTAAGAAATCTCATACTTTTGAATCTGCTGGACTCGGTTGCCCAGAGCTGACAACTTGGGCAAGACCAAATGGCAAGACCAAGCAGGGGAGCAGACACACCATAGAAAAATGCCGTGGAAACCTCGGAGTAAAGGTGGACACTACACTTTGTAGGTCTTTGTTCTGATTTTCTTTTT
>NW_006408699.1:4162443-4174870 GCF_000296735.1 Chrysochloris asiatica
GCTGAAAGCCTCATCTTGCTCCCATGGAGTGACTAGCAGGCTCGAACTATGGACCTTGTGATTTGCAGCCCAATGTGACTAATATAGATTTTACAAATTGTTTGTTCTTTTTTATTTTTCTTCAACCCAACTGTTCTTGTTTTAGCCAGAAACTCCTTCTTCCTTTTCCTCATGATTCAACTTGTAGCTATGAACATGCTTACCCCAAGGTCTTGGCTTTAGACATTGTCGCCTTCATTCCATGGGTCCAGGCCATACAATTTGATCTTAATCTTATGCGATTAGTGAAACATCTACTACTCACAGGTCTAGTGTCTATACCGCCGTACCTCTAGACAAACCTTTGCACATCCTTTATCCTTCCTCTAGAGCCAGCCTTCATCACTACCCTAGAGGTTTGGGACTCAACAATTCTGCCCTAGACTCACTTTTTGCCTCAGATCTGTGGTTTCCACAGGTAGGGAGATAACTTTGGACTAGTTGTCATCTCTGTTGAATATTTACCTCTCCAGTCCTGGCTGGAGACTGTGTATTCTGCTTCCACTCAACTATTCGTCCTATTGCCTGGTTCCACACTCTAATTCTAGGATAGGACCAGAAAAGCCCACTAAGAAACTGATCTGATGCTCCAGCCACAGGGGAGAGTCAAGACACCTAGGTCAGTAGGAAGTGAGGACTAAGATCCATCCAGAAAGCACATAAAGCCACCCATTCTGGTTGTGCCCACAATACACAGGCTTGAACCCAAAGGGAATATCGTTTTCTGATTTGGGCCCAGGTGCATGGTTTACCAACTAGCTGAAGTCCCATAAGATCAATTGCTGATTTAGTCATGGACATTAGCTATAGTGAACATTGATTTTGTTTCCCAAGTCAGTCATAGTATATTCCTACTGTTCATGTTTAGACTATGCAGTCTTTTTCCTTTTAAAGTGGACTTAACCTTTCTTTCAGCAGAATTAGTCTTACTATCATCATTTTAATGATCATTGTGAAATATATTTTTTGTAAAATTTCAAGGTTCCGGGAAAGGAAGCACAACAAAACAGCACTGTGTGTCACATGAATTGAGATCCAAACAGATAAGATAGCCTGCCTCCTGCCTCCCCTTCTATTTTGATTTCACAAACATTTTACAGGCTCAGCACATGGAAATCTGGAAGATGCTGTAATTGTCACTGTTTTCTCACAGCATCCAAGAGTGGAATGAAAATTAACATCAATACTTGCTTATTATTTGTAAAGATACAAACATATTTTACTAATGGCTTATAATTCAAATAGAAAATTCCATCTACCACAGTGGGAATTGTCTCTTTCAACAGCATGATTGAATGGTGGGTACATTTTAATAACCTTCATATCCAGTCATTGTCTGTTAAATTCATTGGACAACAGTAATTCAGGCTCAGCTTTCTAATCTCAGAGTTTGGCAAACATGAACAATGTCTCGGGTGTTCAAAGGACATGGAATGCCAGAATTGCAGAAACCAACCTAGACAGCATCTGCCTCTCCCATTAATGCTGACTTTGTGCTCAGTCTCTCATAGATGTATTTGCTGGGTATCTTTGCCAAACCAGGAAGGCAAATTTGAATGGGACTGGACACGGTCTTTTTCTGTCCAAGACCTCTCCGGAGTGTTCAAAGTTACATAGAACTCTGAGATAGTGGCTAATGTGTAAAATTTCAGGTTGTGCATTTTCCTGAGGAGTTGGACAATGTCTTCAAAAAATAATTGTTCAATATGAGCCATTAAAAAGGTCTTGGTATATCAAGAATATCAAGTGCCAATCCTATCCCCTTTGTATACAGGGTTAATAGGGACGGGCAACTTAGACATTGGCTACCTAAAATGAGGAGGCCATAAAAGCATAAAGTGACTGGCTCACAAGGTTTTAAGAGGGAGTTTAGTTTCAGAGTGTGTGGGGGAAGGTAGAGTCCCCACCAAGAAGTTTTCATCCTGTCTAGAAGGGTCTGGTGAAAAGAGATGGGAATGGGATTCTTATGATCCAGTAGTAACTGTTATCATGACTAATTGCAACTGTCACAACTGTAAATGTAGAAGTTTTATAACAAAAAGGGGGGGAGTAGTTAATCTTATAGTCCAGGAACAGAGGACCCTAGGACCATCAAGGGAGAAGAGCACGAGCAGAATGTGGGACCCTATCCAGAGAAGTAGTGACATCAGAGATGGAGGCAGAGAGGAGGACATGGAGAGAAAGAGCAGCTGAGGACTCTAAACTCATGGAAAGAGAAAGACTGAGTGCTGGTGGCCAGGAGGCAGGCTTGTAGAATGTGCCTTTTGGTTGCTTAAATTATTATATAGTCCTGGGCGATTTTGTGTATATTCCCCGCCCCCCAAATCAAACAAACAACAACAAAACAAAAACAACAGAGGGAGTAGAAGCAAATACTGTTGAATGATGATGCAAGGAGAGTATTGTAATCATTGCAATGAAAGGATGAGTATAATACTGATGTTCTTTGATCACTCAAGTCACAATAAAAACTTAAAACAAAAAAAAAAAGGTCTTGGTATATCAGAGTCTACTGTGGGCGTAGATTGAGAGATAGATTAATGTTTTTTGTTAGCAGGTACCACTTTACAAAAGAAAGCCTGAGCATATCCGTCTAATATATTCAGATTAAACAGTGGAATTTTGTATTCACCTCCCCCACCCCCCATTTTCTCTGTAGTGATAGTGTATGGCCTTATAAAAGAACCTATGCTCATTCACTCACATGTTCTCATCAGTGGTGGTAGTGGTGGTTATGTGATGTGGAGTTTGTTCTGACTCATTGTTATGTGCCATCGAGTCGGTTCCGACCCATAGCGACCCTGTATAGGGTTTCCGAGGGTGTAAATCTTTACGGGAGTAGAAAGCCTCATCTTTCTCCCGCGTTCTGACTCATAGTGACCCTATATAGGGTTTCCAAGGCTGTAAATTTTTACAGAAGCAGAAAGCCTCATCTTTCTCCCACAGACTGGTTGGTAGCTGCAAACTGCTGACCTTGAGGTTAGCAGCCCAACTTGTAATCACTATGTTACCAGAACCTTAATATTGGAACTGAATTCCTAGATGGTTAATTTACAGTCCCAAGAGTTCCCATGTGGATGGTAGACTCCATAGAAGTAAAGCAAAAAATGAATGTCAAGGAAATGTGTGCAGATGATCTTGGGAAGGGGTCACTTGGGAGCCTATACTGCAGAAGTCCTATAATATAAAGATGCAGGCACTGTGGAGAGCTCTCTTAGGGGTGGTATTTACTATAGGAGGGTCAGACCCTCAGGACAGTGGAAGACTCTGCAGCAGAGACCATGGTAAAGGGCTCCTGATGTTAGCAACTGGGAGTGTGATGGGGGGCTGTGAGGGTGGCGATGCCCTGGTACTCTAGAGCAGAGCAATTGTTTTCCCAAATCTATGAGTTCTGCACTGTGATTTTGGATATTGTCCTTTGAAAATGACTCTCCAGCTCGCCTGGTAATTCTAAATGAACCTACCACTAAATCCTTTTAGTAAATACCATTCTTGCTTAATTCATCTGGAATTAGTGTTATAGATTGAATTGTGTCCCACCCCCAGTAGTTGATGTTGAAGTTCTAACCCTGACACCCTAACCCTGGCAAGCCCTGTGAAAATGACCTTGCTTGGAAATAAGGTCTTCGTAGATGCTGACATGAGGTCATACTGAAGTTGGGTGGGTCCTGATCCTTCTGAGTAGTGTCTTTTTTTTTTTTTCCTTAAATGTTTTATTGTGAATTATGTGATAGTTTACATGGGAGAACATTAGTTTTAAATTCATTCTAGTGTATGTCATCTCATTGCCATGGTTATAATCCCCTCCATGCAATCCTTCCCCTGTACCCCCCAGGTCTTCAGCACACAACCGCTCTCCCTCTCTGGATCTAAAGTCTCCAGCTGATCCATCGCTCCACATCATCATCTCTGCCTCCATCTCAGGGATCACTGCTTCTCTGGGTAGGGTCCCGCTCTCCGCTCTTCTCCATTGATGGTCCTAGGGACCTCCGCTCCTAGACTGAAAAGTTAATCACTCCCCTCCTTGCTATAAAACGTCTACCTTTACATTTCCAACCCTCACAATCAGTCCTGATAACAATTATTCACTATTGTATCACAAGATGAGTGGTGTCTTATAAGAGAGGAAAAGAAGCAGAGGTAGACAGAGGGAAGACAGCTGTGTGGTGATGAAGTTATGCAAGCCAAAGAACACATGGTGTGACCAGAACTGGGAGAGACAAGAAGAAATATTGTCCTATAGTCTTCAGAGAGAAGATGACCCTGCTAACACCCTGGATTGAGACTACTAGCAAGTAGAACTGGGAGACAAATATTTCTGTTCTTGTAAGCCATCCAGTTTGTGGCATATGGTCAGTTTCTGTCATCTGTAGCCAAGAACCTGACTGATTTGGGTATTCCTGTGGGGGAAGGCAGGTAGTTGGATTACAGAGCCTCACACTCTTAAGTGCCACAGGGACTACTTCATAGCTGTCAGATGGAGTGAAAGATCTCGTGTTAGTGACCATATAGTCTATAGCCCAAAATAGGACAATTTTGAGACTGAAAGGAGTTAAATTCCCCTAAGATAAAGTCAATAAAGTTCATTATGTTCTGTGAAATAAAATGATATGTTTATTTCGCTTAACGACAACACTAAAATTTATTTATTAAATGTTAGAATGAAAAGAGAAACTAATAAAGAGAAAAAAGAAATAAAAATAGGCAGCAATTGGAAAAAAAGAATATAATAACTATAAAGGCAAAAGAGGAACTGGGAGATGGATCTATAGAAGAGAGATAATGAGAGGGAAAAACCAACAACACTTAATAACCAAAAAGAGGAATAGGGAAATGGAGTGTTAGAAGAGAAAGAGAAATAAAAGAAGAAGAAGAAAAACACTTAGAAAAACCAGAAACAGGGAAGATAAAAAGAAAAAGAGAGTAGTAAAGAAATATCCAAATTGGGGTGGGAGATGGAAGAGAGGAAAAGAAGGGAAAATGAAAGCAGATAGAAAGGATAAAACTCAAGGAAATGGAAAGAAAAGAAAAGAATATACAAACAAAAACAAAGAAACAACAAAAGGAAAACACCAAACCTCAAAACAAACAAAGTACAGCTGTTGGACTCAGAAGAGAAAACTCTAGAGGCTCCTGGAAGCCAAGGAGCTCAGGAGACGAATGTGTGAGGATGCAACAGCAGAGTTCCTGGTCCTTGATGAAGTTTCTATTGACCTTGATGAGTACTCTGTTCAGGGTACTCAATCTGGAAGTAGTTTGTTGAGGCCCTTGATAGAGCTGGTTTCAGTGTCTGTAAGGACACAGGATAGCTGGGGTCAGGGTGACTGGTTAAATGCTGATTGATGGCTCTGTGGGTTCTGTAGGTCTAGAACTGAGATCACCTACATCCAGGCACCAAATAGATTTATATTTAAGCTTTTAATGTTTGAGTACATTCTGCTCTATAAGATTTATGTGGCCCCACCTTATCCCACCCCTGGCCTAGAAACACAGGCACAATTCCAGAAGTTAGGCTGACTTTCCTCCATTTTATCTTCCTTCCTCAAGATATCCTTGTGTGAAGGGTGATGGTAAAATTTGGGAATGGATAATAGTGATGCTTGAACAACATAATGAATGTAATTAATGTTACTGAATTATACATGTTTAAAAATGTTGAAATGGCAAATTTTATACATAAATACCACAAGTTTTTAAAATATCAATTTAAAACCAATGTTTATTGCAGTAACTTTATTTATATTTTTTAATGACCAGCTGTATCTTTTGTTGTTGTTAATTGTCATCGAGTTGATTTTGACCCCATGTGTACAAAATAGAACTGCTCGGTCGGGTTTTCCAGGCTGTAACCTTTCCAAAGTTGACTCCCAGGCCCTTTTTCTAAGGTGCCTCTGGATGCGTTAGAACCACCAGTCTTTCAGCTAGTATTTGAGCACTTAATTAATTGACCCACTTTGCACTTTCACAACAGAAGCAACTGAAATTTTCATCAACAGATGAATGGATAAACAATGTGGTACATATACACAATGGCATTCTACTCAGCCGTAAAGAAAAATAAAGTCCTGATGCAGACCACAATAAGGATATGTCTTGAAAACGTCATGCTGAGTGAAACAAGTCAGTCACAAAAGGGCAAATATTGTATGATCTCACTTACATTAAATAAGCAGGCAGATAGCAATCAAAGATTATTAATGGTTACCAGGTATGTGGTAACCACCGCACGACAGACAGACAAGTGGTGGCCGTTTGATTTTATGTCGAAACTGTCACTCAAGTGTGGCAGCAGTAGTGAGGTTGGCCCAGGCTTGGACATTGTTTCGTTCTGCGGTGCATGGGGTCACTATGAGTCGGTTCTGACTCGATGACACCTGACAACAACAGGTATGTGGTGTTGTTGTTAAGTGCCATTGAATCAGTTCTGACTCAGAGAGACCCTGTACAGGGTTTCCAAGGAGCAGCTGGTAGATTTGAACTGTCAACCTTTGTGGTTAGCAAGCCAATGTGGATCCTACCATGCCACACCAGGACTCCAGCTATGTGTAAGGGGGAGTTTTTGCCTAGGGGACAATGAGAATATGTTAATGGTGGTGGAATGATTTGGGAAAGGGTAACAAGAATGGTTGCATAACTTGAAGAATGTAACCAATGACAGGAAATTATATATGTGGGGGGGGAGGGGAAGATTTATGTGGTCTGACATAATCAACTTATTTTTTTCAGAAAGCAATAGAAGACTAATGAACATGCCCTGTTTCTAAGACTCCAGAGGTCTTAAAACTATGACTCACTGATCTTGTGATGGTCTTAAGTGAGGTTTATATTTAAGCTTTTAATGTTTGAGTACATTCTGCGCTATCAGATTTATATATTCTGACATAATCATCAACCAATCAAAACTTTTTTGCTCAAATAATAAAAAAGATCAGACTTACTGGTTGGATAGAAACTGGTGGAACCCCTGAAACTATGGCCTTCAGTCACTCTTCAGGTCTGGAACGCAACTCACCCCATTTGTTCAATTTTCATCTAAACAATAGACAGGTTGTTAAGTGCCATTGAGTTGGTTCTAACTCATAGCAACCCTATATAAGGTTTCTGAGATAGTAAACATTTGTGGGAGCCGAAAGCCCCTGTATATTTTTCCTGTACATTATTTATAAATACCCTGAAGATCTTAATTAATCAGAACTCTGATTTACTCAGAAATGACAAGCTGCCCAACTTAAATGTCTATTAAACCTGCATTGTT
Source organism: Chrysochloris asiatica (assembly GCF_000296735.1). Classification (NCBI taxonomy): domain Eukaryota; kingdom Metazoa; phylum Chordata; class Mammalia; order Afrosoricida; family Chrysochloridae; genus Chrysochloris; species Chrysochloris asiatica. The sequence goes on from NW_006408699.1 coordinate 4,169,738, forward strand.
GGTGTTAAGTGCTGTCGAGTCAGTTCCAACTCATAGTGACCCCTGTATAGGGTCTCGAGGAGCAACTGGTGGGTGTGAACTGCCAACCTTACTACTCAAACTGACCTTGCAGTCCAGCACATGATCCTGCGGCACCACACCAGGATTGCATATCTATCTGTTAATGAGATGTTTATTTTTGCCACAGCAGAGTGTCAAACACACAAATAAAACCCAAGAGAAATGACTTTCTTAGAGGGACAATACTGGTCTGCCTCTAAGTTCATATGCAGAACTGTTCTAGATCATGCTTTCCAGGAACAGTATACTATAAGAAAAAGGAAAGGAGGCACATCACTACATTCTTTCAAATGAGTTCATGAAATTAATAAACCGTGAAATGAATTGGTAATTGAGGTAAGATTAGTGGTTCCATGGAAATCTAAGGCTGAAGTATACGGAGAATATTTTATTCTCTTAGCAGCCGGTAGAATTCTCTTAGAGAAGAGCATTATATTTGTTTGGAAGAAATACATTTCTGTGAGAAAAGAGTGAGGCCCCAAGGGCACAAAGTCAGGCAACAAGAGAGAATGAGTAAACTGCCTTGCAAACATTTTTGTCAATTGACAACCGTGTTTGGTTAAGTACCTTGGAGATTTGGGGTCTTCAATCACAGACTATGCAAACACGTTCTAGAAGCTAGGGCTGAGCTCAAATGCTTTGCATAGTAACAAACAAGAAACCAAAAGAATACCCAAATCAATGCTGTGGAGTTAACTCTCATTCATGGTAGTTCTTTGTAAATCAGAATAGAATTTTGCTCTGTAGGATTTCCAGTTCTGGTAGCGTAGTGGTTACGAATCGGGCTGCGAACCTTAAGGTCAGCGGTTCGAAACTACCAGCCGCTCCGCGGGAGAAAGATGAGGCTTTCTACTCCCGTAAAGATTTACACCCTCGGAAACCCTGTACAGGGTCGCTATGGGTCGGACCCGACTCGATGGCACTTAACAACAACAACAACAACAATTGTTCACAAGTAGATCATCAATCCTTTCTTCTGAGTTGCCTCTGGGTGAGCTTGAACCTTTAACCTTTCAGTTAGCAACCCAGAGTGTTAACCATTTGCACCACCAAGGGATGCTAGAAAAGAGAGTTGTTTGTTAAGTTCTGTTGAGTTGGTTAGGATTCATCATGAGGATTTTGAGAAGTGCCTGGAGGGCTTGAACAACCAACCTTACAGTTACCAGTCTAGTGTGTATCCTACAGTACCATACCAGGGATCCTGAAAAGGGAGTAGTGGTAGTATACCATGGAGTTAGTTTCGACTCATAGTGACCCTATATAGGGTCTCCAAGGCTGTAAATCATTATGAGAGCAAAAAGCCTCATCTTCTTTAGAGCCACTGGTGGATTCGAACTGCTGACCTTGCAGTTAGAAGCCCAATATATAACCCACTACGCCATCAGGACTGCTGAAAAGGAAGTTATTATTGTTGCTAAAAGCCGTCAAGTCTATTCCAAGGAGAAGCTGTTGGGTTTAAACCTCCAACCTTGTGATTAGTAGTCCAGCACTTATCCTACAGCACGCTTAAAAGGGAGTAGGAAGAGTGAATAAAGAAGGAAGAAGACAGTGGGGCTGGAAATAATACAGGGAAGGCTTGGAAAGAAAACCCATCTCACAATAATCTTTTGGGGGGACAAGAGTAGACAAAACCTCTAATAGGTGACTTGATTTGACCCCTTCCAGTGACCCACACAGCTTCAGTAAAGATCAGGGGGGGGAAAAAAGTCAAAATGTGTGAAGTAATGATATTCTTGGGAATTAGTTCTGCTTCCAAGTTGACATGACAAGATGTAGTTAGGACACTTGCATGAAGTGACGACTGACCAGTAGGTATCTCTTCTGATAACAATGTGCATATTTTGCATTTTAGCAGGAGAGGCAGAGGGAAGGAGATATGAATGGACTAAAGAGACCATAACTCTAGGAGAACTTGAAATGAGGAACAACACAGGGAAAGACAAAAAAGGTTAGAATTCCAGAGAAAATTTAGCAGGGAGCTCTGCCAAGATTACAGCTCCAGGACCAACTTGCGAGACAAAGGAAAAGATGGTGAGGTAAGAGCAGGTGACACAAATGTCCCCGCATCTCTGAAGACTTGAATAGCTCACACCAGGAGCTCTAGAGAAACATGATTAAAAGGCCCAGCTGAAAACACAGTTTAGAACACCTGTGGACAATCCCAGAACTATTGTTGAAGATTGCCCCACTGAGCTCTGGCAAAGTCAGAGACAATTTTCCTCCATCTGCCTTTATTTCTCATTCTCCAATTATGTCAACTAGATTAGCCAGGTGGATATGTAAGGTAGAAAAAGGCAAGCCTGTGACTTTTCTTCTACTCATATGTCTTCATCTGTCTACTTCTATCCAAGTTCCAGTGTAGAGTCCCAGAATTTTAAAAATCCATTTAAATATCTAAAGTCTCCACACACAAAAAATACACAGTAGCAGTTGCTTCCATTAATTAAAAACAAAACAATGTCAAAAATATTGCTAATGCAATAACATTTGAATCGTATATCTTATCAATTCTAACATCATCTAAATACAATTTAAAAATAGTAACAAGTGTATTCGTTAGGATTAAATCTGGCAATAATAGCAGAGATCTGGAATCCAGAGATTTAAACACCATAGATGTTTATTTCTCTGTCACATGAAAGTCTCATGGGTGGGCTCAATCACTGTTGACCCAATCTCCTTCTAACTTTTGGCTAGAATGTGGTTCTTGTCCTCATGGTCAAAAATTGAGTTCTACACAACATTTCTACATTCCAAGCAGTAGGATAGAAGAAGGAGAAAAGAGGAAAAGGGCACAACTATCAGTTGTCTTTTAAGGAAATTTCTAGAAGGTGCCTAGTAACATTTCCTTTTATATCCCATTGCTTAGAATGTAGTCACATAGCTACATGTAGCTGCAAGGGAGGCTAGTAAATGGAGTCTTTATTTAATGTACAGTTAAATGTAGGTACTCTAAAGGGGCAAATTAATATTACAGTAAGTAGTTCTTTCTGCCCCAATATATGTGTGCGATTTGCTCACAGCCACATAGCAAGTTAGTTTAGAGTCAGGACTAGATGGATTGCATTACTCACAGACTTCATATTGCTTTTGTCTGGTATTGCTTTTATTCTCGCTTCTTACCTTCATTACTGAATATCTCTCCCACCTCTCTAGTGACTTAATAGGTTTTCGTAAATCTCCACGTACGATCATGTGTGTGACATTCCAGTAATGTATGTGGTGTTCTGTGTGAGTCCTCTTGGTTTACCTACTATCACATAGCAGAATATTCTCATTTCAAATAGATGAGGAATTTGGGGCCTGGGGTGGTCCCAGGGGCAGCTAAGAAAGTTCAGAGAAAACAAGGAGGCAGATGAGAGTTATTTGCAGCTCATGGAGGAATTCATAAGATTAATCAGAAGGAGAAGCTGCATTTGGCAGAGACTGAGATAAGACCCTTGAGGGTACATAAGAAGGTGAAATATGTGGATAATAAAAGAAGTCTCAGTACTTGGATGATCTCTGGTGTAATATACTTGCAGAAAGTGAAAAAAATATTTATGGTTACTATGTTGTTGTACACAGCTCAAGACTAAAACAGGAACTTTACCATTTAAACAGGGCATAATAACCAATTTCCCTTTCCTTTGTGAACTATTATGAACTAGCAAGAAAAACTGGGACATCTGCATTTGTAGAAAGTTGAAACTCACTGTACCTAATACCATCTTTACTATCCTGAAATAAATACTTAAAACTGCTAAACTGCTTAGCCCTTTTGCAAGGCCAGTCCCTTATTTTAGATCAGAAGAAAGAGAATTTATATAGAGCATTACCTTACATCGGAGCCCTGGTGAGGCACTGTAGGATGAGCATTGGACCACAAGATCGATTTGAACTGAAAGGTCACCAGCTCAAACTCACCAGTCACTCTTTGAAAACCCTATTCAGGGTCACTATGAGTGAATCGCCTAGACAGCACTTAACAACAATATTGCCTTATATGAGTCATTTGTATTTATACTCAGAATTATTAACATATAATTAGCTTAGTACACCTTTATTCAGGAACAAGAAGTGTTGAGCCATCTCATAATTCTGATGTGAGATCCCTTTTGGCTGGCTGACTGCTTTTGACATGGTGAAGCAGGGAAATCAGTCAGGATTTAATCAGGGAAGTGGAGCTACTATGAGTATTAAGGAGTAAACCAAAAACCATATCAGTTGCATTCAAGTCAATTCTGACTCATGGTGACCCCATGTCAAACTGTACTCCATAGGATTTGCAAGGCCGTGAATTTACAGAAGCAGACTGCCAGGCCCTATTTCTGGAGGCATTTCTGGGTGGTTTTTAACAGTTGATAGTCAAGTGTTTAACTGCCCAAGGACTCCATTAATAAGTAATGGTTTCATTATTCAATTGGGTAGAAGCTTGACAAGTATGAGTCTGAAAAGTAGAGGGGGAGGACCAGAGAAAAGTCAGCAATCTGCCTCAGTGAAGTGCAATTTGAAATTTGCAAGGCCATCTGGGAAGACAGACATATTCAGTTGCCAGAATGGGACCACAAAGGGGAACTGGTGGAATGGAGTCATATCTTTATTACAACTGCTTCTGAATATCTGCAGCTAAACATCTGTACTGTTGGTCAGTAGCACTGCCATTTGGGAAGAGCTGGGTAAAGTGAGAGATCATAAGAATAAGCTGGAACCTGCCAGTACCTCTATGTCTGTCTGTCACCTCATCTCACTACTTCATCTTCACAGAATACTGCCAACTGCTTCACTGCTTCCTTTCAAATCTCTTGCACAAATTCTTCTTTTGACCAACTTTATCTCAGAACCATGGAGAGAAGAGGATCCTGGGAAATGTTGTTAGTGTTAGGTGCCAGCGAGTCAGTGCCGACTCATAGCTACTTTATGCACAGCAGAATGAAACACTGCCCAATCCTGGTCCAACCTCACTATTGTTGCCACGCTTGAGCCCATTGATGCTGCCACTTGGTCAATCCATCTTGCTGGGGGTCTTCCTCTTTTTCTCTGACCCTCCACCTTACCAAACATGATATCCTTCTCTAGGGACTGGTCCCTCCT
>NW_006408699.1:4187670-4205498 GCF_000296735.1 Chrysochloris asiatica
ACATAAATTTGAATAATAGTGGTATTAACTGGTCTTCCCTATAGGCGCATGGATATTACCTATCACAGACAGTGTTGTACCTCATGACTGATCTGGATATGTTGTTTTTGATTATGAATGCAATACCATTCCTCTTCAGTTTGTCACTGTCAGATTCAAAATGGCAAATGCCAATGTATTTCAGCTCACTAATGCCTAAGATATCTATGTTCATGTGTTCCATTTCATTTTTGACAACTTCCAATTTTCCCAGATTCATACTTCATACATTCCATGTTCCGATTTTCAGTGGATGTTTAGAGCTATTACTCTTCATTTTGAGTTGTGCCCCATCAGAAAATGAAGGTCCAATGGGCTTTACTCCCACAGGCTTTACTTCATTTGCCTTATCACAGTCAACTCTACTTTGAGGAGACAGCTCTTCCCCAGTCGCATTTTGAGTGCCTTCCAACGTGAAGGGCTCATTTTCCGGCACTATATCTAGCAGTGTTTCTCTGCTATTCATAAGGTTTTCAGTGACTAAATGTTCGGAAGTAGTTCATCACTCCTTTTTTCTAGACTGTCTTCATCTGGAAGCTCATCTGAAATGTGTCCACCATGGGTGACCCTGCCGGTATTTAAAAACTGGTGGCATAGCTTCCAGAATCACAGCAACTCACAAGCCACCACAGTACGACAAACTGATAGACAAGTGGTGGTGGGAAAGATAGTTGTAGCTAAACTATGGGAAGATAACTAAGCCAAATTGACAAAGTACACATTGTCTCCAAAAGGAAAGCATAGTTTGTACAGTGGAAAAACACTTCTAATATTAATGAGTCCCCAGTCCACATGGTTCCCATATTTATAAGTACAAAAATGATCAAATTAGAATCAACCAGTTACAAAATATCACAGTGTCCACATTTTATGAGTATGGGATAACTGTAACATTTTGACTTTAAAATTCCATTATGTTGTTGCTTTTGTAGTTAGGTGCCAGCGAGGTGGTTCCAACTCATAGTTCTTTGTGCAACAGAATGAAACACTACCCAGTCCTACACCATCTTCACAATTGTTATGTTTGAGCCCCACCTTTAAGGACCATTCTGGCTGTATTTCTTCGAACACAGACTTGTTTGTTCTTCTAGCAATTTGTAACGGTTCAGGTTCCGTATCAGGTTCAGGTTCTGTATCAACTTGACTAGGCCAGGATTGCCAGAGGCTTAGCAGTTGAGATGTGCTTATTCTCATGTTGATGAAACCTGATACAAGCATAATTAACTCTATGATGAGTGTCTTCCTTGGGAGTGTGGTCTGCTCCCAATATAGTGGACAAGAAAAAGGGACTCTCTCTCTCTCTTCCACTGGGGATTTGGTACTCTGTAATTGTAAGTCATTTCCTAGATAATAAACTTCTCTTTATATATACACATATATATGTTTCACTGGTTTTGCTTCTCTAGAAAACCCAACCTAAGACATAGTCCATGGTACTTTCAATATTCTTCAACACCACAATTCAAATATATCAACTCTTCTATTATTATGTCTTCTTTATTCATTGTTCAACTTTCACATGCATATGAGGTGACTGAAAATATGTAGCTTGGGTCAGACTCACCTTAGTCCTCAAAGTGACATCTTTGCTTTTTATCACTTCACAGAGGTTTTTGGTAGCAGATTTGCCTAATCCAATATGTGGTTAGGTTTCTGGACTGCTGCTTCCATGAGAATTATTGTGGATCCAAGCAAAATGAAGTCTTTGAAAACTCCAGTTTTTTCTCTGTTTATCATGATGCTATTTATTAGTCTAGTTGTGAGGATTTTAATTTTCTTTACATTGAGGCGCAAACCATATGCAAGAATGTAATCTTTAATCTCTATCAATAAATATTTCAAGTCTGCTTCATTTCCATCAAACAAGATTGTATCATATATATTGCAGATTTTTAATGAGTCTTCTTCCAATCCTGATACCATGTTCTTCTTCATATAACTCAGCTACTTGGATTATTTGCTCAACATACAAGTTGAATAAGTAAGATGAAAGTATACAGTCCTGGAACACACCTTTCCTGATTTTAAACCATTAAGTAGTCCCTTGTTTTGCTCAAAATGCCTCTTGGTCTATGTACAGGTTCCTCATGAATACAATTAAGTATTCTGGATTTTCCATTCTTTTAAATGTTATACATAATTTGTTATGATCTACACAGTTGAATGCCTTTGTATAGTCAATAAAACACAAGTAAACATCTATCTAGAGTTGATGTAAAGTCCTGGTTTGGCACTGTAAGATAAGCAATGGACCGAAAGGTCAGTTTAAGTGCAAGGTCGATGGTTCAAACCCACCAGGTGCTCCTTGGAAACCCTATTAAGGGTCGCTATGAGTCAGATTTGACTCAACGACACTTAACAACAACAGGGTCAATATGAGTTGGAACCAACTCAATGGCATTTAACAACAACAAAAATCTAGTATTCTATTCTGCTTTCAGCCAGGATCTGATGGCAGCAATGATATCCCTAGGTCCACTTCCTCTTCTGATTCTGGCTTGAATTTCTTGTAGTTCTCTGTCAGTGTACTATTGCAACCATTGTTAAATTATCTTCAGCAAATTTTACTTACACATGATATTAATGATATTGCTCAATGATTTCTGTATTTCACTGGGTGACTTTTTGTCACGTCTGAAAAGTGGCTATACTCCGTGACCTGCATACCCGAGTAGGGGCAACAGGATATTAGAAAAAAAGAAAGACACGAGACACAAAATGAAAATAATAAAGTTGGGGTCAGGTGGGACACAACACTCTGATGAAGATACTGTGACTTCAACCTAGGTTCAGCACGTTTATTATATACACAAATCAAAGGAGAGTGCTGGGGGCAGGGAAAAGAGTAACATTTGGTGTATAGATGCAAGCAGTAAGCAGGACTTTTTCAGAAGACTGTAGTTGCTTGGGAAACAGAGATAGGGCAGCTAGATGTTTATGCAGACTAAACTGAAGGCCATGGCTGCATACAAGGAAAGACTTTGCAAATTTCTTGTTCCCTGAGGCAGGCTTTGCAAGTTCCCCAGGAGGTATACTGACCTGGGAGCAGCCTGATTTTCTGGACCATCTCTGCTTCAGTTTGCTGAAGGATTTCAATTTCTATTCCATTATTTCCTGGAACCTTGTTTTTTTGCCAATGTCTTCAGTGTAGTTTGGACTTCTGCCTTCACTACCATTGGTTCTTGATCATATGCTACCTCTCAAAGTGGTTGAACATCAACCAATGATTTTTGGTACAGTGACTGTATTCCTCTCTCTTTTTTTTTTTTTTTTTTTTTGATGTTTCCTGCACCATTTAATATTTTGCTCATATAATCCTTCAATATTGGAACCCAAGGCTTAAATTTTTCCTGTAGTTTTTTCAGCTTGAGAAATGCTGAGCGTATTCTTCCCTTCTGGCTGTTGGGGACTGCAATCACTGAGATGTTGAGGCCCTGTGTCATGGACGAAAATCAAACCCGGTGTCTCCACTCAGAATTGCTAGCCAGGGACCCTGAGGGCCCAAGGAAGTGACCTCCTGACGTCCCGGGTTCACAGGCTTTTACGAACTCACTGCTGGGCTACCTCTGTATAATTTTCTTTGGTCTTATTCTTCATTCTATGCTTCTAACTCCAGTAATTGTAGCTTCTGAGAAAATGGTTTCTTACGTGCCTCTCTAAATGTCTCCACTGTGTTGGCAGTGCGTAGGGTCCTAGGAACAAATGTCTCTGAGGAACAAACTCTGGCCACCTGGCAAGCATGGGAAAACTGTTCTTTATCAAGTTATTCAGTTATGTTTGATATTAACTTAATACATGAGCCCTTGATACCTATGGACAAATATTAAAACAAAAGCCTCTTCTAAAGCCGAGGTTGTAAAAGTTCCAAAGGCAAGTGTGCAAGGGGGCTCTGGTGACAGTCTGCCCAAGGAATTCACTCAAGGTAGATTGGCGAATTCCGGAGTATTGTTCAAGGAATAATAGTGTCAGCCCTTCTAATCGTCCCCAGGTGTCCCTCTTCCTCCTGCAAGCCTTAGCCAGGTAGCTGAAACAGCTTGATTCTCTTCAGACCTTTTGAAATCCTTTTCACCTTTACCCATTCGAGACTAAGAGCTATAGGTATGTTAATTAGCCTTGAGAAACCTTGAGTCGCTGCCTCAGGATTTGAACCTAAAAAGTATTTTATAACAATTTGCTTGAATTTCTGGAAAATTAAGGATGTTAGATTATTAAGACAATTTGCGATATATGTTTTAGAATTTGTTCCTGTAAATCATGGTGTCCTGTTTTGAACTATTAATCACATTTCACTTCTGTACCCTGTCTTAATAATTCCCTTCTTCCTTTGAGTAAAATCCCTACCTGAAATAATAGAAGGGTGCAGGTTGAACCCTGTGTGCATTACTGCCTGCAGGGGCCATGATGCCTGCAGTCCAGGGTCTGCCCGCCAGTCTTGCATCCACTCTAGTTTCAGGGTGTCCCTTTGTCTTTCTCGTCGGGTCTTTGTGTGTATTCTTTCTCTATCTCTGTTGCCGCCAGATCTCCCTACTTTGTGAACCGAACTCCCCTGTCGAGGCAGGTTCCGGACACTAACTTCAGGTCTTTGTACAATACATTATAATACTAAACTGTCTTCTTAAGCTGCCCTTTGAAATTTTCTGTTCAGTTCTTTGACTGCCTAATTTATTACATTTGTTTTAACTTAATTTTAAAGAGCAAGTTTCAGAATCTCTTATGATATCCATTTTGATATTTTCTTTCTTTCCTGTCTTTTAAATGATCTTTTGTTTTCTTCGTCTATGAAGTTCTTGATGTCATCCCATAAATCTCCTGGTCTTTGGTCACTAGTGTCTAATTCATCAAATCTATTCTTGAGATGTTCTCTAAATTCAGGTGGAATATATTCAAGATCGTATTTTGACTATTATGGACTTGCAGTTTCAGTCTGAACTTGCATATGAGCAATTGATGTCAGCTTTACTTCCATCAAACAAGATTTTCACAGTCTGCCCCTGGCCTTGTTTTGGCTGATGATACTGAGCTTCTTTATCATCTCTTCCCACAGATGTAGTCAATTTGATTCCTGTGTATCCCATCTGATGAGGTCCATTATGTTGATGAAAAAAGGTCTTTGCAATGAAGAAGTCATTGGTCTTGCAAAATTCTTTCATGTGATTGCCAGCATTCTTTCTATTATCAAGGCCATATATTCCAACTACCAATCGAACATTCCTCTTTGTTTCCAGTTTTCACATTCTAATCACTGGTAATTATCAATGAAGCTCAATTGCATGCTTGATCAATTTAAGACTGAAAAAGTTGGTAGAATTCTTCAATTTCATCATCATTGGCTTTAGTAGTTGGTGTGTAAATTTGAATATCAACTGGTCTTCTTTGTAGGTGTATAAATGTTTTCTTATTACAGACAACATTGCATTTCAAGATAGATTTTGAGATGTTCTTTTTGATGATGAATTGGATGCCATTCCTCTTCAGTTTGTTATTCTCAGCATAGTAAAGTATATGATTGTCTGATTCAAAATAGCCAATACCTGCCCATTTCAGTTCACTAGTACCCAGGATATCAATCTTTATGTGTTCCATTTCATTTTTGATGACTCCTTTTTCTAGTTTCATATTTTCTACATTCAACATTCTGGTTATGAGTGGATGTTTACAGCTGTCTCTTCTCATTTTGAGTTGTAGCCACATCTGCTAATGAAGGTCCTGAAAGTTTTGCTCCATCTACATCATCAAGGCCAGCTCTAGTTTGAGGAGGCAACTCTTCCCAGTCATCTTTTGTGTGCCTTCCAACCTGAGAAGCTCATCTTCTTACACTGTATCAGATAATGTTCTGTGGCTGTTTATAAGGTTTTCAGTGGCTAATACTTTCAAAGTGATCTGCCTCTCCTTCTTCCTACTCTGTCTTAGTCTAGAAGTGCTGCTGAAACCTGTCCATTATGGGTGACCCTGCTGGTGTTTAAAATGCCAGTTGCATAGCTTCCAATATCACAGTAACACACAAATCATTGTAGCATGACAAATTGACAAACAAGTGGCAGAAAATTCCCAATATAAATGTTTTCATTTGTTGAAAATTTTTTTCTTCCCTTTTTTATGAATTAAAAAAATATATGATACAGCATTTGCCAATTCCACATTTTTCACATGTACAATTTAGTGATAACAATTGTTAGATTTGATTTTTGTAACCAATGGTTACAAGGAAATAAATGTTTAGGAGAATTAGTTGAAACACTGAATGCTTTCCTGGGTTTGACAGAGTATCTAGAACACAGGGTTTTACTCTGTGGACCACAAAGTATCCCATGCCATTTAAAAAGGTGATTTATCCCAGTAACAATTCCACTAATAGTTTCACACTTTCTGCTTTTTAATGCTTATTACAGATTTTCCCCTTAGCTCCATTAAACTTTAATCTCAGCTGTTTTCTGGCACATTAACAATATGGCAGACCATCATAGGAAGGCTGGTCACAGACTTAATGTTATTCAAAATATAATTTGGCCAGTGAATTTGATGGATTGGAAATCTGGAACACAAGCTCATTTTACACAGAAGAGTTCATTGGGATGTGGAATCTCAAGTTGATGGCCTTGTAAGTCTGTATTCCTCTTCACAATTAGAGGTTCAGGGAAGCATTAGGCTGAGAGCCTCCAAAGAAGAATCCTTGATGTTTTCTCAGGGAATTCACATAATATGAGTAGCATATTGGAGAGTTTCAGCCTCTACACCTGTTTTCTCCCAAGCTAACACTGGGTTGATAGGCACTGAGAGGTAGTGATTCCATTAGCTATGCTTGGGGCTGGCTCAGGGCTGAACCAAAGCCACTCCCTCTCTGCATTCTTTCTTCACACCCTCTTTTGTCTTTTAAACATTCCCTCCCTTGGTGCTGAGAGTCCTCATTAAGCCCATGGTTGCTCAAGGTCACTCAATGTTGTTTGTACCTTAGTCATCCTTGATTAGCCAGTGTCTTAAGCTTTAAACTTTTCATTTTCTCTACGTCTATAAAAATGTACCAGCCCAGTGTCCCTCAGAGACCATCCCTTAGATAATGACACAGTAGCTGCTAATGTATCCAAAGAGATCAGTCAACAAGAACATCTTTAATGATAGCAATTTCAGTACTTGAGCTTTCTGATGGGAAGATAATTTGGGCAACTTTTTAGTGGTGTCCACTGGTCACCTACTCCACCTACACGTAGAGTAAATCACAGGTATAAACTTCAATTGGGTTAATAATTAATATGACTGATGGTTAATGATTGCTAAATTCATGCTCTTCAGTGCTTTGCATCAGTTAGATATTTAATGAATGCTTATCAGCTAAAGTAGTCTTTAAATAGTTTTTGCCCAGAGTTTTTACACTCTAAATTAGAGAGGCAAGAGGGACACAATAGTCCAGAAAAGCATGAGCTCCAGAGGAGGAGTAATTACAGATGGCAAGGCTTGCTGTGTGATCAGAATCTCTAGCCAGGACTTCTGACCCTCTGTGCCAGGTCTGCTCGTCCTTCTGAGCCTGTGGCAAGATTTGGAAAAGGAGATAAGTCATTGTTGGAGTCTGTTATGGAAAAGGATGGAGAAGGCTGAAGTGCAGGTATGTTGCTGTTGTTATGTGCTGTGGAGTCAGTTCCAACTCATAGCGACCCTATATAGGGTTTCCGAGGCTGTAAATCTTTACAGGAGCAGAAGGCCTCATCTTTCTCCCATGGAACAGCTGGTAGTTTCGAACTGCTGACCTTGCAGTTCACAGCCCTATTCATAACCACTATGCTACCAGAGCTCCTTGAAGTGCAGGTATACGAGACAAAAAATGATCTCAGTGTGGTGCTATGGGTTAATGTGCTTGACTGTAAAGTCTATTTGAACTGCAATGTTGGCAGTTCAAGCTCACCAGTTGCTCCTTAGAAACACTATACAGGGTTGCTATGGGTCAGAACTGACTCAATGGTACTTACCAACAACAACAACAGCCCAACCAGTGCCTGGAAGTGTTCCAGGCCATTCACAGGAGGGAATTCTAGAGGGCCCAAGATCTCTCAAACTCTTTTCACAGCACTTGCCCAGGTCTCAGTTTTATAAGGTGCAGGTCCTAGAAATTCTGGGACACTTTTCCTGCATCACATACTATCGGTAGGGCATGTTTCATGACTGATATGTATGTGTCACTTTGAATTAAGTGCAGTTTTTTTCCCTTTCTTATGAACACAATTAAATGTTCTGTAATTTCCATTCTTTGAAATGTTTTCCATAATTTGATCATTTTGAACTATCATCTGAGGGCGGAGACTTAGTCTTGATCCGATAGGGTATCAAGGTATCATGGTCTCACACACAGTACGAAGAATGGTGATGACTAGTGATGCTTCGCTAATTGCTTTGACCACACAGTATAACAGAAAAAGAAGTAGACTTAGTATGAGGAGATTTTGAAGTGAATCTTTTCTTACTTTTTCTGTTTTGTTTTTTTAATCGCAACGTTGTTGAGATATATCTTACATACCATATAGTTCACACATTTTAAGTGTGATATGGCATTAGTATATTCATTGAGTTGTACAACTAACATGACAATCAATTTTAATCACCCTAAAAAGAAATCTCATACCCATTAGTTACTACTTGGTTTCTCCATAACCCTCTGCAGCTGTTATTATTGTTGTTAGGTGCCATCAAGTCGGTTCCAACTCATAGCAACTTTATGCACAACAGCATGAAACACTGCCTCATCCTGCACTATCCTCATAATTGTTGTTATGTTTGAATCCATTGTTGCTGCCACCGTATCACTCCATCTTGTTGGGGGTCTGGGCAACAAATCACTTACTTCCTCTTTCTAAAGATTTGTACCTTTAACACTAAGCCACACAAAAACCTTCTTTAACTCGATTCTCTCATTTATAAGACAGAAATGTAGCCATCCTGCCTACTTCTCAGTGTTCTTAAGAAGTGCAGATGAGATCATGTTTGTAGAGAATTTTAAGAATTACCAAAATATCTTTAGAATGAGTATTTGTTTGAAAATAGTTTTTGGATAAACCTGCTTCGGAGAAGGGGTTGCTATTCTAAAACCCCCTGTGTTTTAGAGCTAGCACTGTGACTAAGATAAGTTGAGGTTTTCTTTTCTTTTCTTGATTTTTTTTTTCTGCAGAGGGGAGGAGAGAATATACTGAAGGAGAGACAGATGGGTAAGAAGAGAGATCAAAACTAAAAAGATGGTGGAAAGTCACAATCTCCTCATTCTGACTCTTGTCTGTGACCCTAAAATTTTCAGGGAAGTTGACTATTAGCTAATACAATTCTTGTGTGAGTGACTATTTTATGATTAATAGTGGGGAGAAATACAGAGCAGGACAGCCACAATCCATATGGATGTCTGGGGTCAGAAATATAGGGAAACCAAAAGAAACAGTCCACAAAGACAGTGTTCTACATCCTACTTTGGTGAGTAGTGACCGGGATCTTAAAAGCTCATGAGAAGCCCTTTAAGGTCTTTCCATGTGCGGAAGAAAGAAGAGTGATGAAAATTGAAGATGCTTTGAATCAACTAGTCCAGTGGACCAATGGAACATGTGGCCACCAGTCACCATCATTCTGAGACCAGAAGAACTAGATGGCAACCAGTTACCACTACCAATTGCTCTGAAAGGGATCACATTAGAAGGTCCCAGATAGAGTGAGAGAAAATGTGGGGAAAAATTCCAAAATTATTTTTTTAAAAATGACCAAGCTTACTGGTCAGAAAGACAGTGGAGGACCCCAACACTATGGCCCTTGACCACTCTTCTGGTCTGGAACAGAATTCACCTTTGTGGCTCAATTTCAAGCCAAGCAGTAGATAGGTATATAGGGGAGACAACAACACTAACAAGGCCAAACTCATCATGGAATGGAACCATTCAAGATCAAAATGGCAACATTTACCCTAAAGACAAAGTTGGGAAGGAGGGTAGAATGGAAATAAGAACCACAGGGAGAAATTGATTTAACTGTTGTTACATGGATGGGATTGCAATCATTGAGATGAAACAAAGTGTATGATTTGTTGAATGTAAAACTGATGATCTTCCCTGTAAACCTTCACTTAATTCACATCAAAAAGTTCCAGGAAAGAAATAAATTAGTCCTCTAGAAATTTCAGAAATCTTGAGAAAGACTTTTTTCACCATGGAATTTTGGGTTCAAAGTCATCCTACCTAGATCTTAAATGTCAGAAAGGCTCCTCCAGTGGACAGCTGCATTGAATAGAAACATTAGAAATTATTCTTAATATCTCCAGGTTATATTCGTAAACCCATATGGGATAGGCTCTTTCCACCAAGAATTTTAAAACACAACTGCTCTCTTGAACTTGTTGTCATTCTTAGAGTGCTGCCTGCCAAGACACAGAAAATGAACCTTTTATTTGTTCTAGGTAGAAATTGTTGGCATGCTTAAGGAGTGTTAGGTGTCAATAATGCTGAGTATTGGTACAATTAGAAGCCAGGATCAATCTATTGGGTTAAACTCTGAAGGAACAAGGCCACTGTAGAATAGGGCCAGTAGACTTGCCCTTTGAAGGGGATGATAGTGATTGGTGATTATGGAGAGAATGGGGTGAGCATAAAGGAAGCTTCTCAAGCTTCCTCCCTAGTGTTCCCCAATCCCTTCCCACTTCCCATCTAGGGTAATTGGCTTCTTGCAGCAGAGCCATTGGTGATGTTACAGGATATAGAGAAACCGTTTCTCCTGTTTGGGCTGCCGATAATTGATGGTTACATTTTCAATTTCCTGATCTTAAAAGAGCATCAAAAATATATTGATTTCCAAATGAACTTGTATGTTTCTTTCACTTTATTGAACATTTAAATTAGTTTTCCAATGACAGTCCTTTACCTGGGGTTTTATATAGTGTTGTCTAAGCCAAATATTCCTGATTCCTCATGAATTTTTCTGAGGAGGCTGTTTTCCCAGACTGACAGATGGTATGTCAAGTAGCCAGGAATTGATCTATCGCCATGGGACAAAAATCAACCCTGAACATGCTTCCACCTGTCTAAACTCCAAGGCCAAGACAGAGCTACACTTGATCGTTAACCTGATTTTTAATTTTGTGTTCATTTAGATTGGGTGTGGAAAACCTTGAGTTAATCTGGGCAACATCTCAAATTGCCCATGAACGTGTAGTAGGATCCAGTGCCTGATCTTGTTTCACAAGTGTCTTTACACCTGGGAACTCCCTTATTTACCATTATGACAACTCCCTTCTCCTACACATATTCTCTATTCAAGTTCTTACCTGACCTGGGAGCAGTGGAAAGGAGGAAAGAGGGACAGAGGGAGACTGAAGAGGAGGAACTCTAAAGTCAGCAGACAATTTTCTTGTTCAGTCAGTCATTAGAAACCTGTACTGACTTGCTTAAGAGGCATCTACTTAAAGCTGCAATGTTTGGAAATGTATGTTTGCACGCAGACCTATTAAGTATTTAACTGATAGATTAAAATGCTTCATGCTTTTTTGTAAAAAAACCTTTCATTTGAAAATGCACACATTTCTTGTGGAAAAAAAAAAAAAAAGGAAACATTAGGAAAGGGTAAAAAGGAAAGCTAGTGATTCTCCCTTCCTCAGCTCAGGCTTTCAATGTATCTCCTTTCATATATGTTGTATATTCATACACACAGATATTCTATATACACAAATATTCACACATCTAAAAAATAAAACCAAAATAAAATATTATGCATTGTTGTTGTTAAGTACTATTGAGTCAGTTCTGACTCACAGGGTTTCCTACGAGTGACAGGTGAGTTGGAACTACTAACCTAGAGGTTAATAGCCCAGTGCTTCTCCTATAGCACCACACTTTACAATTTGCTGTTATCATTTATTATATCACAGACATTTTTATGTTAATTCAGTAGTTTCTAAAAGGAAAAAGAGTAACAACAAGAAAACAATCAGTTCTCTTATAAATTATTTTGTGGAATGTCCATAAGGTTTAGCTGAGAGTTGGTACAACAAGGACTTGAACTGTTGACTCTGTGGCTTCTGATGTTCGTGGAGCTGTGGCCTAAGGCATCAGACTGTAAAGTCGTTTGAACTGCGAGGTCGGTGGTTCAAGCTCACCAACTGCTCCTTGGAAACCCTATACAGAGAGGGTCGCTATGGGTCAGAATCGACTCGAGAGCACTTAACAACAACAACAACCCAAGGACTGTGCATCTTATCAGATGCCCATAGAAGTGCAGTAGTAGGAGACAGTTAGCACATGCCTGTTTAACAGGAGAATGACCAAACTAGAAGCCTTCCTGGCTCAGTGGTTTTTGAGGGTTTGGCAAAAGTACATCAAATGCTACTCTGTTGGGCTAATGTTCATGTCATCTCTCCTTAAATAGGATCCAACCTCAGCTCCCACCAAAAGCTCCAGTCACTGGTGGGTTGGTTGTGATGCAGACATGCTGAGGGGATCGCATTGCAGTAGTCTTGGTTGTCTTATCCCCACCTCACTGTTGAGGTATTTTGCCATTATTTTTATTTTGGAGCCTTGAGGAGTGTGAGGAATGCGACTGGCAGCTTTGTTTTCTGTATAATGATTATAAAGGAACTTGATTTTCATGCATTCCTTTGGACAATTTGAACAATTTCTGGCATTTCAGAAATTAATACTCTTGGCTGATTCTAATACTCTTGTCTGAATGGCATCTCTGAGATGGTGCCTTCGGTTCTTCACTCATCACATCTTTTACCTTGACCTCTCTCTCGAACTCTTGTCTATCAGACTAGCATCATCACAGACAGTTCACCTTGGATTCCCAGGCCCTTCAAATTAATACATTAGAAAAGTGAGGCTACTATCTTTATCTGCTAATCTGCATTTCTTATTTCTATTCAGCTGGAAACCAGGTCATCCTAATGTTTTGTTTTGAATTCTCTCTCTGCTAACTACTTGATATGCCCTATTGATTATAGCTCCAAAACGTTTTAAAAAATGTATCCCTTTTTTCTATCGACACTGCAACTGCCTCAGTTGTGATTGTCATCCTTTCCCAATTCAATAAATATTTATTAAATCATGTGCCAGACATCCCTGCACCCAGATCATAGTTTAATGATTCCATTTAACCTCCAGTGATATCTTACTATGTTAGAAGTCAGCTCAGAATTCTTCTTTGCTTAAAATCCCACTTTAGCTCTTTGCTGTCTAAGGGTTGTTTCCAACTCCTTGACTTGACAAGGTCTTTGCACAACATCCTCTCTGCATTCTCATTTCTTGCCATTCCTCTCATCTACACGCCCGGTGATTAAGCCCGAGTATACCTACCAGATCACAAACACACTATGTGCTTCACAAAGCCATAGGTTTGCACAGACATTTCCTCTGCTTGAAACATCATTCTCTACATCAAAGTCTTCAGTAACTGGTAATCCCCACTTTTTAAGATTTTGCTCAAATGGTAACTCTTTTGTCAAGGCTTCACCTGATTTCTTATTCAGTCTTTGTTAATATGACAACTTTGTTCATAGTGCCATTATCACTCATTTGTCCATTTGTCATACTGTGGTGGCTTGTGCATTTCTGTAATGCTTGAAGCTATGACACTGGTATTTTAAATACAAGTAGGGTCACCACGGTAGACAAATTTAAGCTGAGCTTCTGGACTATGGCACACTAAGGAGAGGGAGACTCCTTCTGAATGTTTAACTACTGAAAACCTTATGTTGTTGTTGTTAAGTGCAGTTAAGTCGATTCCAACCCATAGTGATCCTGTATAGGATTTTCAAGGAGTGATTGGTGAGCTTGCACCGCTGACCTTGCAATTCAAATGGCTTTGCAGCCTGGTGCATTAACCCACAGCACCACACCAGGACTCCATGAACAGCAGCAAAACCTTACTCAATATAGAGCTAGAAGATAAGCCCCTCAGGTTGGAAGGAACTCAAAATACAACTGGGAGAGACCCGGCTCCTCAAAGCAGAGTTGATCATAATGACTGAAATCGAGTAAAGCTTTCAGGACCTTCATTTGTTGATGGGGCACAATTCAAAATGAGGAGAAACAATTGCAAGCATCCATTAATAATTGGAATGTGGAATGTGCAAAATAAGAATCTAGGAAAAAGATTGAAAGTTGTCAAAAATGAAATAGAACATGTAAAAATCAATATCCTAGGCACTAGTGAGCTGAAATGGACTGGCATCGGCTATTTTGAATCTGATAATTATGTGGTTTACTATGCTGAGAACAACAAATTCAAAAGGAACGGCGTCGCATTCATTGTAAAAAGGACATTCTAAGAGCTCTCTTGAAGTGTAGTACTGTCTGCGATCGGGTAATATCCATGTGTCTTTCTGTCTAGTGCTGATCCTACAGTGTCACACCAGGACTCATTTTAGTTGACTTCATTATACATTGATATCTCTGGTTCCCTATTTTCAGTTTGTTTGTTTAAATATTTCTCTATCTGGATAGAATTCTGGGTGTCATTGTATGGTAATCTCAGGTTGCTGTCTGTTGTTGTTGGTTTTCAGTCTAAAGAGCACAGGTTAGCATTTTTTGTAAAATTGGTCTGGTCATTAAAATTTTCATTTCTGCTTATCAGGAAATGTCCTAATTTTGTCATCATATTCGAGGGACAGTTTTGCTGCATATATGATTCTTGGTTTGCTTTTTTTTTTTTCTTTCAGAGTTTTGTAGAAACCATGCAGACAAGAAGGCAATGGAAGGCCTTCTTGGGAAATCAGAAGTAAGACTTATTGGTTCTCCTTTCTAGGTAACTTTTCATTTTTCCTGAGATGCTCTTGGGATTTTTCCTTTGTCTTTGATTTTGGAAAGTTTAGTTATGATATGGCTTGGTGATTTTCTCTTGGGATCTATTCTGTTTGGGGTTCGTTCAGCTTCTTATATGCTAATCTTCTCGTATTTCATGATGTTAGGGAAGTATTCTTCCAACAACTCTTTGACAATTTTCTCTGTGTTTTATTGTCTCTTCCTGTTCTGGAATTCCCATTACCTGTAAATTATTTCTCTTCATGGTATCCCACATAACTCTTAGGCTGTCTTCAGATTTTTTTCATTCTTTATATGATTGTTCTTCTAACACACTAGTATTGAGAGATTTCTCTTAAAGTTCTCAAAGTTCACTAAGTCAGTCTTCCATTGCTTTGAATCTTCTTTGCGTTTTCAATGTACTGTCAATTTTTGAGATCTTAATCTTTTGGATTAATTGCAGGTTTTTTTATTGTTTTAAAATTTATGTTTATTTTGTCTGTTTGTTCTTGTAGCATTTTTCCTGAATTTTTCTAAATTTTTTCTGTATTCTCTTAGCTTTCCTCAACCTTTTTGTCAAACCATTGAAGGTACCAAAATATCATTATTTTGAATTTTTTTTCAGTTAGGTACATTACCTTTTTTTCTCAGAAATGTTTTCTGTCTCTGCATCTTGGTCATTGTTTGAGCCATTCGCTCTTATTTCTTCATAATAGGTAAAATTGTCTGTTGTCTCCAGGGCATTGTGGGGTTGCAAAAACAAGGAGTGCTGTTGTTGGACCCAGAGGGGAGAAATCTCTGGTTATTGTTGTTGTGAAGTGCCGTTGAGTTGATTCTCACCTATAGTGATCCTTTATAAGGTTTCCAAGGAGCAGCTGGTGAGCTTGAATGGCCGACATTGCAGTTCAAACAACTTTGCAGTCTGACGCATTAGCCCACAGCGCCACACCAGAACTCCAGTAAGCTCCTGTAATTCATGAAGCTCATGAGATGGTTGTGGACGAGATGTGACAGCAGAGTTTCTGGCCCTACATGGAATTCCTATTGACCTCGGTGTTATCTGTGTTCAGGGCACTGAATCTGGAAGTAGTTCATGTGGGCCCTTGATGAATCTGTTAGGACCCCAGGGAAGCTGGGGGCAGAGTGACTGGTTAAATACTGGCATGGTGGCTCTGGAGGTTTTGTAGGTCTGGAGCAGAGTTCACCTGAATTCAGGCATCAACATGGCACACCAGAGGGGTACAGCAGGCCCCCAACTCACACTGGTGTGGCTCCCAACTACATGATTCATACTTCTGAAGAAGAGGGTCTACACAGGGGGCGGATGAGAGTGGGAGCTGGCCACACCTCTGGTCACAACGGGAGCATGGGGAAAATTAAGAAATCCCACCTTTCCCATCGCCCGCTCAAATCTACTCTGCTCCGCGGCTCCATTTCCAAAGCTGCTCACAAGAAGGTTGAGCTGAATGTGGCCAGCCTTTCACCGGTCCCGTCCTAGCATCCCTACTCAGCCTCTCCTTCCAGTAAACACTCTGACCACCTCTCTAACTTTTCTTCTAAAGTTCAGGGTGCCAGAATTTTCATCTGTGTTTGTTTTATTTGGTCTCTCATCTTTTTTTTTTAATTAAAAAAAATTTTTTTTTACTGGTTAAAATTAGCATGTCTGGTTCATTTCAGCTCTTTTCCTGCCAAACTTTGGAGCAGGGACTGCTTCAGCTGCACCAATCTTTAAACTTCATGTTGTCCTTATTTTTCTTGATCTTGACAGATTTGGCATCCTTTCACCTGACTGTGAACAGGAAGTCCTGGATTTCCTCAATTTTGTGAGGCATGACAGTGACGTGTGCAGCAACGCAGGCACAGAATGGTGTAGCAAGCGCAAAAAGTGAGGATGTCCGAAGAGTTCTCATATCTTGGTTATAGAGGGTCCATGTAGTGAATCTGCCTAGTCTGCCATCTTGCTGGAAGTTTCCTTGAGACCGTCTCTTTCTAACACCCATATATCATATTGCATTGGGAAGCTTCTGTGGACCTGTTTGGTTAGGTCCTTTGACAAATCATAGTAGACAGGTAAATGAAGTACCATTACTGGATGGACCTGAATCAGGAGTCCATTGTGAGACTAGGTAGTTGATAGACTGCTGTGAATGTCTAGCCCTGTGAGAATTACATGAATGAGGTTGATCTCTAATATAGAGGAGTGCTGAACATATGAAAGTATTAGATGTTCACTCCAGTTGTGTTTTTGTTTTACACTTGTGATTAAAATTTCATTTTTAATTCACTTTGTCTGTTTACTCTCTTTATAGCTGATGTTCTTGAGTGGTTCATTTTATTGTATAAAAAGCAGATTAAAGTTTTTAAAGAAGTCAGTAGGTATTTTAGGACTATACTTTGCAAATTACAAAGTGCTCATGAACTACTCAGGCATCTTGTTTTTTCTTTCTTTTGATTTTTAAATTTCTTATTGTGAATTGGGTGAAGTTTTACAGAGCAAATCAGTTTCCCATTCAACAATTCAGACACATTTTGCCTCTCGTCATTGATTTCAAACCCCACGATGATGTAACATCACTTAGCCCATCTCCTTCCTGGGTTTCCTATTTCCATTCCTCCTTCTTTCCTAACCCTTTGGAACTTTGTTCTTGGATAAATGCTGCCTCTTATGATCTCATGTGGTTGAGTATTCTAAAGAGTGCGTCCCTAGTGTTGTTCCTCTTAAACACATAAGAATTATTTGGCTGAAAATTGGGCCATGGGGGTGAGTTCATTTCCAGACCTGAAGTGCGGCAAAGGGCTATACTCTTCAGGGTTCCATAAGTCTCTATCTGAACAACAAGCCTGTGGTTTTTATGATTTTGAGTTTGTCTTACATTTTTCTACCATTCTGTCCAAGATCTTCTAATGTGATCCCTTTCAGAACAGTTGGTAGTGGTAGCTACACACCATCTAGTTCCTCTGGTGTCAGGATCATGGAGACTGATGTTTGCATGGCCCATTAGTCCATTAAACTAATTGTTTCCAAGTGTCTTTGATTTTTTT
>NW_006408699.1:4205802-4222606 GCF_000296735.1 Chrysochloris asiatica
CCTATCTTTCCATGAGTCTAGAATCCACAGCTGCTCCCTCTCTCCATGTCCTCATCTCTGCCTCCATCTCTGGTGTCACTGCTTCTTTGGATAGGGTCCTACATTCTGCTCATGCTCTTCTCCCTTGATGGTCCTAGGGTCCTCTATTTCTGAACTGTAAGCTTAACTACTCCCCTGGTTTTGTTACAAAACTTCTACCTTTACAGTTGTGACAGTCGCAATTATAACAATTACTCACTATTGAATCATAAGAATCTTATCCCCATCTCTTTTTACCAGACCCATCTAGACAAGATGAAAACTATGCAGTGGGGATTCTATCTTCCTCCACACACTCTTAAACTAAACTCCCTCTTGAAGCCTTGTAAGCTAGTCACTTCATGCCTTTATCATTTTAGGTAGCCAATGTCTAAGTTGCCCGTCCCTATATACCCTGTATATGGAGGGGATAGCATTGATACTTGATGTGAAGACTCTTTCCCTCTCAGTTGGTATTTTGAGCTACTACATCCATAAGTATAGGTCAAGTTCATTAAACTGCAACAATTTACACTTGTTTGCTTTATCAAAAACTGTTTTTTTGTTTTTTTTTATCTTCCTCTAGTCAAGTTCTGATTATTAAGTCATTGAGGCTAGGTCACATGGGTACTATCTCCAAGTTTGGGCATTTTTGTGCATCTCCCCTCACTTCATATCAGCTGGATGCTTCACTGTCAGCTCTAGCCCTCTTTGGCTATGTCCTTGTCCATGGGCCCAGGAGTCCCCAGGTCTCATCACACTTCACATCAACCAGCCCTTCCTCTTCTCGCTCTCTCATCTCCAGGTCAACAGGAGTCTATGGAATGTGGTTAAACTCAGCTCATTTCTTCATTGCTTCCTTTGCCCCTCTTCCACTCACCAGTAGACCAATGTGGTTGCCAGCAAGCTTACATGTCTGCTCATGTGCTCCCTTTGAGTTCCAGTCTTGGAGGAGGGTTCATGAGGTTTTAAGATCACCTGGGCATCTTGTTAAAGTGAAAGTTTTCATTCTGGAGGTGTAGGTGGGATCTGGGTTCCATATTTCTTATAAATGTAAAGTGTGTTCCATGGACTGACAGCATCAGCACCATTTGTTTGTCTAGGCATGCTGAAAAAGCTAGCCAGAGGAATCTCTAAAGATACAAGGCAGCAAGAACTAGCCAAAGCAGAGAACTCCCACATGCTGGGAGATCCCAAAGAACCTATTTAGTACAGCCGATTCTCTTAAGATTTCCCTGACTATTGTTCCCTAAGTCAACAGTGAATATTAAGGCAAAATATGTTCCTAATTTCGTAATTAGTGGCTATCAGTTAATTTCAAATTGATTTAATAGTTTTATAGTAGACTTTTTTCAATTTTGAGTAAGTATGATCATGTAATCAACCCCTATAGCTCTGGTCCTGCTAGGGAGAAGTTTGCTAATGAAACTATTACTCTGGAAAGTGGGCTGGCACACACAGGTTCTTAGTTCTAACTGGCTGGACTCAAAGAG
This sequence comes from Chrysochloris asiatica, assembly GCF_000296735.1. NCBI lineage: Eukaryota > Metazoa > Chordata > Mammalia > Afrosoricida > Chrysochloridae > Chrysochloris > Chrysochloris asiatica. Next base: position 4,207,314 of record NW_006408699.1, read on the forward strand.
GCTTGGTGTGGTGCTGCAGGTTAATGTGCTGGACTCCAAGGTTGATTTGAATCATAAGGTCAGTGGTTCCAGCTCATCAGCTGCTCCTCAGAAACCCTACACAGGGTCGCTATGCATTGGAGCTGACTTGACAGAACTTCACAAAAACAAGAGTCTTGGAGTCCTGGTGTGGCATTGTAGGATAAGCACTCGATCTCAAGGTCTGTTTGAACCACGAGGTCAATGGTTCAAACTCACCATCCACTCCTCAGAAACCCTATGCCGAGTTGCAATGAGTTGGAACTGACTTAATGGCACTTAACAATATATTAGTCTGAAAGTAGCTCTGGTGGTACTGTGGATTAGGTATTGGTCTGCCAACTACAATGTTGGTGATTCAAACCCACCAGCTTTCCCCCAGGAGAAAGAAACCCCATGGTTCACAATGGTTCCGTATTCATCCACCATGTAGATGGCACAGGACCAGGAAGTTTTCATTCTATTGTGCATGAGGTTGTCATGAGTCAGATGTCCAACTCGATGACAGCTAACAACAATGACATATTTATTATGGTATTTAAATGGTAACACAAAAGTAGGTAAAAGAAAGGGTTCAAACACATTGCATTGTACTAGTGCACCATTTACCTGCTCATAAATTCTTTCAGAACTAACTAGCTAGATTTTACTGTATGTAGTGAATATTTACTTGTATCCATTCATTCATTCACTCAACAAATATGTACTCTATTCTAGTGCTGAGGCTATCCTCATGTAAATGAACTACAGTTCCTGACCACAGAGAGCTTTGTCTGGTGGTGGAGACAGATCCCTAATAGAACAGCACAGCAGAGAAGGATCTGAAGATGAGGCCATTTGGCACATCTGGGATAATGCAAATCTGGTAGCACAGTCTTGTTGGGTGGCCAAGAGAGAGTAGTAAGGCTGGCAAGGTAATTGGAGCCACATTGTGCTGGGTGTTGGTGACCAAATTGAAGACTGTCAAGGAATAAATTGTGTCTTACAAAATATGTGTTAACATGGCAGGCACATGGTTTTGCATTATGTAATGATATAACTTGGCAATTATGTAATGATCTCCCATGGTATGATATGTTGTGATAAGTCAATCAGTTGTAAGAAGATTAAGGATGGGATGCAACACCCTTTGTCCTATCATAGCTCTGGTCTGATGTAAGGGGAGTTTACCTGGGGTGTGTCTTACAATCCCTTTTATCTTACAATAGATAAAAGGAGAGAGAAATGAGCAGAGATGGGGGTTCTACTACCATCAAGAAAGAAAAGCTGTAAGTGCAGTGTATGCTTTGGACCCATGTCTTTCTGCTGAAAATCTCCTAGACATGTAGGAAGATTGATGCCAAGACACACGGAGATCTCCAAGTAATATTGTTCTTACAGATACTGAAGGGAGATGTCAACAGAGACAGAAACTAGAGCTGATGCTGTAAATGTGGACTTCTAGCCTCCTGAACTTTGTGAGAATCCATTCACTTGTGGTATTTCTATTATAGCAGCACTAGATAGCTAAGTCACACAGCAATGGTTTTTAGGCAGAAAATTATGTAGTTAGGTTTATATTATAAGAAGAATTCACCAGTTGTAGTTTGGAGAAGGATTAGAGGGAATCAGGGATCTTGTGACCCAGAGAAGAGGCAGCTGTAACGATCTAGGGAAGGGGCAAGGGACTTGGTTGGAGAGTAAGGCATATGTTGTTGCCAGGCACTGCCAAATTAGTTCCAACTCTAGCCACTCTATACACAACAGAATGAAACACAGTCTGGTCCTGCGCTGTCAGCACAAATGTTGTTACGCTTGAGCCCTTTACTGCTGCCAAAGTATAAATCCATCTCGTTGAGGGTCTTCCTGTTTTTCGTTGACCTTCCACTTTACCAAGCATAATATCCTTCTCCAGAGACCAGTTCCTCCTGATAATATGTCCAAAGTATGAAAGATGAAGTCTTGCTGTCCTATCCTCTAAGCCATACCTGGCTGTACCTCCTCCAACACAGACCTGTTTGTACTTCTGGTATGTCATTGTACTTTCAATATTCTTCTCCAACACTATCATTCCAATGCATCAATTCTTTTACAGCCTTCCTTATTAATTGTTCATCTTTCACATGCATATGAAATAATTGAAAATATCATGGCTTGGGTTGGGTGTATCTTAGTCCTCAAACTGATATCTTTACTCTTGAACACTATAAAGAGGTCTGTGCAGCAGATTTGCCTATTGCAATACATCGTTTGATTTCTTGACTGCTACTTCTCTGAGTGTTGATTGAAGATCCAAGCAAATTTAAGTCTCTGACAACTTCAATCTTTTCTCCATTTATCAAGATGTTACTTATTGATCCAGTGGTGAGGAGTTTTGTCTTCTTTACATTAAGATGCAACCCATGCTGAAGACTATGATCTTTGATTTTCATCAGTTAAGTATTTTAAGTCTTCTTCGATATTAGCAAACAAGGTTGTATCACCTGCATATTGCAGATTGTTAATGAGTCTTCCTCCAATCCTGATACCACATTCCTCTTCATATAATCCATTTTCCAGATTATTTGCTTAGCATACTGATCAAATAATATGATGAAAGAATACAGCCTTGGCACACACCTTTTCTGATTTTAAACCATTCAGTGTTCCCTTTTTCTGTTCAAATGACTGCCTCTTGGTCTCTGTACAGGTTCCTCAAGAACACAATCAAGTGTTCTGGAATACCCATTCTTTGCAATGTTATCCATAGCTTGTCATGATCCATACAGTCAAAGGCTTGTGCATTGTCAACAAAGCACAAGTAAACATCTTTCTGGTAAGGCATGTATTTAATAATCATTCCTTCCAGGTGTTCCTTGTAAACTACAAGGGAGTGATATTCTTTTAAATAGGAGGTGGTCTTGAAGTATGGTTGTTAGGGTAGAAGAAGGAGACTTACTTGATATAGATTCATGTAATTTCCCCCACTCTACCTTTCTAACCATGTGCTAGGTGAAAGGAATTTCTGGAAAATTCTTCTATGTACATTCCCTGCAAAACACACGCACAGTTGCTTGAATCATGATGTAATTAATAGAATGCGGCTCTAATGGTGGTACACAAAGCTTATTGAGTGGGACTTGCTTGACCCATTCCACAGACAAAATTTCTGACTGCACCATGTTTCCAGTCTTCTAAGTTGACATGTAGGATATCTAACTGCCACCTCGATGCCTCCGTCCTGCTATTGTTGTTGTTAAGTGCCGTCGAGTCGGTTCCGACCCATAGCGACCCTGTACAGGGTTTCCAAGGGTGTAAATCTTTATGGGAGTAGAAAGCCTCATCTTTCTCCCGCGGAGCGGCTGGTAGTTTCGAACCGCTGACCTTAAGGTTCGCAGCCCGATTCGTAACCACTACGCTACCAGAGCTCCTCCGTCCTGCTATAGTGACCTTTAAAATCACTTCTAAGGAGCTCTGGTAGCGGTTATGAATCAGGCTACTAACCTCAAGGTCAGAAGTTCGAAACTACCAGCCATTCAGTGGGAGAAAGATGAAGCGTTCTGCTCCTGTAAAGATTTACAACCTCAGAAAACCTGTGCAGGGTTGCTATGAGTCAGAACCGACTCCCAGGCTCACCACCACCACCCCTTCCTCTCTATTCTTCCTGTCACTGCCTTCTTTTAGTTTCCTCGTGTCTCCCCTTGTCTGCTCCCTGTCTCCAACCTTTTTGAAAACAAACCAAAAGCAATTTGGTCCCAGATAATCCTTCAGTTGTTTTTGGTAGACAACAGTGACAGTGATGTTTTAGCTTCTGCCCCATAAACTCACTTTCAGATTGTAACACAGGGGTTCTTAACTGGGATCTCGTAAAATGCATCTTTATTTTTATTAATCTCAAACTGAAATTTAGCATTTCCTTCAATCACAAATGTAGGCAGCAAGCCACAGTAGTTCTAGCAATACTTGTGATTTTTTTCACCAAAAGAAGGATAAATATTTTTAGATCATATTTTAGTTGTTGTAGACCTATGTACTTTCACTATTGTATAATTATTAGGCCTTGTTACTAGATTGTGCTGTTTCACGTTAGTAAAGAATCCAGGGCACATAAAGGCTAAGAACCTCTGCCCCAGAGTGTAATGTCAACTAATTAGCATACTTTGAGAACATTCCCAGCAAAGAGGAGCATGCTCTATGGACTAGATAGAACTTTGAGGCTTACATTATTTATTTGTCCAAGTGTTGGTTGGAGATAGACCTAGAACTGATATTTTCTGACAAAAATCTTGGTTCTAGCATTGTTGTTGTTGTTAGGTGCCATCGAGTCAGTACCAACTCATAGCGACCTTAGGCACAGCAGAACGTAACACTGCCCAATCCTAGGCCAACCTCACTACTGTTGCCACACTTGAGTCCATCGATACTGCCACTTGGCAGATCCATCTCGTTGGGAGTCTTCCTCTTTTTCTCTGACCCTCCACCTTACCAAACATGATATCTTTCTCCAGCGACTGGTCCCTTAGATGAGTCCAATTGATCTGTTCTATGTGAGGCCCCCTAGTTGAACCAACTTGTATTCACTTCAGCAGTTATCTAAGTATTTGGAATTGCCGACAATTGGACACATACATTTACTGACGATATATTGAGGAACTATTTACCATCTAATTTTCTGCTCCTCGGTAGAGTCCTTTCTCATTCTAACTGTCCTACCCCACCACCTAGCACAGAAGTCTACTTACAGCAGCCCCCAAATACCACTGCTGTTATTTTGTCCTGTTTTCCTTTTATGCACGATGCTGTCTCTAACTCAAATGCCCTCCTCTAGGCCATCTGTCAAGAGCCTGCTGTTCTGTGTCAAGTCACATCTTGGTTGAAGCTTTACCTTTTAAATCTCCTCTGACTCTCCACACCCATATGTAATCTTAGCAGCATTGCCCTTATCACACTGTGTTGCAATTCTTTGTTTATTTGCCTTTCTCCATTGTTGGACTTGGCATTTCCTGGCTAGAGTGACTTGACAGGTGGATCTGGTAACTGCAGAACAGTACTGGCCCCTTACTGGGCAATAAGATGTCTGATGAAAGAATGTGCTAATAGGAGGGCACATGAGCGCCCCCTTGTGGTGAGCAGGAGTTAGCCCTCATATTTTTGTACCTTTCCTTGACTGTGACATTGGTATTGGTATTTGTTAAGTCGATTGGATTCTTGGCAACCCTGTATAGGGTTTCCAAGGAGTGGCTGATGGGTTTGAACCACCGACCTTGTGGTTGGCAGTCTGTTGCTTATCCCATAGTGCTACACCAGGACTTTTTACAGAGCTGAACACCAGATGGGTAAGTGTGCTGAGTTCTTTAGAAAAGAAAGGCTGTGTAAATCCCAGTCTTTCTTTTATTATAGGGACAACGCAAACGACTTAAATTGTCTACACTCTATCATGTTTACAAAAGTCACTCTGGATCATGGAAATGGCATTTGGAGGCATTTGAATCAATCATCATGCAATAAATGTAAGATTTGTAGGCAAATTGTGACTCTGGTGTGCTGCACTTGAAATGAGGTGAATGTGTCTCAGCATAACAGTCCTTTCTTTTCTTTTCACTGTAAAGCTGGAGGCAAATACAGATTCTACCCCACTGCCCATGGAACAATATTTACCACTTCCCATTTACATGCCAAACAAGGGGCTTGCAACCAGGATTGCAAAGGTCAGTAAACTCTCAATCTGTACACAGGTAAGATGATACATTATGAATCCACATGCCTGGATTGTCCTGGAGAAAAAGTCTCAATGGAAAGGTATATAAAATGTGTTCCCAGGTACACATGAAAGATATGGGGAAGGGCAGCTGTACGAGTTTTATGTGTGCTTTATTTGGTCAGTTGGGTCCCATCCTCAGACAAGAGCTAAATATTTTTCAGATGTGTTGGCAGTTTTAAGGCTGTTATAACACTGGTTTTTCTAGTACAGATGGGAAGGCAATAGATTAGGTCAGAGACAAGCATATGACTATGAGCTTTTCTCTACTTCACAACAAAATACAGGAAAGATGGGTTTCCCAAATGAGAAAGGCTGTGTAGGATATAGGAAGAATGTGGGGTTTGTAATTAAAGACCTGCTTTTCAATCCTAGATCTGCTACCCATTTGTCACATTCTAAAAGACAAGTCTCTCAACATTAGATTTCTCATCTGTGTCTGTCTTCTCTGTCATTCTTCCAGTCCCTGGGAAATCTAAAGAATTAAATCCAAAAGCTTATTACATTTCCTTAAGACCACCTTGTACCCCATAGAAAAATTCTTCATTTAGATATTGTCATGGACATCGAGGTATCTTATTGCTGTTACTTTTCTGTGATGTTTAGCATTTTCCATGTTGTTTAATTTCATTGTAGTCTCTAGAAACTCAAACCTACGTATATATTTTAACCAAGTTTATACCTGTGTTTATTGCCAACTGGAGTCTCTGGATGGTAGAAATGGTTGTTAACACATTAAACTATTAACTGAAAGGTTAGAGATTGGAGTTGACTCAGATCTACTTCTGAAAATACAGCCATTGAAAGCTCTGTAGAGCACAGTTCTACTCTGACATACATGGATCTCCATGAATCAGAGTCAACTTGATGGCAACTGGCAATTTTAAACCTTGCCAGCTCGGGTTCCCCAGTCTCATTGCAACCAAAAGCCTTTCCCATGATTCCTGTGATGTCCTAGAGTTTATTTCCTCCAGCTTCTATAGATTCTCCCACTCCTGTGCTCACATGCTATTTTCACCCTGTGCTTATCCAATTGCAGAGCTCAGCTCCTCTTTGAGGTTCACAAAAAAATCCCCTCCCACTTTTGTGGACAGTAAAGCCTGTTGTGAAGGCTTATTGGGGGTTGCAGTGGGCATGGGGCGTCAGTGACAAAGCTCACACATGGAGAATGGCAGCCTTCCCTCTTTTGGCTTTCTCACTTTTTCTTTTCTTTTTTTTCTCAGGCAGCCATACAAAACAAATCCTAGCCTCACTCCTCAGCCTCTTCCCCACTGTCCAGGTCTAGTCACAACCATTCTGTCTACCAGATTTCAGCTTTATATCAATTATTTTCCCTTCAAAAACAACCCTCCCTTTCTCAGAAGGAATTTTGTCGACTAGATTCCCTCCAACTCAGTATCCCTGCTTTGGGAACTCATTCAAGCCTTAGGGAATTCAGTATTGGGAGGTCAATTTTAGGGTGTCTTTAAGCAAAACCCGCTAGGACTTGTGGATAGCTTGCATATCCATTTTCACATCCATGACCTGTCTTTGGTGTTTCAAACAAAATTCGAAAGCAAACAACTTTCCACCATGAAGTTGATTATTAAATGTTCTCAGGCATTCTGTCTTTTTTCCCTCCCACACTCTGCTGGTTCCTGCTGATTTTCTGCAGAAATGACCATCTGGCTGAGACATTCCTACAGATGACCACTAGAGGGCAGGTGGTTTCCAGCTCATAAAGCCATCTCCGCAGCTAATTCCTGGGACTTTGCTGCAGAGAGGATAGTTTTTGTTTTCCACCTCAGAAACAGGAGGAGCACACTTCAAATTCCCTGGATGCAGCTAAAGTATCTTCTACAGCATTTATCTGTGAAATGATGGTTGTAAGAAACAAACATTCTGGTTGGTGCTCAAAGGATGCCATTCTTCTGCCATTCTGCCTGCAGATATCAGTTTTGTTCTTCATAAGACTTGTAGACAACATTCGTCTATACAGAGCTCAACTTATTGTGAAAATAATGTGTTTTGGAATTACTTAGACCTGGTATTTAGTTCCCAGGTCCAGACTTCCTGACAAAGTGTAGGGCCAGAGTGGGTTGCTGGCTCTCTCCCCCAAGTTAACCTTCAGTAGTAACTTGATGGAGGTAGGAGAGAGTCAGTGAGGTCAAGAGACAAGGGCAGGTCACTTGGGTGGAAGCCCTTGGAAAGTCTCTTGGGCTCTGCTTTCATGGGAGGGATATACTGTGTGAGCTACATCCTGTTTTGGGGTAAGACAGATACAGTGATGACATTATAAAATTAATAAACATGAATATTGGTTAATTAGTATAATGTTTAACCAGTAACAACAATGCAATGGAAAGAAGGTATTAAAAAAAAAAAAAGTCCTATACTATATGTGAAAAATGTGAACGAAGGGAATCCTATTAAGACAACAGTTAAAATTTTCCTAGCTTCAGAACTTACTAACTCTGTGACCTTGGGTGGTAGTGGTTGTTAGCTGCCTTTGAGCTGGCCCCTGACTCATGGAGACTGCACAACAGAAGGGGACCTTCCCCGACCTTACTGTTTGGTGCCCTATGAAGTTGTGCAGTGTACAACCTGTGTGGCTGTCCTTGGTAATTCTAGGATTGGATTAGAGAGATTCATTGCATGGGGGAAGCAACTGTAGCGATTGTCCTTCACAAGTATGTTCTTTAAAAATGACACTTTTCTAGAGTTGATTTTCTTGATACAAAGAGTATAATCACCTGGCACCGGAGGCAGCAGGACTGTAAGACCTAGACATGAGAATGCAGCCTTCTTCAGGAGGTTGTGCCTCTCCCCTGGAGTGTAACTCCACAGGGATAGGGACTTTGTGTTACTCACTACTAATAAACAAGTGCTTTGTGAATATTGTTGGATGAATATTGAAGGAAAAAGATAAGAAATATGAATGAAAAGTAGTCACCTGCCTCTACTACCCATGCAGCACAGTCTCTCCTTACTATTGCCCCCAATTCCACATCTCCTCTAATGTCCCTTCCACCTTTGTCTGCCTTGCCTATTCATTGCATTCCCAGAGGAAAAGAATGCTGGTGATAAGTCCTGTGGCCACTGCTGAATCATATCCCCTCTGAAATCAAGCTGAACACTATTAACAATTTGCGGTCAGCTGCAAAGGCACATCTGACATTTGTGGATGCCCAGAGCCCTGTTCCACAGCAAGGGATTATAGCAGTCTGTGCAATTTGGAAGTAGACAAATCCTTGCCTGCTGAAATCACGGAACTATCTCAGAGTGACTGACAACATTAAACATGGTCTAGACTGATGGGAAGTCCAAGGGAGATTTATGACCCAATAAAAAGAAATGTAAATTTCATTCTCATTCAAACGATTCCTATTTTACTATTGATTCCTTTTCATCCCCATAGTCAAAAGGTGTCAGGATTAATTTAGCCTTCCACATTAGGACGTTGACTCAATCTCAGACAGTCCCTTGATTTATCCAGCCTCTGAGTGGTCAGGCTTCATGGATTCTTGGTGTACTTTCCAATTCAGGACTTTGAATTGGTTCTTCTCCGTTTAGTCATGGTTAAGATAGTGACACTGGAATGGACCTGAATTTGTAAAACATGGTGTACAGAACCATAATAGGACTGGGAAATATTACAGGTTCACACCTTGCTAGAAACTTCATCTCCCTCTTAGAAAACAAGGGTAACATTTGTGTTGCATAGCAATCAAATCCTTTGATGGGCAGTCATAAACAGTGGTGCCTGGCTGACCACATCCACAGCCTTCCACATCAGGTCTGTAAGGGGTCATTATGCTTCTGCTGAGTCTCCCATTTCAGGGTTCTGACCCATAATATTCCTAGTTCTGATTATTGTTCTGGTACACCCACATTTTACAAATTCAGTTCTCTTCTGACTTGGTTGAGTTGGCTGTGAGTGAACTGGTTTGAACTGCTTCAAAGTCCTATTCCCATTGGGTTTGTGGCTCACAGATGTATCTTAATGACCCATCTTTATTTTGGGGGAGATAGTCTTTTCATCGGAGGAATGCAAAAAGTGGCCTATTTAGGGTGACCAGGTCAACTTAGGAGAAAGCCTAAGTTTGGGTACTGAAAGTCCTGGGTCCTGGAAAACCCGTCAACCCCAGACAAATGGGGACCGTGGATCATTTGTGACTGTAGCATGTCACCTTAAAAAGAGAAAAGAAATGTATGGCTGCTTGATGGCCAGATTAGTCAAGCCCAGTATTTACATATAAGAGCTTGCCAGAATTGGGAATGCCTTTCTTCTTGACAGGGTTATACTTTATTCTTTTTTATTTCAATAAAATGGAAACAAAAGATGCTCAGAAAGAGCGCAGCCACAAGAATTTTACTTTTTCTCCTCAAGCCTAATGGAGTGCTAAGCTCATTCCAGACTGCCTGCTTTTGACTTTTGAACTGAGAACTTACTAACTACAACTCACTTGACTTCTCTGTGGTGTGGCACTGTGGGTTAATGTGCTGGACTGCCAAGTTGGTTTGAACTGCAATGGTGGTGGTTCAAGCTCACCAGCTGCTCCTCAGAAATCCTACACAGGGTCGCTATGGGTTGGAACTGACTCAACAACACAAACAAAAGGGAATAATGAAAGTATCTGTCTCATGGGGTAGTGCTAAGAGTCAAAAGAGGAAAATGCATATAATACTTTTAAACTGTGCTCAGCTGGAGTTGGTGTTTAGGAAATGTGATCAATTATTATTGTCCTGGTATGGCACTATGGGTTAATGTTCTGGACTGCAAGGTTACTTTGAATCACAAGGCTGGCAGTTCAAGCTCACCAGCTGCTCCTTGGAAATCCTATAAAGGGTCACTATGAGTCTGTACTAATTTCACGGCACACAACAACAGCACCAATCTTCTTCTGCAGCAGACATGAGGGGCTTTAATTTTCTAAAGCTTGCAGTGGGGCTGGATGACAGAAAGAATCCTGCTGCTATCTACAGATAAGCATGTCTGGGAGACAAGTTATAGTGGGAAAGTATGACTTCTCCACCCTGCCTAGTAGAACCTTTTTGTGTTTAATATAACACAAATATAGACAAATAGCATACAACTAATATGAGCTTTCATGACTTATTATCAGGAGAAAACTTGTAATGAATGCTTACAAGTTTTTTCCTGATAATCATCATGGCAGTGGAGGACTCCTGGTGTGGTCAGCAACAGAATTTTGCTGACCACACCTGGAGTCCTCCACTACCCTGTCCAGACTCTGCTTCCTCAATTTCCCCTATATTGTTTTCTAAAACCAAAATGTGGTATGGTGCTACCAATCATGGCTGTCTCACTTCATCTAGAAAACAGGAGGACTGATGTCTCTCCTCATTTGATATAAAAAATAAAATAAAGCAAATGAAAAACAAATCCAAAGATGTATGATTTCTACCTTCCTTTTTGCCATGATGAGTGCTCTCGCCCTGAAGGGACATGCAGATCTCATTGTATGCTGCTTCAAGAAAATAGACAATAGTCACAGACCATTAAAATCCATCTGTTTCCCATGAAATGGAAAAGTCATTACTGGCCGAGTCAGGGGGTCTCAGGCCCAAGTTGAGAAGACATCCTCTACTGGTTCTCCCTTTCTGATCTTGCAGTTCACAAAGGGCAGAGTCCGGACCAGCACACACCATCTTTTTTTCTACAACGTTAGTACTTTTTACATTAAGCTCTGCTTCTCCCCAAACATTTATTTGTATAACACATTCCTAATACATTTTTTTTTACTTGGTGTAAAAAAATATATGACACAACATTTGCCAATTTAACATTTTTTCAGGTGTATAGTTTTGATACAATTTTGAAAGTTGATGAAAAGATTGGAGGTCCCAGATCTTCTGTTATAGTGTGAATTGCTGGGTTCAGAAAGGAAGAGGTTGGGTGGCTGTGGAAAAGGTCACTGGGTCTTTGGAACTTGAGTCACGCAGGCAGGGAACATGCATCCCTGGAGAATGGAGTATAGGAGGGAAATCGGACTTAATGGAGGAAATTATTCATTGATGAGCAGGCAGAAACTAAGACCAGCAAGGACAATTTGAAATATGGCATGGTGTGTCTGCTAGGACTCCTTTCATCTTCATAGAACAGAAGACCCAAATAACAATGATTTACTTACCATAGGGGCCAACTTATTTCTCATGTGAACTGTATCTGGTGGTATGCAGTTCACAGTGGGTGTGTAATTCTTTGGAAGTCAGACTTCTCCCTTCTTGATTTATCCTTAGCCAGGGACTGCTACACTCAAGGGTTCCTCATGGTTCAAGATGGTTGCTGAACTATAGTCAACACCTCCATGGTTTAGGGAAGAGAAAACAGGACAACATCAACAGGATGGGTTTTGCCAGAGGGCCAGCTCCTTTTAAGTAGCCTTCCAGAAACTTCACTGATAACTTCTGCTTTCATCTCGTTGACCACGCTGAGTGGAATGGAGGGTTGGGAAATATAATCTTGGCTTTGTGGAGTAAAACTGGTGATCTCTGGTAAGCAGGAAGAATGAATGGGGAGGCAGGGCAGCTAGTAGTATTTTCAACTTGTAATTAACAATGAAGTCTAATGGTTAAGTATGGGGCCTCTAGAGTCATATTTCTTGGGTTAACATCTGGAGTTTATTACCTACTATCTATATGATCTGGTAGCGTAGTGGTTATGAATCGGGCTGCAAACCTCAAGGCCAGCGGTTCGAAACTACCAGCTACTCCGCGGGAGAAAGATGAGGCTTTCTACTCCCATAAAGATTTACACCCTCGGAAACCCTATATAGGGTCGCTATGGGTCGGAACCGACTCGATGGCACATAACAACAAATCTATATGATCAATGGTTAGACAACGGATGTTTCTAAGTCTCATTTTCCTTAGCTGTAAAATGAAGAATGTAATCAAACCTCTCCCAAGATTTATTGCTATTGTTGTTAAGTGTCATTGAGTTGATTCTGATTCATAGTGATCCTGTATAGGAATTCCAAGGAGCAGCTGGTAGTTTCAAAGCTCTGACCTTGCAGTTAGCAGTCCAGTGTTTATCCTATAGCACCACCGCAGGACTCCAAGATTTATTAGGCGAGTCAAATAAAACATATGTATATAAAGTACTTAGTAGAGTGTTTAGCACACTAAAAATACTCCAAATAGTAGTTATTGCTTTGATTTAAGCAAAATTTGAACAACCTACACATGCCTTCTCATGGTAAAAATGAAGCTCTATTAAAATAAAATAAACACATGATCCAAAATGTATGATTTAAGGATTTCCATACCTGTGTTGAAAGCTTTTAAAAGTGTAATTCCTGTAGAACTAGATGATTTGAAGTACCCTTGAACTCGTTATGAAGTTGTTTGACCAGTTTGAGGGACTCTCATGATCCTGGGGGGGCTGTGAGTCTTCCCCAATCTCATTACTCAACCTGGTTGAGATGGAAGGATAGATGCTGCACTGACCACACTCAAATAGGCTGCACCTTGTGGACGCTCTGCTCCTGGACTTTCTACCCTCAGACTTGTCCGGAGTCATGTAGGAGTAAGCCCCTTCCCTCTGTTCTCCTCCTTGGGGCTTTAGACCATCCTGCCGATGCTCTTCAGCTTCCTTCACACTGGAAAGCTCTTTGGCTCTACTTTTTGGTGGTCCTAGTTTCTCCCTGGGTCCACTTCTTTTAGTGTTCCTACTATTCCTACCTCAGGGATCAACCTTGCTCAGTTTGTATTTCCCCAAATGTGTTCTAAGGCATTCCTTTCAAACACTGTTCTGTTTTCATATAGGAGCCCAGAACATGAAACTCAAAGCTTCTTTTGAAACGTCATATGTACATTAGCATATTAAAGGTCCTGTAAAGAACAAGTTAATATTATTTAGCACAACATTTCCCACTTAGCGATCCAAAAATCTTGGTTTAGAGTCCAGCTTCAGGAGCCTACACACCTCAAATTCCCTATAATTCCAAGTAAAATATGATTGATGTTTTATCTGCTATGTCGTTTTTTTGTTCTTTGGGGGATTTCCTATTGAGTTTCAATTTTCTGCCATGAAGACATGTCAGATCTGAAGGCCCATCTGCAGAGCTGAGTTGAACATTTTCTTGAAACCAATAAATGATGCATCTTTTCCTGGTGCTGCTTATAAACTCCCCCTTCTTCTTTATATTCTCAGGATAAGAAATGAAATCATGTCTGTGAAAAGTGCTTTGTAAACCATTAAATGCTACATAAATGTTAGTTGGTACTATCATGATGACTCACTTTGTGCTCCAATACCCTTTTCCCCGGGAAGTGGTGTTTTCAGAATTACAGTTTCACAATATGAAAATAACTGGAAGCTACACACATAGTAATAGCCATCCCTACAAGAGAGTCCATTCTGTTGCAACAGTGCAATAAGGTAATGATTGTAAATTACATAGTCAGTTCTCTACATGATGAAGGAAGAAAAAAGACATCATCTTCTTAGACTCCTCTGGTTATTCCCAGACACAAAAGCCCCGAAACCACGCCACTAACATGTCCAGACACTCAGAGCTGCCTCCTCCCTGTCTGGCCCCAAACTTTCTAGTTCAGATCCCCAAATGACTGCAGTGGCAACCCCCTAGCCATATTTTTACAGTGACAGCCTTCTCTGAATCACTTTAAAGCTGGGCCAGGAAACCAGCCAAGGCCTGATTCTATTAAGCCCCAAACAATGAACTCTTCCTTGTTTATTTTGAGAGACTGGAGCTGTGGTTCATTCTATTCACAACACCACCAGAGGTTCAGAGGCACAACCAGTCAAGAAGCACAACCAGGGATGGCTGTGGGTCAAGGGCAAGGTTTATGTTCATTTTGTTGAGTTTGTTCTCATTCCTACTCCAGAGGAAATAGAAAAGAAAGCCAGCCTGCTTAAGCCAGGTAAATCAAAACAAAACCACACAAACCCACTGTTATCCAGTGCATTCTAACTCATAATGACCCCATGTGTTACAAAGTAGAACTGCTCCATAGGGTTTTCTTGGCTGTGATCTTTATAGAAGCGAATTGCTAGACCTTTCTTCCACAGGGCTCCTGAATTGGCTCAAATTGCCAGCTTTCAGGTTAGAAGTAGAGAGTAAACCATTTCAGCCCTTCAGAGACCTTCAGGTAAATCAGCTGCCACTGAAAACATTTAGTATAGGGTTCCCCTAATGTGGTGTTCAATCCTGAGAACAGTTTGTGATTTGTGTTCTGTGAATTGGCATGGCGATATGGTCATGGAATGGAGGATAAGATGAACTGAATTCTCAGGCTTATGTGTTTGAACCTCACATATAAAAATCCAGTGACTGTCAAAACTGTTAAGGGCAAAAGTTCTGTAACAAAAACGGGGGAGTAGTTAATCTTACAGTCCAGAAACAGAGGACCCCAGGATCATCAAGGGAGAAGAGCACAAGCGGAATGTAGGACCTTATCCAGAGAAGCAGCAACACCAGAGATGGAAGCAGAGATAGGAACATGGAGACAGGGAGCAGCTGAGGACTCTAGATTCATGGAAAGAGAGGGACTGAGAGCTGGTGGCCAAGAGGTAGACTTGCAAAATGTGTCC
>NW_006408699.1:4222706-4241226 GCF_000296735.1 Chrysochloris asiatica
GTACATGGAGGGGATTATAATCATTGTAATGAAACAAGGTATATGATTTGTTGAATGTAAAACAGACAATCTGCCTTGTAAACTTTCACTCAATTCACAATAAAAACAAACCCCTCCCCCCCAACAAAAACCCCATTGAGAAGTACTGCTCAGACAGCTGTGGATATCTTATGGCACTGAGAGAGCTAGTGCAGCTTAAGTAGGGAAATAAAATGAAAAAGTATTTTTCTTTGATGAAGGCTAGAAAGTGTAGGGAATCTCTAGGTGGTGCAAATGCATCACATGTTCAGCTGCTAACCAAAAGGTTAAAGATTGCAGTCCACCCTGAGATGCTTCAGAAGAAAGGCTTAGCAATCTACCTCCATAAAAGCAACCATTGAAAACCAGCGGAACACAGTTCTCTTCTGACACATGTGGGGTTGCCATGAGTTAGAAACAACTCAATAGCAAATGGTTGAAAGAGTTGGAGTGACTGATTGCACTGGACTGCTTCAGGCCAGAGGCTATGTGACAGGGGTGTTTAGGATCCTGAGGGGCAACTTTGAGAAGGTGGTTGTACAATGAAGTCAATACAGCAAAGAGGGCTTTTTCCAGATGGTTTGCTTGACATGAAAAGGGGAAAGAGAGAAAAAGGTTGGTTGTTGGGCTTGAGTCCTAATTTAAGAGTGTCCTCTAGGTGGTGCACAGACCGTAATAAATACCCTAAGAGGAAGAGATTTCCATTTGTGAATCAAAAGGAACTACACTGCACAGTTCAGAGGTTGGAGAACTTTTATAGTTCAGCTACTCCCAAATCCAGCAGAAACCCCTATCTAAACACACTGGATCCAAGGTAAAGATGGGGGGGAGGGGGTTGTCAGTGTTGGATTACTCAATAAGCAAGGTAAGCATGAATTTACTTGTGCTTACTTATCTATAGTGAACAATTGTACAGTTTTTTTCACCACATCAAAGATTTCTACTTCTAGGTATGGTAGACATTGTCCGACTCCCCATCACACAGCATCTTCCTACAGAATCATAGCTTCTTTACAAATTTAGAATCCCTGTCAGGAATGGAGTACCTAGTTAGCAAGGTACGTACAAGCTTACTTGTGCTTACTGACTAATCTGTAGTGAAGAGTTTCACTTATTTGTCACCACATCAGTGTGGTAAAAACCCATGTGAAAATTTCACTACAGATTAGACAGTAAGCACAAGTAAGTCTGTACTTACTTGATTACTGGGTAATAGATCCCCTGGGTCATAGCTACCTTAGGATGCTATGGAACTGTCTGCGCTGGCATTTCATGCCATGGCAGGTGAAGTGAGCCAGCGAGAATGCTCTGTGCTTGGAGTAGAAAGGGCTACATTCACTGGGGCTATTGTTACTCCTCTGGAGAATGTCAGCCTTGGTCCCTGCACACAATGGTAGAAGGAAGGGGTGATTTTCTCAGCTGTCATATAAGAATATATTCAGTTCACTCAGCAACTACAGCGGGTTTATCCCCCTCCTCCTTTTAAGCCTGTAGCATCTCAGCAAGAGCCCCAAGTGAGCAGTAGACATGGACATAGGCCATCTACTCAGAAGGCAGGGCTAGGAGCTGGGAAGATAAAGAGTGGGCAGCTTCTCCTCACTCCTCTAGGGCGTTCTTATTTGCACAAACATTTAACATAAACACATGCCAACCCACTGGAAGAGAAGACCTGGATAATAAAGTGAGCCTTTTCCTCACTGAATTGAACTAGTAGCGCCCGTTCTCGGGAATTCTGGTTTGTCTCATTATACCGCACAGCCACAAGGGGTCAGTCATTTCACCTTCACTCAATGGGTCTATTTATGATCTTGTGCAAACCTGGGTTACTTAGCCAGCCAATCAGCCGCCTTTACCCAGGGCCCCACAATGTATTCAAGGTTGGAACGAGATGTGGAGGAAGGAGAAACTTCTGTCTTAGTCTACAAAAAGCTGCAGTCTAGTGCTACACGTGACAATTTAAATTTCATTCAAATCCGTTTCTGTCAATTGCATCTCATGCTCATTACGGTTTTCAGTGGTTGATTTTTCCAGCAGATTGAGAGGCTTTTCTTTGTGGGCTCCTCTGGTTGGATTCAATCTGCTAATCCTTTGTTACCATCTGCACAACTCAGGGACTCTTTAAATTTACACTAAAATTAAAAATTCAGTTCCCAAGTTACATAGTCCCATTTCAAGTGCTCAATAGCTGCATGTGTATAATAGGTACTATATTAGAGTATGTCCATCATTGCACAAAGTTCTGTTGAGTAGTACTACTGCATTTTGGGCATTGATAGAAATGACATGAGGCCACTTACAAAGGTGACAGTGAACCAAGTACGAATTAATGGGAGGGAGTAAAGGCTCAGACAAGTATCTCTCAACCAGTTAAGGGTCTGATACTTTCTACTCCAGAGTTTATAAATATCCTGAAGAGGCTCTTGTACACTATGAGGGTGAATTTATTTTAATCAACTTTTAGAAAAGACAAATACATCATTTTTGACATAATCTCCTTGCTTTTCAATACACTTTGTCCATCTCTCAACAAGCTTTTGTATTCCCTTATTTAAAAAATGTTTTAGGCTGAGCTGCAAGCCCCAAATGCACCGCTGTCTTTACTTTTTCATCAGAGGTGAATCTTTGTCCTCAAAGGGCTGCCTTCAGAGGACCAAACAGATGAAATTCCAATGGAGCAATATCAGAACTACAGGAAGAATGCTTTAACACCTCAAAGCAAAGTTTTTGCTGAGTTCCAACAGTGTGGGCAGAGGTGTGTGGATGTGCATTTTCATGCAAGATCACAATGCTCTTGGATAGCAGGCATTTGTGTTTAATCCTAATTTTGTGTCTGCAGAATGCTTTCGTTATGAGAGTAGAATTTATAGTTATATAAAAGCATGTTCTCTAAACCGTGGCTGTCAGGGGTGTTAGTGACTCATTTCGGGTTTTATTTCATTTCTGTTATTCTTCCCCATCTGCCACCTTTGAGAAATTCACCTTAATTGCTATTTACTATTTGTCAGGAGCTGGGATAAGTACTTTCACATATTTTATTTATTTCTTACAACTTTTAATGGGTTGGCTACTAGTATTGGAATTGCTAGCTACCTAACCAGTAGCATCCATTTTCCGTCTCCAAATACTACTCCAGCATTTTCTTCTTCCCCTGGATAGCACTGTGCCTTCCCAGAAAGTGGATCCCATTCCCAGCTCCAGGCATGGACTTAACTGTTCCAAAAGGAATCTTGAGATGCAATTAGGTTAATCGGGGCATGACATTCCCCTCACCATAGCAACTAGTTAAGAAATGCTTGTATAACTGCTTTGGGCCACTAGGAAACAAGGGGAGTGCGGAGTTGGCTAAGGGATTCTGGGAAAGAAGCTTGCCTCTCTTAAGATACAGTTACTAGTAGAGATAAACTCTTTCTCTGCATTTGCAGTTGTGGCTATAAGGCCTGGAACTGCTACAGCCATTTCTCTGCTGCTTAACACACACAGAGGAGGGAAGAACCCACAGAGAAAGAGAATAGTGTCTGTCCTGAGCCACTGGATTCAGTGATTTGCTCAGTGAATACTCTAGATTCAGTGATGTGGGCCAGACAACCTCTTGGTTACTTCAGAATTTAGAGTTAGGTTTTCTGTGACTTGTAACTCAAAGTATGCCAATAGATGATCCCATTCTTCAAATAATGAAACTCTAGCTAAGAAAATTTTAGTAACTTGCTCAGAGTTACCTTGCTGGTAAAAAGCAGAAACAAGATACAGATGTAGATGTTCTTAACCCAAACATATCTCTATTGTTTTCACCATGCTGTTTTTCCAAAGGATCTGGGGGAGAACCCAGTAAAACCCAGTAAATGACATCTTTTTTTTTTTTTGAATTTTTTTAAAATGAAAACTCCTCACTGTTTCAAGTATTCAACCTTAGCATCTCCTTTCTACCTTAAAACCACAGATCAATATCTTAGTAACTTTTTCACTTCTCCAATGTAAATTATTGCATGACTGGTAAACAAAAGTTAAACTACCAAACTATTCAATTGATAATGTACAACACTTTCCCCCACCATTCTTCTATCAGTTTGTCATACTGTATGGCTTGTGTGTTGATGGAAATTTTCTTTTCTTTCTTAAACTTTTTGTTATGAATTAAGTGAAGGTTTACAGAGCATATCATCAGCCTTACATTCAACAAATCACATACTTTGCTTCACTATGTGGTTGCAATCCCCTCCCTGTATCTAGTGCTACCTTTATCTTTCCTCTGCTAACCTCCCTCTTATTGTATATTGCCAGCCCTGTCATCCATGTTAACATGTGCCTACCCTCTAACCCACGAATAACCCCCTGTTCCTGCATTGTGTTCATTTTAAGCTGTCTCCTTTATCAAGAGAATCCCTTTTAGGGAATACATGAGCAGGCTTGTAATAAGCTCACTGGTTACTGTGTTGGTCTACTCAAGAGTAGAAGTGGGGGAAAAGCTGAACTTGACCATGTTCCATAGATTCCTGTAGACCTCGAGATGAAAGATAGAGGAGAAAGGACTAGTTGGTCTGAAGTTGGGGAAGACTTGTGAACCACTGAGCCCATGGACACTGACCTAGCCAATGGGGGCTAAAGCTGAGAGTAAACTATCCAATTGATATAAAATGGGGGAAGGTGTGCAAGAGCGCCCAAACTTGTAGATAGTACCCATTTGACCTAGCTTGGATGGCTTGATGATCAAAGCAAGTGTAGTAATTTACACTTGCTTCCTGTATCAAATTTCCTGAATCAAAGAAATTTGATACAGGAAGCAAGTGTAAATTAATACGATTTGATGAACTTAACCTTATCTTATACATGTTGTTGTTGTTGTTGTTAAGTGCCATCGAGTCGGTTCCGACCCATAGCGACCCTGTACAGGGTTTTCGAGGGTGTAAATCTTTACAGGAGTAGAAAGCCTCATCTTTCTCCCGCGGAGTGACTGGTAGTTTCAAACTGCTGACCTTAAGGTTCACAGCCCGATTCATAACCACTACGCTACCAGAGCTCTTATACATGTAGTAGCACAAAATACCAACTGAGAGGGAAGGAGTCTTCAAATCAAGGATCAAGCATATCCCCTCAGTAGACAGAGTTGACAGGGATGGGCAATTCAGACACTGTGCACCTAAAATGAGAGGGCTATGGGTCAGACCCGACTCGATGGCACTTAACAACAACAACAACATAAAGGCATGAAGTGGCTGGCTTACAAGTTTTCATGAGGAGTTTTTGTTTCAGAGCATGTGGGGGAAGGGAGAATCCCCACTGAATAGTTTACATCTAGTCTACATGAGTTAGGTGAATGGAGATGGGGATAGGATTCTTTCTCTGGTAGCGTAGTGGTTACGAATTGGGCTGCTAATCTCAAGGTTGCCAGTTTGAAACTACCAGCTGTTCTGTGGGAGAAAGATGAGGCTTTCTGCTCCTGTAAAGATTTGCAGCCTCAGAAACCCTGTGCAGGGTCACTATGAATCCGAACAGACTCCACGGTACTTAACAACAACAACAACAATTGCTATCATGACTAATTGCAATTGTCATAATTGTAAAGGTAGAAGATGTGTAACAAAAAGGGAGGAGTAATTCATCTTACATTCCAGGAACAGAGGACCCTAGGATCATCAAGAGGGAAGAGCATGAGCGAATATGGGATCCTAACCAGAGAAGCAGCAACACCAGAGATCGAGGCAGAGGCAATGTTATTGAGAGATAGAGGTTCTGAGGACTCTAGACTCATGGAAAGAGAAAGGCTGTGTGCTGACGGGCAGGGGGCTGGTTTGCAAAATGTGTCCTTTGGTTGTTTAAATGATTATATATTCCTGTGTGTTTTTATATACATCAAAAAAGGGGATTGTAATCATTACAAGGAAACAAGATGCAATTGGGTGAGTGCAAAACTGATGTTCTGCCATATGGACTATCACTCAATTCACAATAAAAGCTTAAAAGAAAATCCCTTGATAACTTTTTACAACATTGGTCTCATATAATGTTTACCCTTTTATGATTGACTAATTTCACTTAGCATACTGTCCTCCAGGTTCAACAATCCTGTGAGGTGTTTCACAGATTCATCATTATTGCTCAGTGTTTTTTAGTATTCCATTGTGTGTATGCACCAAAGTTTAACTATTTCTCTGTTGGTGGGTATTTCTCCATTTCTTTGATATATCTCTTGTAGACAGCATCTTGAAGGATCCTGTTTTCTTATCCATTATGCTCTCTATGTTGCTTGACATTTAATCCATTTACATTCAGTGTAATTATCAATAGGTATGAATTGATTGTTGTCACTTTTCTGTGTGTTTGTGTGTGTGTGTGTGTGTGGTGCTGCTGGATTTTTTGTTACACAATATTTTGTATGCTGAGCTCATTTTGTTTGTGGGTTTTCTTGTCATTTTCATTTCTGTTGTGTTAATGTTTACTAAATCTTTCTGATTTTCCTCTTTTTTATTTTGATGTACGGTAGTATTCTTTTTCTTGGAGGTTACTCTGACATTTATTAATTTTTTCCCTGCTCAAAACAGTCTGTTTTATCTTGAAATCTACTTGACTTTCTCGCCATTTTGAAGGTTCTGTATATGTGATATTCCTTCTTCTTGCTTTGTAGTTGGCTTAATTATAAATTGATATCTCTGGTTCCCTATTTTCAGTCTTGTAAGTTTGTTTTACTTTAACTACTTCTATATCTGGATTGAATTCTGGGTGATGTTGTCATTAATAGTAATCTCAGGTAGTTGTCTGCTGTTGTTGGTTCTCAGTCCAAAGAACACCCTTTAGCAAAGTTAGTCTGGTCATTAAAAATTCCTCTAATTTCTGTTTATTAGAAAATGTTCTAATTTTGTATTTGAGGGACAGCTTTACTGGGTATATGATTCTTGGTTGGCAATTTTTTCTTTCAGAGTTTTGTATATGTCATCCCATTGCCTTGTTGCCTGCATGGTTTCTGCTGAGAAATGCAAAACTTAGTCTTATTGGTTCTCTTTGTAGGTAACTTTTCATTTTTCCCAAGCTGCTCTCAAGATTCTTTTCTAATCTTTGGGTTTGGGAAATTTGATTATGATATGTCTTGGTGTTTTTCTTTTGGAATCTATCCTGTTTGGGGTTCATTCAGCTTCTTGTATGCTTATCTTCTCATCTTTCTTGATGTTAAGGGAAATTTTCTTCCAACAGCTCTTCAATAATTTTCTCTGTGCTTGTCTTTTCCTGTTCTGGAATTCTGATCATACATAAGTTGCTCCTTTTCATGGTGTCCCATGTAACTCCTAGGTGTGATTTGGATTTTTTTCTTTCTTTTTTTTTTCCTGATTGTTCTTCTAGTAGAGTAGTACTGAGAAATTTATCTTCAAGCTCCTTAATTTGGGCTTCCATTGCTTGGCATCTCCTCCTTTGCCCTTTCAATGTATTTCCATTTCTGAGATCTTAGTATTAATCTTCTGGATTTCTAATTGCAGATTTTGTATTGTTTCAAAAATTGCCTTTGTCTGTTTGTTCTTTCATTTTCCTGAGTTCTTTTAAAGATTTATTGTGTTCTCCTTGCTTTCCTTGAATCTTTCTATCAGTCCTTGGAAGGTATCTAGTTAACATTCTTTTGAATTCTTTTTCAATTAGTTCCATTACCTTTTCTTCCTCAGAGATGTTTTCTGGCTCTATATCTTGGTCATTTGAGCCATTGTTTCTTGTTTCTTTGTGTGAGCTAAAATTGTCAGTTGTTGCAGGGGCACTATGGAATTGTCATATTTATAAAAATAAACAGTGCAGTTGTTGGACCCAGAGGGGTGAAATCTCTGGGGGGATCCTACAATTCATGGAGCTCATGAGGCTGCTGTGTAAGGGATGTGACAGCAGAGTTCCTGGTTCTAGATGGAGGTCCTATTGGCCTCAGTGTTATCTACGTTCAGGGCACTCCATCTGGAAGTGATTCGTGGGGGCCCTTGAAGGAGCTGGTTTCAGTGCTTGTTAGGACCAAGGGAAGCTGGGGGCAGGGTGACTGGTTGAATGCTGGTCTGGTGGCTCTGCAAGCTTTGTAAGTCTGGAGCTGAGTTCACCTGAATCTAGGCAGCAAAAGGGTATACTAAAGTAGTGCAGCCAACGCCCACCTCATGCTAGCCTGGCTCCCAACCATGAGGCTCTGAACTCTCATAGAGCTGGGTCTTCACTGCATGTGGATGAGGGTGGGAGCTAGGCACACTTCTGGTCACCAGGGGAGGTAGGAAAAAAGAAGAAATTGGACCTTTTCTGTCAACTGTGTGAATCTACTCTGCCATGCCTCCCTCCATGACTAAAGCTGCTCACAAGATGGTCAAATCTCATACAGCCAATAGTTCACTCCCTCTCTGGCTGTCCCAGCTTGACATCTCTTCCAAGCAAGCACTCCATCCACCTCTCTTACTTTTATTCTAAAGTTCAGGTTACCAGAATTTTCATCTGTGTCTGTTTTATTTGGTCTCTTATATCTTTGTTGTAGAGGGTCCGTGTAGTGTGTCTGTCTACTCCACCATCTTGGCAGAAGTCAATAAATGATATCTTTAAGGCCCCATAGCAACTTAGCTTTTATAAACCACATCCATTGAGTTGATTCCAATTCTAATGACCCTATAGAACAGTATATAACTGCTCCTTAGGGTTTCTGAGACTGTAAATCTTTATGGAAAAGCAGCTTCATTTGTAGAGCAGTTGGTGGGTTTGAACCACCAACCTTGAATTGAGATTAGCAGTCCAATGCCTATACCATATACAGACTTAAAGATTCATTGGCATTTATACTATGTGCCTGTTCTAACTATTTTCTTTTCTCAGGCTTTTAAAAAATTGTCTTGGAAACTTTACTTTGTGAGAATGGACAGAATTGCTGAAATCCATGCCTTTCAGCAGCTCAATTAAATTAAGCACCTCAGCTCCTCCCAAGGGCTCAGCAAAGTGAACTCTGAGGTAGCCAGACCTCATAGTAATCTTTTACTTTTATTTCTTAAGGCTACAGGGAACTTACTAACAAGCCAGTAGGTGACTCACTTTCCTTCTATGTTGGGTACAATGGCCATTGCACCACAGACATTTTTCAGTCTTTCTAGATTCAGACAGGGAGGGATGTGACTCCTCTCTGTCTCCTTGCCACTCATATGATATCTCTCCACTGTGACCCCCCAATGGTGCACTTGACCTTACCATTTAATGAAGGTCATCTTATCCACCAATATCACATTAAACATATTGGGAACTGGTCAAGGGAGAGATTTTCAAGCAGAAAGGTGACAGCTGAAAAGCCCCATCTTACCCTGTTCTCCTTAGCTGGAGTGCTGAAGGAGAGCCCACTGGGGGATGGGGACTGTCCACACTTTATAATGCCAGGTTATAGCATGTGGGATTAGCATCGACTACATGCTTCTGTTACACTGAACAGGGGCATGAACTTAGACAAAGCTGCCATTGAGAACTTTTATCCTTGTGGCAGAAGGGACCAATCACATTAAGAACCTACAACCTGCAAAAATTGTTTTATTGGATTATGCATCTAATGGACTTATTGGATAATAGTGATAGAGAAGGAGGTTTTCTTTCTCATCCCTGCTCTCCTCCACTTTTGCTGCCCTAGACACAAATACTGATTATTTCAGAACTGTGCGGGTTTGATTTTGCTTCAAATAAAAAACCAGGGGTAACCAGCCCACGTCCTAAGTGGGCAGACCACTGGGAAGGTTCTGAACAGAATGAACCTGTAAGGTCAGACCCTTGAGGAAGCAAATTTGAATTAATCTGTAACAGTCTGAGGCTCTATGGAAACCTGGCCCTAAGCATCATGACATTAAGCTCCAAGAAGCTCTACAGGGACTCTTTAGAGCATGCATTTTGTTGTTGTTGTTGTTAAATGTCATCAAGTCAGTTCTGACACACAGTGACCCTTCTAGGGTTTCCAAGGAGCAACTGGTAGATTTGACCTGCCATCCTCGTAGTTAGCTGTCCCACAGTGACACACCAGGATTCCTTCTGTCTCTACAGACACATACATTCTTTCAAAAAGTCTTTAACAACAACTTGGAAAAGGATGGAAAACAAAAGTTCTGTAACCTGTTCAAGTCACCAACCTAACAAGTGTCTGAGACAGGTTTAATCCCAAGGTTGTCTGAGTCTAGAGCCTGTACTCTTAGCCACTCCCTTACCCTGTCCACCACTGCTCTCATCCTGTCCAGGTACCTTGGTTCAACCTGAACATACTCAAGGACTAGGAACTCACTCATGTCCTCCTTCCACGGAGACAAGTGGCTCACTGCTACACGACAGATACTCTCAAACTATCCCTTGTTTGAATGACTTTAGGCTGAGGCGTATCCCTTGCTGGGCCCAAACACTAGGTTCCATCTGCAGGGTAGGGTCAATGCTGGAAGAACAGACTCCACAGCTATCCTCCATGTGCCTGAAGGTTGAAGAACAAGAAGGTAACAAGGAAGGAAGTCGAAGGGCATCAAGAATCAACTTCACCTACTTCAGATATTTTAGTATAATTCATTCTGTTCAGAACCCTCCCAGTGGCCTGCCCACTTAAGACATGGGCTGATTACCCCTGGTTTTTTCTTTGAAGCAAAATCAAACTCACGTGGTTCTTAGTAACTTCACTATCTCCTACTATAAAGGAATGCTGGTGAGTCTGAGAGAGGAATCATGTTGAATCTAAAATTACAAGATTCTAACAAAAAGTGATGCTTTAATTAGTGATACATAAGAAATAAACAATGAGGAACAGATTATAATTTTTGTTTTAAATCATTATAACAATGCAATATTTCCACACTAGGAAAAACTTACTGAATTTTCTGGAATTGAAATTGGACTGTGTCTCTTTTCCGGATAGAATTAATAAGAATGTCTTGCAATACTTGGGACATATTTGGGTGGTGTTCACCCTGTTTTCTTAGGCATTGAATGATCATTTAGATACCTTCTGGCTTTGTAGTTCTATCCATTAACTGGAATCTCCCTACATCAGCAATCACTGGGAAATCAAATTTGGAACAAGAAGGTCTCATTGGGCTTCATCCAAGGGGATTTAATCACTATAGTTCTAAAATTCCTTATGATATGACTACAACACAACTCTAGAACATAACACCAAGGCTAGGGTTACAGCCAGAGACTATGTGGGCGGCGGGAGGAGAGAAAGAGAAGGAGAATGCTGACGTGAGACCAGAGACTAAAACAGAAGAGCAAAGGTCGGAGGCAGAGGACAGCTAGGAGAGAGAAGGGACGTAAACTCTATGGTAGTTCTTTATAATACCCATGCGCACACACATATAACATACATAACACACATAGGAAACTAATAAGCGTTGGAATCACATGGTTTGCAGCAAAAGGTTTGCTGCATGCTAATTCAGATGTGTGCATCTCTGTCAGGGCCAGTCCCAACTTAGATTAGCATTTAAAACCACACGGTGACAGAACTATGGTTTTGTTCAGCCCAAGACACAATTCTTCTGAGAAATTCCTTCCCTGAGTTTTGGATTCCTGGCTCTGTCAGCCAATTCTACCTCTTTCCATCCTATGTCCTTGTTGCCTTGGTTTCCAGAGAAGCTTCTATCCTCCTGTTTGCCACTTTCCTTGAGTTAGGCTGCTTTTTACCAACCTCTCGCTGGAGTTCTAACCTCTGCCGCTACTCTCCAAACACTTTCAGCTTTGCCTCCCCCCTTTTATTCCCTCCTAGTTGTCCTCTGACTCCCATAAGGCTTCACTATTTTCTTTTCACAGAACCATTCAATGTCTCTTGTTCACCCACTCACTACAGCAGTAATAGTGATTCTTAACAATGTAGTCAGTTAATACCCCTACTAAGCTTTCTACCTGGGAGAGACCTCATGAGCAGACATACACAATACCAGAGGGTAGGTAGCTTTTTCCTCATAATGAGCGTGTCCTGATGAATTACCTACAAAGCTAATGTCAGCTAAAGCCTTACAGACCAGGCTATGCTTGATTCTCTTCCGTGGCTCCAAATCTTAGCTCAGATAAGGGTCCTTGGAGGTAACCTGCTGTCCAGGTGTCTGGGACACCTAGACTGCAGAGAGTGAAGGCTGGGAACCATGAATTCCCTAGGAACACCACCACATCTTTGACAGGATTGGAAACTGGCTGACTGGCGCATGCTCTTGGGGTCTAGCCCAGGGATTTCTCTTTCCTATTTGTGTTGTGATTAAAAAAAAGACTACTGGAAATGGTCCAACCAGAAGAGAATAAATGAGAAGGCTGACACGTTATAAAACATGTGACCAACATCACTAAATAATTTGTATAGAAATTATTAAAAGGAAACCTAATTTACTGCTAATCGAAGTTGGGACTGGCCCTGACAGAGATGCACACATCTGAATTAGCATGCAGCAAACCTTTTGCTGCAAACCATGTGATGCCAACGCTTATTAGTTTCCTATGTGTGTTATGTATGTTATATGTGTGTGTGCATGGGTATTATAAAGAACTACCATAGAGTTTACGTCCCTTCTCTCATCTTGTTGTTGTTGTTGTTAAGTGCCATCGAGTCGGGTCCGACCCATAGCGACCCTGTACAGGGTTTCCGAGGGTGTAAATCTTTACGGGAGTAGAAAGCCTCATCTTTCTCCCGCGGAGCGGCTGGTAGTTTCGAACCGCTGACCTTAAGGTTCTCTCATCTTAAACACAATTAAATTTTTTTTTTTTTTAAAGAGATAAACCATGAAGGTAAATGGACGTCTGGTTGTTAATCATGATAACCATGCAACATTTTCACACTAAGAAGCACTTATTGAGTCCTCTGGGATTGAGACTGGACCATTTCTCTGCACCTCCACCCCAAGAAATTATTAAGAGGTAACTGCAATCACTGGGAGGAGGTTTGGGTGATGTTCTGTCTGTTCTCTCAGGCACTGAATGACCATTTGAGATGCCTTCTGGCTTTGTGGTTCTGCCCATCGCTGGAACCTCCCTACATCAGTATTCTCTGGGGGAACAGCATTTGTAACTAGAAGGCAGTGTTGGCTTTCATCCAAGAGGCTTTATTCACTGCAGTTCTAAAGTTCCTTGTGATAAGACTGTGGTGCAGGCTGTGTCTGTGTCTGTGGAAAGCTGAAGCTGGAGTTCCTCAGCAATTCAGGTGTATATGGTTTAGCCTTACCTCTCTGCTTCACCAGCCACACCTGTCTGGAACACACCAATGGTGCCTTTATGTCCCCCAATTGAGTATCTATGATATTAGTCACAAAACTATAACATTGAGTGCTCAGACTGCACCAACCCTAACTATCTGTTAGTAAGCTGGTACCTTCATAGTCACTTCCCTCAGATTGGGTTCATCCCTGAACACTGTTCTGACAGAACTGCTGACCAACCACATGGCCTGTCCTCATAGCCACGTTGGTGGGAATTTTGGAGGCATTCTGAATTCAATTTTCGGCTCCTCCACCCACTCATCATGTGGTGTTAGGGAAGTTATCTAACCTCTCCGTATCTCAGCTATCTAGTCAATAAAGTGAGGATAATCTTAGCACCTATCTCATTAAGTTGGAATGTGAATGAATAAGTTAATGTTATGATGTGTTTAAAACAGTGCCAGGTACACAAGTATAATAAGACGTACCTTACCTTTTTGCTTGAAAATCATGGAATTATAGGAATTACCTGCCACTTAGGGGGTCTAGAATAAGTCCCTGAGTGGCACAGATGATTAAGTACCGGGTTGCTAACCAAAAGATTGGCGATTCAAATCTACCTAGAATCACGTTTGGAGAAAGGCTTGGAGCACAGTTCTAGCCTGCCCACATAGGATCACCTTGAGTCAGAATCCACTCAATGACAACTGTGTGCTTATTTTATAGGGCTCTGCAGCTAGATGATCAGTTCATACAAACCGAGAGGTTTCTGTCCACAGGCAGAAAGAAGTTGGCATTTCTTTGTCGAGACTGTCTGACTTTCTAAGTGCTGAGGAAGACAATTCTTGAATCCCAATTAAAACTGTCCTTCGGTCTTTCCTAGCTGAACTCAGGTCACAGGCTGGGGCATTGCAGGGCTATATGTGGGAAGAGATGGGGAACTTTTGAGTGTCTGGTTTGAGATCTGCCCTGGTTTGAGTTGCAGAGCAGGCAAGATTCTTTTCTGCCACCAGACTTCCTCTGGCTAGCCCCAGGAAGGAACTAGATGACCTGGCTAGGAGGTAATGTGGAGTTGTAACAGGTCAGTAACCCTAGTTCAGACACAGTTCCTGGAGGGTTGTTGAGCGTGCTGCCATGGTTGAACAGAGACAGTTTACATGACTCCCACCTCCACTAATCTTCTGGGGATTGGCAGGGAAGCCAGGAACCACCTCAATTTGCCTCTGCATCCTCTATCACGTTGCTCATTGGATGATGTTGGACATTGAACTGTAAATGAGAACATGTGGGCTAAGATGCTTTCAGGCCCATTCCTAAGAACAATCATTGGGCAGCCAATGGACAGCTGCTGAAAAAAACCTTCATAACTAGATGCTGAACTCAGGATTTTCACTACAAGCCCGACTCAGAAAAAGGAACCTCAGCCTGGGACAGGGCTGGGCAAAGCAGCTGAGGTTATGAGACCCATAAGATTTTCTCAGTGGATCTCATGAGAAAAGAAACTGTGAGGGGTGTTTCATAATCTTACACCCGGTTGGTGGGTTCAATGGATGATGAGAATTAAATACCTGGGAGGGGCCATGCTATCTCTCCCAGACAAAGCACAAAGACCTGTGTTGTTAATCCAGGCTCTGTTGGCCATATCAGCTGGAGACTCTGACACTCCAGTTTCTAAAGACAGAAGAACATCTGCTGCCATGTTTGCTTTCTCTCGTCTTGACTCACAGCAGAAAAGGTTTGTAATAGTTACTTCCAAATGTAGGTGAAGCACTTTGAAGAAAAGCCCTATATAAACAGGAAGAACATAAACAGTAAGTAGGTTGCTCTCCCTGTAGGCTAAATTCTACCCCACCCCTACCAAGCTCTGTCATGTCAGCAAGCCTGTTGCCTTCACCAAAGAAGGGCCATTTGAGGTCATGAGGAGAACATCAAACATAGAAGAGGTCAGCAGACAAAAAGGGGAGCCCTAATCTGACCCTTAATGAAGATGTGGCCAGGGCTAAATCACTCAAACTTTTCCTTTGCCTCATTTTGTCATCTGGAAAATGTGAAAACCTTGGTGTTATGTGAGAATTTAACTGTTGCTGTTATTAGGTACTGTCAAGTTGTTTCTGACTCATAGTGACTGTAGCAACGCAAAATGAAACACTGCCTGGTCCTGTGCCATCCTCACAATTTCATTGTTATGTTTGAGCCCACTGTTGCTGACACTGTATCAATCCATCTCTTTGGAAGTTTTTCTCTGTTTTTGCTGAACTTCTACTTTACCAGCATGACGTCCTTTTCCAGGGACTGGTCCCTCCTGACTACATGTCCAAAGTAAGAGAGACAAATCTCTCCTTCCTGGCTTTTAAGAAGCTTCTGGCTGTACTTCTTCCAAGACAGATTTGTTTGATTTCTGCCAGTCCATGGTACTTTCAATATTCTTCACCAATACCATAATTCAAATGCATCTATTCTTTTGCAGTTTTCTATATTCATTGTCCAACTTTCATATGCATATGAGGCAATTGAAAACATCATGACTTAAGTCAGGCACACCTTAGTCCTCAAAGTGACCTGTTTGCTCTTTAACACTTTAAAGAGGTCTTTTGCAGCAAATTTGCATATTACAATATGTCCTTGATTTCTTGACAGCTGCTTCCATGAGTGTTGAGTGTGGATCCAAGTAAAATGAGATCTTTGACAACTTTAATCTTTTCTCAATCTTCCCCATTGTGAAGAGTTTTGTTTTCTTCACAATGAGGTGCAATCCATACTGAAAGCAATACTCTTTGATCATCATCAGTAAGTGTTTCAAGTCCTTTTCACTTCCAGCAAGTAAGGTTGTGTCATCTGCATATTGCAGGTTGTTAATGAGTCTTCTTCCAATCTGATGCCACACTCTTCTTGTGATCCAGTTTCTTGGATTATTGCTTAGCATATAGATCGAATAAAAATGGTTAATGGCATAACCCTGACTCACAGTTTTTGTGATTTTAGATTGTTCAGTATCCTTTTGTTCTGTTCTAATGACTGCCTATGTACAGGTTCCTCATGAGCACTAGTATGTGCTCTGGAATTCTCATTCTTCACAATGTTATACATAGTTTGTTGTGATCCACACAGTCATAAGCCTTTACATAGTCATTAAAGCATAAATAATCATCTTGCTGGTATTCCCTGATTTCAGCCAAGATTCTTCTGACATTAGCATTGATAGCCCTAGTTCCACAACCTCTTCTGAATTTGACTTGATTTTCTGGAAGCCCCCTGTTGATGTATTACTGCAACAGTTTTTTAATTATCTTCAGCAAAATTTTATTTGCATGGGATGTTAATGATATTGTTAGATAATTTCTATGTTCTGATGAGTCACCTTTCTATGGAATGAACACAAATATAGCTCTGTTTTAATTGGTTGGCCAGGGGGTTATCTTCCAATTTCTTGGCATAGATCAGCAAGCACTTCCAAAACGTCATCAGTTTGTTGGAACATTTCTATTTGTATAGCATCAATTCCTGGAGCCTTGTTTTTTTGCCAATACCTTCAGTGCAGGTTGGACTTCTTCCTTCAATGCCACTAGTTCTTGATCATAGGTTGACTCTTGAATTGGCTGAACACTGACCAATTCTTTCTGGTACAGCGACTCTGTATATACCCTCCATCTTCTTTTGATACTTTTGATTATGTGAGGATTTCAACCCGAGACATGAATATGTTTTTCAGTTCTTTCAGCTTGAGAAATACTAAGCATATTCTTTTTTTTTTTTTTTTATTTTCTTTACACATTTCATTATAATACTTGATTGTCTTGTTGAGCTGCCCTTTGAAATTTTCTGCATAGCTTTTTACTTCATCATTTCATCCCATTACTTTAGCTTTCCTATATTCAAGTGCAAGTTTAAGAATCTCTTTCAAAATTTACTTTGGTCTTTTCCTTCTTTCCTTTTTTTAAATGATCTTTTGTTTTCTTCATGTATGATGTATTTGATGTCATCTCACATGTCCTCCAGTCTTCTTTCATTATGGTGCAATGATTTGTTTAAGGTCTAGTGTCTGTATGTTCAGGTGACAGAAAACCACTTAAAACCAAATAGCCACCACTCGTCTGTCAGTTTGTCATACTGTGGTGGCTTGTGAGTTGCTGTGATTCTGGAAGCTATGCCATAAGTATTTTAAATACCAGCAGGGTCACCCATGGTGGACAGGTTTCAGATGAGCTTCCAGAAAAGACAGACTAGGAAGAAAGAGTGATTAGTCAATGAAAACCTTGTGAATAGCTGAGAAACACTGTCAGACATAGTGCCGGAAAATGAGCCCCTCAGGTTGGAAGGCACTCAAAATGCGGCTGAGGAAGAGCTGCCTCCTCAAAGTAGAGCTGACCATGACGACACAAATGGAGTAAAGCCCATGGGAGAAAACCCTGTGGGACCTTCATTTGCTAATGGGGCAAAACTCAAAATCAAGACAAACAGCTGTAAACATCCATTGAAAATTGGAACATAGAATGTATGAAGTATGAATCTGGTAAAATTTGAAGTTGTCAAAAATGAAATGGGACACAAAAACTTCGATATCTTAGGCATTAATGAGCTGAAATGGACAGGTATTGGCCATTTTGAATCTGACAACCACATGGTTTACTATTTGCCAGGAATGACAAATTGAAGAGGAGTAGTGTTGTATGCATTGTCAAAAAGAACATACCCAGATCAGTCATGAGGTACAATGCTGTAAGTGATAGGATAATATCCATGCCCTAACAGGGAAGCCCAGTTAATACCACTATTACTCAAATTTATGCACCAACCACTAAAAACAGTGAGGATGAAATAGAAGAATTCTACCAACTTCTTCACTCTGAAATCAATCAAACATGCAATCAAGATGTAGTGATCACTACTGGTGATTGGAATGCAAAGGTTGAGAGCAAAGAGGAAGAATCAGTAGTTGGAAAATATGGCCTTGGTGATAGAACTGATGCCGGAGAATGCATGATAGATTTCTACAAAGTAAATGATTTGTTCATTTCAAATACCTTCTTTAGACAGCATAAGAGATGACTATACACATGGACCTCACCAAGTGGAATACATAGAAATCAAATTGACTACATCTGTTGAAAGAGATGATAGAAAAGTTCCATATCATCAGTCAAAACAAGGCCAGGGGCAGACTGGAACAGACCATCAAGTACTCATATGCAAATACAAATGAAAGCTGAAGAAAATGAAAACAAGTCCACGAGAACCAAAATATGACCTTGAATATATCCCACCTGAATTTAGAGATCATCTGAAGAACAGATTCAATACATTAAACAGTAAAAAACGAAGACCAGAAGAGTTGTGGGATGACATCAATAACATCATACATGAAGAAAGTAAAAAGTCATTGA
>NW_006408699.1:4242926-4256196 GCF_000296735.1 Chrysochloris asiatica
TCTTACTTTGGCCACATTGTCAGGAGGTACCAGTCATTGGAGAAGGATATCATGTTTGGTAAGGTGGAGGGTCAGAGAAAAAGAGGAAGACCCCCCAACGAGATGGATTGGCCAAGTGGCATCATCGATGGACTGAAGTGTGGCAACAGTAGTGAGGTTGGCCCAGAATCGGGCAGTGTTTCGTTCTGCTGTGCATAAGGTCTCTATGGGTTGGTACCGACTCAATGGCACCTAACAACAACAACATATTCTCAAGGTCATTTTTGGATTATTTTGGTCTTGTTTTAATTTCTTCAGCTTCAACCTAAACTTGCATATGAGCAATCATGGTCTGTTTCATAGTTTGCCTCTGGCCTTGTTTTGGCTGATGATATTGAGCTTGTCCATCATCTCTTCCCACAGATGTAGTAAATTTGATTTCTGTGTATTCCATCTGATATAAATGTGTATAGCAGCCCTCTGTGTCATTGAAAAAAAAGGTCTTTGCAATGAAGAAGTCACTGGACTTGCAAAATTCTATCATGTAATCTCTAGCATCATTTCTATCACCAGCACCATATTTTACAATTATAGATCCTTCCATTTTATTTCCAACTATAGTATTCTAATAGCCAGTAGTTATCAATGCATCTTGATTGGATGTTTGATTAATTTCTGACTGATGAAGTTAGTAGAATTTTTCAATTCCACCATCACTGGGTTTAGTGGTTGGTGAGTAAATTTGAATAACAATGGCATTAACAGGTCTGCCCTGTAGGTGTGTGGATATTATCTTTTCACAAACAGATTGTACTTCAAGACAGATCTGGAAGAGGTCTTTTTAATGATGAATGTAATGCATTACTCTTAAATTTTTCATTCCCAGCATAGTAAACCATATGATTGATTCATAATGGCTAATATCTGTACATTTCAACTTACTAGGATTTCAATCTTTTCTCATTCCATTTCATTTTAGATTACTTCCAGCTTTCCTAGATCCATGTTTCTATATTCCACATTCCAATTATTATTGGATGTTTCCACTGTTCCATCACATTTTAAGTTGTATCCCATCAGTAAATGGATGTCCTGAAATCTTTGCTCCATCCATATCACTAAGATCAGCTCTACTTTGAGGATGTTAGCTCTTCCTCAGTTTTATTATGATTATTTTAGTGCCTTCCAATCTGAGGGGTTCATCTGCATGCACTATATTAGATAACGTTCCGCTGTTTGAGTATATCCCACCTGAATTTGAGACTGTCTCAAAAACAAATTTTACACTAGGACCTAGACAAATCATTAGAGGCTAATGACCAGAGACCAGAGGAAACGTGGAATGACATCAAGTACATCATACATGAAGAAAGATTTTCAGTGGTCTGCCGCTCCTTCTTCCTAGTCTGTCTTACATGGAAGCTCTGCTAAAACCTGTCCATCATGAGTGACCCTGCTGAATTTTAAAATATGGGTGGCATAGCTTTCAGATCACAGCAACACATAAACCATTGCAGTACAACAAACTAACAGACAAGTGGTGGAGACTTCAACTAGAGGATGCTTAAGGTATGTATCAGCTCATATCAGCTGAAAAGTCCATAGGAAGTTCTGGCTGTGGGCATAGTTCCATTCTGGGCTTAATGGATGCCATCAGGATTTGCCCTTAAGTCCTACTTTCTTTGTGTTGGCTTCATTCCAGGCTCCATGTGGAAGTTTTGGCAGCCTCAGTGTTTTACCATACAACACTTAGGTCAGCAAGAAAAGCATGTGTCTGTGACTCAGCATCCTGACAATGTCCTGAACTTCAGTCTGTAGACCAGGTTAAGTCATGTGCTTGCCCTAAACTAATTAATGTGGCTGGCCATTGAAGGCACACGTTGACCTCAGTCACTCACAAGTGTTTATTGAACACCTATTAAGTGTCAGGTACCATTTGTATGTTCTAGTGACATAGCTAAGACAAAACAGATCAATCCCTCATTCTATTGGGACTTACAAGCAGGAGAGACAGAAATGTACAAGCACATGATGCAGAATGATACAAAGTCAGGAAAACAGCAAAACAGACCTCAAGGAGAGAGATGGGTTGGGGATAGAGTGCTGCTCTAGGTAAGATGGTAGTCAGGCAAGGCATCTCCAAAGGAGAGAGGCCTGAATGAAGTTAGAGTAGAAGAAACATGAAAATCTGGGGAAATATCATGCTAGGCAGGGGGGCAAGTACAAAGGCAGGCTTGTTAAAGAAACTGGGTCTGGCCAGACCAGATATGGATAAAGCAGAGAGAGGGGAGATGAGGTGGAAAAGTGGTATCTTTTGCGTGGCCCTAAATGTAAGGATGGGAAGGAGCTGGGATTTTATTACACCATGAGAAAGAGTTGTTGGAGGATTTTCAGAAATGGAGAGCCATGATCTGAGTTATGTTGAAGGAGGTCTCCTTCCTACTTTGTGGAAGAGACAGGGGAGGGCAGGGACAGATATGGTGGTTGGGACAAGGGAGGTCATGGTAGATCTGGAGAAGCAGCCAGACTCAAGATATAATTGAGGTTACAGGTTCCATTCCTAGAAACAGGACCTTGTGACCTTCAGGGATAAAAATTTGGGGCTGTTGCCAAGGAATAGGTGATAGATGCTGATTGGACAAAAAAAAAAAAACCAACAAAAAACAAACAAACATCAAATTTTCACCATTTGCAGTAGCACACAGTTTTTCCTTTGGTGCTCTATTTTCACCATAAGCTTTTTTGAGGGGAGTGGGGATAGGGTGGCTTAGGGGTTGTATTTCCAATTTCCTTTCCTTCCTTCAGGGTGTAGGATCAGTGAGAGGAATTTAGAGACTATCTAGTCCAGTCCCTTTCCAGATAAATTTCTCAAGGTTTAGAAAAAATGCTCTCACAGCTGATTAGAGCTGGAACCAGGACATATTTCTCCTGATTCCCAATTCTGCTTCAGTTCATGGAAAAAAAATGAAAACTCAAGTTGAGATATTCTAAGGGCTGGTGGGGTGGGGTAGAGGAGATTGAGAGGTGAGACAATTCAAGCCTCCCTCAGTCTCTATCTATCAAGAGTCCTGGTGTGGTGCTGCGGGATAATGCACTGGACTGCAAGGTCGGTTTGAACTGCAAGGTCGGCGATTCAAATTCACCAGTTGCTCTTCAGAAACCCCATACAACATCACTAGGAGTCGGAACTGACTTGATGGCACTATACAGCAACAACAACAACAGTCTTTATCAACATCCCCCAAATAAAACTGGTCCTGCCTTCATTCTTGACTCCATGCCACCTCCAAGTCCCTCCATACAGAAATTCAGGAGCTATCCCTGTGCTCAGCCAGCAGCTTCTCTTCAGCAGCATTTACAAGAGTCAAGAGTTTAAGCCATAAAAAGCACACATATTGAAAGCACCAGCTAGTCTCTTTATTTTATATTTTTAGAGAAAGCATTATTTGAAGTTCGATGGACAGTTCATTGCTCCCAAGCCAGAGGACAAATGTCAGACTTCAAGGTAGAGCTGCAGTTCCAGAGTCAATAAAGCAAGATGGATGGGGTGACTTTGCAGGAGTAGAGTCTTTAAGAATGGAACTGTCTGAAGTGGACTGCCTGGACACCTCCTCCCAGTGGGTCAGGATGTACCTGTCAGTCTCTTGGTGGTGTCTGGAGCCTGGTGATGACATGCTTTGGTACCCAGGACCCAGCATGGTGTCTGACACTAAGGAGGGTGCTCAGGGAAGTGCTCAGGGTAGAGCAGCGTGGAGGCGCTGTATTCCCTGTCTTGTATTCCCACATCCTCTGGGCCATCTCCTGCATGAATCAGGATACCTGGTGTCCTGCAAGGGGAAGTGGGCTGAACAACCTGCCATGCTTGTCAAGAGCATTGCCACCGAGGGCTCTTCATGTGTGTGTACGTGTGCACATGGGTGCATATAGCTTTATTTATTATTTTTTTTCTAAGAAAAATCATCCATGTTTTCTTTAATCAGTGGTCACCTGTGGTCAAAGAAGGCCATCACAGAGGCTGGTAGGAGTGGTTAATGGGTTTAATCATGGAAATGACTGGCTGTCCTCTCTGAGGAAGGCAAGGAAATGACACCTTGGACACAAGTCCTCATTTTGGTGGGGAGCTGGCTGCCCGAGGGGCAGTCAGAGAGTCATCAATTTTCATTAATAAGCTCCATGCTAGGGCAGGAGATCTTGACAAAGGTCTTTTGAGGTGATATAGGCAGACAGAGCTTGGGTGTAAGGCAGAGAAGCAGAGTGGAGCCAGAGTCAAGAGAGAGAGAGAAGGTTGTGCCATGGGACACACAGTTATGCCTTCCTGGGCTGATCAAAAACATTCTTTCCGTAGGCCAGCTATTAGACAGGAAAACAGAAACAGTGGTGCTGAGGTGGGAGATGCAGGAGGGGACAGAAAGGACAGAGAAGATTTATGGTTTGATTTGGAGGAGTTGGAGAGGAAGGGTATTGGGGTCTTCACTGACTTCTGAGTTTAGCAAAGCAGTTTTGACCTGCCCCCACAAACCCCTCTTCCTGCCTCTCACTTTAACAGGGCCTTGGGTTCATCTAGACAGTGGACTTCAGAGTAATATCAGTCATGGCCTCTGGAAACTTGCTGCCTGGGGAAATGCTGTCTGGCTGACAAGGAGGAACACAGTGTGGGAAGCAGTGG
The DNA here is from genome assembly GCF_000296735.1 of Chrysochloris asiatica. Classification (NCBI taxonomy): domain Eukaryota; kingdom Metazoa; phylum Chordata; class Mammalia; order Afrosoricida; family Chrysochloridae; genus Chrysochloris; species Chrysochloris asiatica. The sequence goes on from NW_006408699.1 coordinate 4,247,572, forward strand.
GCATAGCCAGACAACTTTGGGTTGTGCATTCTCCAAAGGTGACCAGCTGATGAGGGAGGGTCACAGGCTTGTTTCCTCCTTGTTATTCTGCTGCAGTAGCCCCCTGCCCATCCAGCAATGACCTGGCTCCCAGGCCTCTACTCCTCCCAGCAGCAAAAGCCTCACCCCTCAGCTTGTTGTGGATTATCTATAGCCAATGAGGACATCCTCCAATGTTTCCCATCCCCCAAATATAAGGAGCTCTGGTGTGCAGTGCGTTATGTGATGCACTGCTAACCACAAGGTCAACTGCTACTCTGCAGGAGAAAAATGAGGCTGTCTGCTCCCTTAATGATTTACAGCCTTGGAAACCCTAGGCAGGTTCAGACTCTAAGGCACACAGGGCCCACCCCGCCCCTGCAAATAACTCATATACTTGTGGATGTAGTCCCATTTGGGAATAGGGTTTTTGTTATGTTCATGAGGTCATTAGCTGTGTAAGGTGTATCCTGAACTTCTGAGATATAAAAGACAAAAGTGACACAGACAATGAAGGAAGAAAATCCATGTTGAAGATCACCAAAGAACCAACCAACTCTGGGACTTGTTAAGTACCGATGAGTCGATTCTGACCCATCCCATCGTGACCCTGTATAGGGTTTCTGAAGAGCAACTGGTGAGCTTGAACCACCGACCTTGCAGTTCAAACTTACTGCAGTCCAGTGCATTAACCCACAGCGCCACACCAGGACTCCAATGCTAGAACTACAGGAGCTGAACAAGAAAGAATCAACACAGGGAAAGCCCTGAATTGGTACTTCTAGCGTCTTGAACTGTGAGAAATTAAACTTCTGTTCTTTAAATCCACCCCTTTCGAGTATTGCTATTTCCACAACACTAGGAAATACACTTCTTTTATGTGTGTTCTCATGTTTTTATTTACATTTTTCTTCTCTAGGTGGTAAACATGTCTAGGTGAGAAGCAGGCTCAGATCTTCTTTCTTTCCCATCCCCTGTACCCAGCAAGCTCTGTGGGAGTAACACACTTTCTGCTCTCAGAAGTCCCAAGTCTTCTAGCCAAGGCCTGCTCATCTTTTCCCCTGAAATACAAACTGTGCACACCTGCCAAGAACAGACTTTCTTCCTAACTGTGTTGTACTCAGCTTTTCCTTTACTCACAATGGTAGCTCACAGGATGGTGTGTGTGTGTGTGTGTGGTGGTTGGAGGGAGACGCCCACGTTTTGCTCACCTTAAAAACAAATTGACAACAGCAACTCAAAGGGTTAGACAAGAAGCTTAAATGGAGGAAGAAGAGTTTAGAAAAGGAGGGTGAGACGGAGTGCCCAAGTTGAAGAATGTAGTCAATATAAGTGGCGTCACCAGGGAGGTGTGGGGGTGCAGACTGCGCAGGGTGACAATGACAGAGGGGTGACACCAAAATGACTGTCTATAAAATGTTTGTTTAGCATTTCAGCAGAATTTATTATTTTTTGTTGTTAGGAATCATATAATCTAACAAGTATTACGTTTAAGCAATTTACAACTATGATGGTGGTGGTGGTGGTTGTGTGCCACAGAGTTTGTTCTGACACATAGCAACTTGTATAGGGTGTCCAAGGCTGTAAATGTTTACAGGAGTGCTTGGTAGATTTGAACTACTGATTATGAGGTTAGCAGCCCAGCACATAATCCACTATGCTATATTATTCCATGATCAAAATTGGTAATAAGCATTACTAAAGTCTGTATGATCTGGCATGGGTGACACCATTGGGTGATACCAACCCTAGTAATGTCACTGTAATCAATGTCACTGAATTGTATATATGTTGTTGTTATTGTTGTTGTTATGTGCCATGGAGTTGGTTCTGACTCATAGCGATCCTGTACAGGGTTTCCAAGGCTGTAAATATTTACGAAACAGAAAGCCTCATCTTTCTCCCACGGGACAGCTGGTAGTTTCAAACTGCTGACCATGAAATTGATAAATTGCTGTATGTTGTGCTGAGTATATGGGGGGGGGGCTTCAAAAAGTTCATGGAAAAGGGAATGAAAAGATAATGGAATTTTCCAGGAACTTTTTGAAGCCCCCTTGTGTTTTCAAAAGAAAAATGACAACTAGAACAAATTAAACCATAACAACAAATAATCTCTATTTGCCTCACTCTGAGACCTGGCAGAGGTGTTAAATTCACCTATGGCTGTGCCTAAGAGCAGATCTGAAATATCCAAGCTTAGCAGTGCCCCAGAGTCACAGCACAGAGGACATCTTGCCTGAAGGAAAACTATTATCATTTTGGTCCCATGTGTGCAACACATGTTCAACATCAACATGCCAATTGTCTTTTACTGGCAACCACTCACAACAGAGGTATTGCTGCGGCCCTCCCTTCACAGATCAAGTTAATTAAAGACATGATGCCCACTGGGGATGGGGAGTAACTGGGAACCTTGGATTTCAATAAAGTCCAAACTGCTTTGAAATCTAAATACAGCCAACCCTCAATTATCCACGCTAAGGAAAGGGAGCGTGGTTAATCCTGAACAGCAGATGATTGAAAAAATCATTTCTTTTAGCTTTTGGGAGGTACCATATGCTTTTTGCAACAGAGCAGCAAAATTTCCTCTCTAGTTACATTTTGCTCAAATTAATAATATTGCAATGAGCTTGCATTTCTCCTCATGTACCAGCTGTAGCAAAAGGGGTCAGACAGAGAAGCCTATTCAGAAATATGTTGAGTGACAGGCAGGGGGAGTCAGGACAAAAGAAAGGACAGAGACACTCATGAACTGATAAGAAAAAAATCAAAGCAGCTGGGTTTCCACCCTCCTAACTTGAAGAGAGGACTCCTGGGGTGGTGCTTTAGGATAAGCACTACAAAGTTGGCAGTTCAAACCCACCAGCTGTTCCTTGGAAACCCTATACAGGGTAGCTATGAGTCAAAATTGACTCAACGGCACTTAACAACAATTTGAAGAGGAATCCTGGTGTGGCACTGAAGGATCAACACTGAACTGTAAGGTTGGTTTGAACTGCAAGGTCAGAGGTTCAAACCTACCAGTCACTCTTAAAAACCCTATACAGAATCTATACAGGGTCACTATGAGTCAGAACTGACCCAATGGCACTTAACAACAATAATAAAAACTACAACTTGAAGATGAGACCTGGTGGCCCAGTGGGTAAAGTGTGAGGCTGCTAACTGAAAGCATGTCAGTGGTTTGAACCAGCCACTAAAATGTGTCTGGTTCTCCATAAACCTTTACAGCCTCAGAAACACTGTGAAGCAGTTTACTGTGTCCTATAGGGTCGCTAGGAGTCAAGATTGGCTCCATGGCAATAGAGCTTGGTTTGATGGTAACTTGAAGAGAGAGTGAGGCCTAACCAAATTAAGCTCACTGTCGGCTACTCGATTCAGAGTTTCTGAGACTGTGTCCAAGACCGTAAAACTTTACCAAAGCAAACAAACTCATCTTTCTCCCCAAGGGTGACTGGTGGATCTGAACCACCGACCTTCTAGTTAGCAGTCTAATGCTTAACCCACAGTGCCACCAAGACTCCTTTAAGAGAGAACAGATCTTAGAAAAAGAAAAATCAGAAGAAAGATGAAAAGAGGACAAGGAAAATGAGAAGGAGGATGGGAAGGAGAAGAAGAAAAGAAAGGGGAGAAGGAAGAGAAGAGCAAAGGGGAGAAGGGAAGCGGTGAGAAGAAAAAGAAAAGCCAACACATTGAATGAAAAACCCATCTACACCAAGGCATTGTGTTACTCTCCTCAAGCTATCTGTGGAGTTTCTAACATTCTTTTATGAACTTTTTGGAAGACCTGTCCATTCTGTCTATGGAATGTAATTAGTCCTAGTCTGCCTCCATGCGGTTCATTGCTCAGGCTGTCTCACCTGTCTAAAATACCCTGTCGTTTTCCTGTCCTAGCCACGTTTTCATTCATCTTTCAAGAACCAATACATTTCCCACCTTCTCAGTGAAGCCTTTTCCATTGCATGGTTGGAAGCAACTCTTTCCTTCCTCTTTTCCACGCCCCTTCTGAATGCCCATGGCAGATTATCTTCAACCTATTTGAAGTGTAAACTCCACGAGGCTAAGAGAGGTGTTGGCTACATTTCTCGGTGTTCCTTTTATCACCTGCCACAGTATGTGGTTCAAGGTAGATGCCACTACTTGGAGTATGGCAGACTAAACCCTGCAGGAAGACGTGAAAACATGAATCCGGTGGTTCTCAAACTTGAGTTCCCTTAGACTCTCCTTCTGAGGGACTTGGTGAAAGAGATTCTAGGGACCAGACTCCAGAGATGTTGTTTCAGTAGGTTTGGTGGAACAAATGTATATAACACAATATTTGTCAGTTCAACATTTTTTTACATGTACAATTCAGAGCAGTGAATATGTTGCTCAGCTATCTCCCTTATCGGTTGCCAGATTTTCCATCACCATTAACAGATACTTAATGCTTTTGAGTTAAGAAACCGTTGACTTTTTGGTTGGCAGTCCAGTGTTTATCCTACAGCACTACCCAAGGACTCCAAGTTAGTCATTTTTAAAAGCATTCAGATGACTTTCACCACTGAAAAATCAGCTGCAAACACACACATTGTCAGAACTCACCTACTGAAGATCTTCCATCCTTGCTCCATTCTGATAGACAAAGTCAAGTTGTTAGAAGTACACTCATATAGGGGTTGTTATTGTTCTTTCTCCTACTCCTTAATGCTGATTTCAGAATTTTCTTAAATGTTAAAAACAAACCAAAAAACTCTGCAGAGTGGCAGTTACAACATATAGAGGTTTGCAATTAATTCTCCATATTTCCTTGATACACATTTTCCCACTATTTTAATTCTCTGATATCAGTATGCAGCCCATCATTGAGAGCATATTACAATGGTTTTAGATGCAGTGCTGTGTGTGTGCTAACTTGTTACTAGCTCTTCACAGTCCATCACTTTAATGAATTATGTGCATTATTGGTGCTACATATGTTGAGTTTCATTGCTATTTAAATGCTCTCAAAATGATTATACCATGATTTGGCATTGAAGTGAAAAACTATGTGTATGTAGAAGGGTATGGAAACATAGCAGCAGGGCATAAATTTTTTATTAGTGAAGCAAACATTTCTTGGAAGAATGGCCACACTTCCATATTTATTTGCAAAGAAACAAGCAATTGTTTTATGGCCTTGCTGCTTAAACTGTGGTCCTGGGACCAGTAGTATTGGCATCACCGGGAAGCTTGTGAGAATTGCAGAATCTCAGGCCCAAACTCCAGACCTATTTTATATCTGTTGTTTAACAAGATCCCCAGGTGATTTGTGTGAACATGAACATCTGAGAAGCATAGCTCTCTAGGATTTAAAAAGAGAAGATATTCACAAGTAGACAAAGCTGAATTAGGTTGTTACCAAGATGTGCAGAATGATTGCCCTGACACATGCCAAGCAAAAAAGTTTGCAAAAATGGATGTCAGCAACTTAGAAGAAAATATGTAAGATAACAATGCAGTTCATCACCAGTGCACTGGAAAACTCAGAGAACATTGCTGTGTCGAAAAGCATGGGTATATGTGACAAAAATCTGATTCAGAAGAGTTAGTCTCTGAGTGTGAAAAGGTTTTGAAGAACACCTTAAAAATTCATTTCACTTAAGTTTGTCTTTTTTAGCCAAGAAAAGCATGATAGAGTCTAACAATGTATGCTTAAAGAAATCTAAGAGTTATTTTGATAAGCAAAAAAAAGAGAGAGAGAGAGAGAGAGAGAGAAAGGAAAGAAAGCATTGTACTGTAGTTTAATTTGAATGGTCAATTTCCTTTGTTATAATGAAATGACAGTGCCTCTTACAATCGATTGCATTTCAGATTATTTAATGAAATGTAAGTAAAAATACTACACACTACCACAATTGCCTTTTCTCTTAGAGCTTAAATTTCAATAAGCATTGCTGTTACTTCAATGAAGGTCCCTGGTGGGGCAAAAGGTTGAGCTTGGCTACTGACTGAAAAGTTGGTGGATTGGATCCTCCCAGTGACACCACTGTGAAGGAAAAACCTGGGTGTGTACTTCTGTAAAATCATAGCCATTGAAAACCCTACGAGTGAAGCACTGCTCTGAAACCTAGTGGGCTGCCATAAGGTGGGATCAGCTCAAAAACAATGAGCTTGTTTTCACTCCAGGGATACCTGAAATCAAGTGATTTTATGTAGAAAACAAAATGTTGAGTTAGATGATTCTGCTTTTTAAATATTGTATTTTTAGGCCCACTTATTCTATTTCTTACTAAGGAAAAAAATAAACCTTTGCTACAGCCACTTAATTTTAGAATCTAGATTAAATAGATGTAAAAATCAGACTTAAAGGCTTCAACTAGTTTCTGTATTGACACTGCCCTTTCTGAATGATGCTCAAAATCCTCAAGACAGGAGAGCTCCTTGTCTTTGCAGTTTGGCATCGGTTGTCACTTGTTTGTTTGTTCCTCTCTTTATTGAGGTGAAATTCACAAAACATTAAATTAGTCATTTTAAAGTGTAAAATTCAGAGGCATTTAGCACATTTATAATGTTGTGCAACTACCACCTAGATCTCATTCCCAAACACTTTCATCACCCCAAAAGGAAACCCTGTATCCATGAAGCAGTTAGTCTCCCCTGCTACCACCCTGCCATACACACACACACACACACACACTCTCTCTGGCAGCCACTAATTTGCCTTCTTTCGCTATAGTTCTAACTATCCAAAACATTTCATATACATGGGATCATGCAGTATGTGATCTTTTCTATCTGACTTCTTTCTTTTAGCACAATGTTTTGGAGGATCATCCAAGTTATAGGATGTATCAGTACTTTGTTTCTTTGCACTACTGTATGCACTGGATGCACATACCACATATTTTTGTTCAGTTATTCATTGATGAACATTTCCATCTTTGGGTTATTGTGCATAATGCTGCAAATGAACATTCCTGTACAAATGTCTGTTTGAGTCCCTGCTTTCAGTTTTGTTGGGTCATATGCCTGTGAAACCTGGACAATGAATAAGGAAGACTGTAGAAGACTCAATACATTTGAATTGTGGTGTTGGTGAAAAACACTGAAAGTGCCGTGAACCATCAGAAGAACAAATAAATCTGTTTTGAAAGATCTAAGACAGATTGTTCCTTAGAAGCAAGACGGCGAGACTTTGTCACTCATACTTCAGATATGTGGTCAGGAAAGAATCGTCCCTCAGGAAGAACATCATGCTTGGTAAAGTGGAGGGTCAACTAAAAAGAGGAAGACCCTAGTGAGATGGATTGACTTAGTAGCAGCAACAATGGGCTCAGATACAACAATTGTGAGGATAGTGCAGGATAGGCAATGTTTCCTTCTGTTGTACATAGGGTCACTATGAGTCAGAACTGCCTCCATGGCACCTAGCAAAAACAATAATAACATGGTAATTCTATTTAACTTTTTGAGGAACTAACAAACAGTTTTCTCTAGTGACTAAACCATCTAATATTCCCACCAGCAATGCATGAAGGTCCTGATTTGCCATCTGTTCATGACTGTGTTGAAACCCTAAGGACCTCAGACTTTCTTCCCATGTAAAAAGCCTCTAGTTTTTGCAGTTTCTTGGAGCTCCTCTTTTTTAGGTTAAGTTGTGTTCGCTTCACTTGGGTGTCATTTGAGTGCAAAATGTGTTAGACCCCCGTGTCAGACCCCGGGGATGACGTATCATGGCTAGCCTTTAACCCTGCCTCATCAGCTTACCACAATGACCTTCTTCCTAAGGATCTTGTTTCTAACTAATTCAAATGCTAGTTTATAAAAGTAAGCTGTTGTTCTTAGGTGCTGTGGAGTCGGTTCCAACTCATAGTGACCCTGTACAGGGTTTCCGGGGCTATAAATCTTTATGGGAGCAGAAATCCTTATCTTTCTCCCACAGAATAGCTGGCAATTTTGAACTGCTGACCATGAGATTAGCAGCCCAATTCGTAACCACTACACTACCAGAGCTCCTTTTATAAAGGTATATTTCTCATTACTTACACTGGCAAGTCTCAGTTTTTGCTGGTACTAGAATCATTTCAAATACCTTCTTTAGACAGCATAAGAGATGACAATACACGTGGACATCACCAGATGGAATACATAGAAATCAAATTGACTACATCTGCGGGAAGAGACGATGGAAAAGCTCCATATCATCAGTGAAAACAAGGCCAACTCATATGCAAATTCATATGGAAGCTGAATAAAATGAAAACAAATCCTCGAGAGCAAAAAATATGACCTTGAATATATTCCACCTGAATTTAGAGATCATCTGAAGAACAGATTTAATACATTAAACACCAAAGACTGAAGACTAGAAGAGTTGTGGGATGACATCAAGGAAATCATACATGAAGAAAGCGAAAAATCATTAAGAAGACAAGAAAGAAGGAAAAGGTCAAAATGGATGTCAGAAGAGACACTGAAACTTGCTTTCCAGCATAAAGATGCTAAAGCAAATGGAAGAAATGAGCACATCCAAGAGCTGAACAGAAAATTTCAAAGGTCAGCTCGAGAAGATAAAGCCAAATATTACAACAAAACGTGCAAAGATCTGGAATCAGAAAACCAAAAGGGAAGAACACACTCAGCATT
>NW_006408699.1:4257476-4265693 GCF_000296735.1 Chrysochloris asiatica
AAGACCGTAGAAGAATTGATGCTTTTGAGTTATGGTGTTGGAGAAGAATATTGAAAGTACCATGCGCTGTCCAAAGAACCAACAGATCTGCATTGGAAGAAGTGCAGCCAGAGTGCTCCTTGGAGGCCAAGATGGCCAAACTTCGTCTCTCATACTTTGGACACACTGTCAGGAGGGACCAGTCACTGGAGAAGGATATCATGTTTGGTAAGGTGGAGGGTCAGAGAAAAAAAGGAAGATGCCCAACAAGATGGACTGGCCAAGTGGCAGCATCGATGGACTGAAGTGTGGAAACAGTAGTGAGGTTGGCCCAGGATCGGGCAGTGTTTCATTCTGCTGTGCATAGGGTTGCTATGAGTCGGTACCGAATCGATGGCACCTAACAACAACAACAACAAGAATCAACTGGGAAGCATTTTTAAAAAATCTCCAGGTCTCGGCTAACCCTTCTATCAATTTAATCAATCTTTCTGGAGGTAGCACACAGGATCAGTATCTTTTAAGCTTTGCAGGTGGTTTCAACCTGCAGCCGCATTTAAGAGGCAGTGAATCATTAACTTATCTGCTCACTGCCCACTATCTCTATGTCCCTTTCTAATTCAGTGTTTCACTGTAAATGAAAAGCCCATCAGTAATCTTCCCTCACCTACATAACCACTTTTCAAAAATAACTTTTGTTTTGATTACAAAAAATAACATATTTATTAGACAATCTTTAGTTTTGAAAATATAACTGAGAAGAAGAAGAAGAAATGTCCCACCCAGTCAATTTTGACTGAAAGTAGCTCATGTGTTACAGAGTGGACTTGCTCCATAGTGTTTTCTTGGATATAATCATGATGGAAGCAAACCATCAGGACTTTCTTTCAAGGCCCCACTGGGTATCGTTGGACCACCAATATTTAGGTTAATTGTTGTTAAGTGCTGTTGAGTCTGTTCTGATTCACAGAGACCCTGTATAGGGTTTCTGAGGAGCAGCTACTGGGTTTGAACTGCCAAACTGGTGGTTCACAGTTCGGTGTTGATCCTACAATGCCACACCAGGAGTCCATTTAGGTTAGTGGTGGTGGTTGTGGTGTGCCATGGAGTAGGTTCCAACTCCTAATGACCCTATATAGGGTTTCCGAGGCTGTAAATCTTTACGGAAGCAGAAAGCCTCATCATTCTCATACAGAACGGCTGGTAGTTTTGAACTGCTGACCTTGAGGCTAGCAGCCCGACTCATAACCACTATGCTACCAGAGTTCCTTATATAGGTTAGTAGACAAGCACAAATTATTTTCACAACCTAGGAATCTTCCAAAAGAAGACAATACAAACCTACTATGAAGCCATGGTATTTTCAATAACTTCATATGGATGCGAAAGCTGGACTTCACTGTAGAAGAATTGATGCCTTTGAGTTGTGGTATTGGAGGAGAATACTGAAAGTGCCATGGACTGCCAAAAGAACCAATAGATCTGTTTTGGAAGAAGTGCAGAGTGCTCCTTGGAGGCCAAGATGGCTAAGCTTCGTCTCTCATACTTTGGACATATAGTCAGAAGGGAACAGTCGCTGGAGAAGGATGTCATGCTGGGTAAAGTGGAGGGTCAGAGAAAAAGAGGAAGACCCCCAACGAGATGGATTGGCCAGGTGGTATCATTGATGGACTCAAGTGTGGCAGCGGTAGTAAGATTGGCCCAGGATTGGACATTGTTTCGTTCTGCTGTGCATGGGGTGGCTATGAGTCAGTTCTGACTCGATGGCACCTGACAACAACAACAATGAAGCAGTAACTACTGCTAATAAGGGTATATAGTTACTACCAGTATCTTTTCTTATATATATTCTAGGCATATGATTTTGTAGCATCCTTTTCCCATTTAGACATATTTACAACTGTACTTCTCAACCTCTTTCCTTTTTCTCCTCTGCTCTGACCTCCATGTTCACTTTGTCAATTTTTCCTAGTCCTTCACCTTGGCCTTTTGCTGTGAACTCTGAAGTCTCTTTTTATCTTCATATCCAAGCCCAGTTCAGAATCAATAACATGCTCCTTCTGGAATTACAGTCCTTCCAAATGGCTCTACCATCTGGCTGTCCCACTGCTGAAGCCAGATGTACCTAAGGCCATCCTAGATTCTGCGTATACCTCACACGTCCAACCAACTATCAAAGCATGTCTATTGTGTTCTTTTAAATATTTTGAAACCCATCACACTTGTTTCTCCCATAGTTGCAACTTACATCTAGAACACTATCATTTTTTGGGTTCAGTTTCTGCCATGACCTCCTAACTCATCTCCCTTTCCTCCAGTCCTGACTTTTCTCTAGTCTGCTCCACACACCATCTAGGTATTTTCATAAAGTCACTCCTGTTACTCTTAGGGTAAAGCCCACACTATTTACTAAAGCTCTCAAATCCCAGTATTTTCCAGCACCTGCTTAATCAGATCTCTTCTGTCCTCCTCTCACAGTGTAAGCCACACCTTGTCCACCAGGCTTAGGGAACACTGGACCGATTCCTCTTCACTGCCTAAAACACACTTTCCATTCCTTCTTCTAGGGAAGCCTTCTCACCATGCAGGTCTCAGACAATTTCTGACTTCATTGCAGATGTCTTCCCCAACTCCCCAAATCTGGATTAGACATGTCCTTAAACAAGAACAACAAATATCCTGTACCTCTTTTATAAACACACAAATTACACTGAAATGCAATCACCTCTTTACTCGTCTGCATTTTTTTTTTCCAGATTGAATTCAGAGAGGGCAGGGCCTTGTCTTTTTCACTTGTCCTTGTGTCTCCAGCACCTAGCACTGTAAATTTGCTGAATGAACAATGAATGAGCAAATCCCCACATACGAAATCTACAGCCCTTCAGGACAGAAGAAGCTCTGTTCTGTACTGTGTTGTCTTCACTACTGAGACTAGCAGCCGGGACTGGATGGAGTTTTTCCATCATACTATAAGAGGCTCATACAGGAGGGGGATGGCTTTTTCCTGCTGTGGTTTAAGCCCACCAGTTATTCTTCAGGAGAAAGATGAGTTTTTCTGCTCCTGCAAAAATTTGAAAGCCTTGGAATCCCTATAAAGGGTCTCTATGAATCAGAAATGACTTATAGGCACTTAACAAAAACAAAAATCCCAATCTTAAGGAGCCCTGGTGATAAAGTGGCTGAATGGTTGGTCGGCTGTTCAAACCTACTAGGCACTCCTCAGGAGAAAGATGTAGCAGTCTGCTTCCATAAAGATTTACAGCCTTGAAGACCCTCTGGGCAGTTCTATAATGTCTTAATACGATCACTTTGATTTGGAACCAAACTCCCAGGCAATGACTATTCCAATCTTTATCTGCTTTAAAGTGTTCCCTACTTTTTTTCCTCTTCTTCCAGGTTTCCTCCTGTTCCACAACCTTCAAATCAAATTGTTGTTATTATTAAGTGCCTTTGAGTTGGTTCCATTCATAGCTGTTGTTTTTGTTAAATGATATCTAGTCATTTCCGACTTCGCGGTCCTATGCACAACATAATGAAACACTGCCCAGTCCTGGGCCATTCTCACAATCATTGTTACGCTTGAGCCCATTGCTGCCTCCACTGTGCCAATCCATCTCATTGGGGACCGTTCATAGCAGCCCTGAATAAGGGTTCCAGGGAGTGTTTGATGGGTTTGAATCACTGAATTTTTTGGCTTGCAGTTTAGTGCTCATCCTACAGTGCCACACCAGGACTCCTCAAATTAAATTAACCAAGTTGAGTTTTGTATGAGTTTAGTTTTATTTTTTACAGTGCAAGTTCCTTATCTCATTATTAATAATAAACACTATTGCTCTGGTAGCGTAGTGGCTACGAATCGTGCTGCGAACCTTAAGGTCAGCGGTTCGAAACTACCAGCCGCTCCGTGGGAGAAAGATGAGGCTTTCTACTCCCGTAAAGATTTACACCCTCGGAAACCCTGTACAGGGTCACTATGGGTCGGAACTGACTCGATGGCACTTAACAACAACAACATTGTAATACAAAGCTTTGTAGCTTTCCAAATACAGTCATACTAATGAATGTCTGGAATCCTGGTGTGGCGCTGGAGGATAAGCACTGTACCACAAAGTTTGTTTGAACTGCAAGGTCACTCTTCAAAAACCCTATAGAGGGTCTCCGTGAGTTGGAACAGACTCAATAGAAGTAAACAACAATATCAACAACAATGAATGTCTGGTGTTAGCTTGCTGTTGATACTAACAACTTTAACACTTCAGTGCAGAGCTGTGAACCACTTCATTCTGGTTTGATGCCCTGCTGAGAATTTGTATTTCTAGATCCAAATAGATACAGGGAATCAAAATCTACATTTTAGCAGGATCCCAATTCTTATGAATACATATAGATCTTCTGCTATATAAGAATCAATTGGGAACCTTGTTAAAATACAGATTTGGAGTCAGTATACCTAGGGTGAAAAAGGAAAATTTCAACAGGGGTTCAGCAGAGAATTCAGAGGTTTGAAGGCCTGCTTTAGTGGTGGGAAACAAAGGAATTGGCAAAAATGGAAATAAAGATTGTAGAGCTTCTAGTCTTTCTCTCAGGGAGTATTGTTTCCTTCTTCAAACTGTAACTCATTAGTGCTGTCTGGGTTGGAGTCAAGTTTTGCAGTCATAGGTGTATAAAATTTGGGACTTTCTTTAAGGCTAAGAATATATTAAAAAAATATAAATAGATTATTCTCCAACTTTGAAAAGAGCCTGTGCAAAAGAGGGGCAGGACACCTGAAAATTAACCTTTACTGGGTAAATACGCTCTTCATCTCAGATTTTGATTTTTACAATTGGAGACACTGAGTAACAGAGTAATGGGTCTAAGTATGGGCTAGCTTGAAGACTAATGGCTGGCTTGTTTGTCCCCTCTGTAGGATCTGTTGCTCTTCATAAAGCTAGATAGGTTTTAAAAATTACCCTAATTTTCTATTCTGATTTCATCCACACACACACAAAGTCAGAATAGAACCAGATAAGTAGAAAGCAAATATTTTGTTCAAAGAAACCAGGCTCCATGGTAGGAAGAGGCCTATATTAGAAGTTGGCAGGAGTGGTTGTTAAGTGTTGCTACATTAACTCATAGTGACCCTGTATAGGGTTTCCAAGAAACAGCTGGTGGGTTTAATCTGCAGAACTTGTGGTTCACAGTCTAATGCCAATTGTACAGCACCATAAGGAAAAAAAGTATACTCCAAACTTGGACTGCAATCGGGAAGTCACCTAGTTTTATGAGAATGAAGAAGCAGGAGCAGTTGTACCACTTAACCATTTCCGGTTGCCACAGCTGGCTTACTCCTCAGGCCCTGCCTCCCATCCTTGAAGTCAAACTCAATGCCCCCACCCCCCCCCCCCCCCAGGCCTCATACCTGGACTCTCTCCATCTGCCACACCAGTCTGTGCTGGTTTCTGACCTATTTTCCCGCCTCTCTCAGAGATCCCTCCCTTTACCCTTTGTGCAATCCTGGCCTGAGGGTCAGCTCTGCAAGCTCCCGCTAGTCCAGGAGGAGGTTTACTAATCTTGAAGGCCCTTTGTAGCACTATTCAGCTGACGCCTAGTAAAGTTTTAATAAAAACAAAGGCGATTCTTCTGCTCCAGCTCTTGGTGTCAGGAGTGCATTTTGGGGTTCTGATGTTATAGAAATGAGTCCTGGTAGCACGGTGGGTTAAGCATTTGACTGCTAACCAGAAGGTTGGCAGTTCAAACCTAATAGTCACTCCATGGGAGAAAGGTGAGGTTGTCAGATCCTATAAAGATTTACAGTCTTGAAAACCTCCTCTATCCTACAGCATCACTAGGAGTAGGAACTGACTCTAGGGCCATGAGTGTGGAGTTTAGGGTTTTGAAGCTGTACACAAACAGACTGGTCCATCATGGGGCATGTTTGGGTAGGCTGAGATTCCTGTAACATTTTTTTTAAGGGTGAACTCTGACACTGTGACATTTGGATGAGCAGAGAGGGTGTGTTGAAAGGTAAGAGCCGGGCAGGTACTTGCCCTGAAGCCAGTGTGTGTTGACTGTTTACCTTCCGGCAAGGCTGTGATAAACAGGAAAGTGTTTAGCAGTGAACCCATGGGGCACTGAAGGAGCTTCGTGGGAGCCAGCACACTGCTCTCTCTGAAGGGGCTGTGAAAGGCAGAGACAGCTATGGGAATTCAGAGCAGAAACTGAAGATATCAGAACAGGTGGTTGTAGAACTCTAGACAGGAGGTTTTTTGGGGGGCGAAAATCACCGAGGAGTTGGAGAAGAATCTGGAGTGTTTTAATAATGCACAGCCCCTCCACTAGGATGGGAGGGAATAGTAGTAATATTGGCATATAGCTGTGCTCAATAAGAGGACAAATCTCCTCCTTTCTCAGTGGATGTGAGGTGGGCCTGGAGCTAGGAGCTAGGAACTCAGCACCAGCCTCAGCCTCGGAATCCAGAGCTGCTCAGACCAGACCACAGAAGCTTCCCTGTGGGGCCCCCGGGTGTGGTGACCTCCAGAGCCAATGTTAGTCAGGGCAGTCATGTTTGCTCAACCTCTTTAAGACAATTTATACTATCCCAGGCCTATCCCACAATTGGCTTTGTGGCTCTGAAAAGGGTTCTTGTCCAGGCAGAAACCACAGAAGACTGGGGGCAGGGCATGGGGTCACTCTGCTTTTCACAGCCTGGCAGACTGCAGCTGGTGGTTGCAGCTGGCACTGGGCGTGAGGCTGGGCCTGCTGAGAGGCTCTGAGCGAGTCCAACAACACAATCCTTGAAGTCAACTGAGACTCAAGTTGGCAGTGGTGGTGAAGGACAAACGGGGCATTATCTTGAGGCTTCCCTGCCCTCTGCTTTGCAGAGGTTTAATAATGGACTTGCTGGGGAAGTGGGAAGGGAAACCCAGCAGCCCCACTGCATAAATCCCCTTCCCGACCAGGCCACCTCAGTGGGCTGCAGTCTACAGCCGCCAAGCTGCAAGCATGCCTGCCTCAGACCTCGGTGCACCTGGGATGTGGGTGTGCTGCTCTGTGCACCTGTGAAAAATTGGAAATATTAATGTTAACTTTCAGAGCTAAGCACCATGCTAGTCATATATTTATCCTCACAACAATTAATCCCACCAGTTAGAATCTACGGAGGCAGTACCACCATGTATAGAGATGAGGAAACTGATTCCTAGAGCTTATGTTTAAGGTCACAAGGCCAGGATGAGAACCCAGCCCTGCCTGACTCAAACTGGGCTGTCACATTGATATGACTCCCAGGAATCAGAAGATGGACAGGCAGTCTCCAAGAGCAAATCACTACCCCCTCTGAGCTGCAGGCTTCTCAGCTCTACAATGATGTTACATATCCATTTCCTGGGATGCAGGGAATGTTCTGTTGGTGGGACAAATGGTTTACTCTCTCAACTGCTAATCTAAAGGTTGGTGGTTCAAACCTCCCCCAACCCCCCCATCCCACTGTATCACAGAATAAAACTTGTGGCTATCTGTTTCTGATTATGCTGCTACTGTTATAATCCAACTCCACTGTGAGCCTTCATAGGGTTTCCAAGATTGTAAATCTTTACAGAAGCAGAAAGCCTCATCTTTCTCCTGTGGAACGGCTTTTAGTTCAACCTGCTGACCTTGTGGTTAGCAACCCAACTCATAAAGCATTATGCTTACAGGGCTCCTTGTGGAGACTATTGTTGTTGTTGTTAGGTGCCATCAAGTTGGTACCAACTCATAGTGACCTTAAGCACAGCAGAATGAAACACAGTCTGATCCTGGGCAACCTCTATCATTGCCATGCTTGAACCCACTGATATTGCCACTTGGCCAATCCATCTTGCTGGGGGTCTTTCTCCACCCTACCAAACATGATATCCTTCTCCAGCAACTGGTCCCTCCTGACAATATGTCCGAAGTATGAGAGACGAAGTTTGGCCATCTTGGCCCCCAAGGAACACTCTGGCTGCACTTCTTCCAACTCAGATCTTTTGGTTCTTTGGGCAGCCCATGGTACTTTCAATATTCTCCTCCAACACCATAACTCAAAATATCAATTCTTCTATGGTCTTCCTTATTCACTGTCTAGCTTTTGCATGCATATGAGGTTATTGAAAATACCATGCCTTGAGTCAGGCACGCCTTAGCCCTCAAACTGACATCTTTGCTCTTCAACACTTTAAAAAGGTCTTGTGCAGCAGATTTGCCTAATGCAATACGTCATTTGATTTCTTGACTGCT
>NW_006408699.1:4266023-4302804 GCF_000296735.1 Chrysochloris asiatica
CTGATGCCACGTTTTTCTTCATAGAACCCAGCTTCTCAGATTATTTGCTCAGCATACAGGTTGAATAAGTATGGTGAAAAAATACAACCTTGTCACACACGTTTCTTAATTTTAAACCATTCAGTGTTCCCATGTTCTATTTGAACAACTGCCTCTTGGTCCATGTACAGATTCCTCATGAGCAGAATTCAGTGTTCTGGAATACTCATACTTCGCAATGTTGTCCATAGCTTGTCATGATCCACACAATTGAAAGCCTTTGCATAGTTAATAAAGCACAGGTAAACATCTTTCTGATAGTCTCTGCTTTCAGCCAAGATCCATCGGACATCAGCAATGATATCCCTCATTCCACAGTCTCTTCTGAATCCGGCTTGAACCTCTGGAAGTTCTCTGTCAATGTATGCTTGTAGCCATTTCTGTATTACTTTTAGTAAAACTTTACTCACGTTGGATATCAAGGATATCATCCGATGATTTCCATATTTCATTGGGTCACCTCTCTTTGGAATTGGCACAAATATGGATCTCTTCCAATCAGTCGGCCAGATAGTTGTCTTCAAATTTCTTGGCATAGATGAGTGAATGCCTCCTGTGCTGCCTTACTTTCTTGAAAGATTTCAATTTTTATTCCATCAATTCCTGGTGCCTTGTTCTTTGCCAATGACTTCAATGCACTTTGGACTTCTTCCTTCAGTATCATTGGCTCTTGATCATCTGCTACGTCTTGAAAGGATTGAACATCAATCATTTCCTTTTGGTACAGTGACTCTGTGTATTCCTTCCATCTTCTTTTGATGCTTTCTGCATCATTCAATAATTTGCCCAGAGACTATAGTCAAGGCAAAAACAAACAAATAAACACTTTGGGGGACAGGCCTATTAGGCACTGTATCAAGTTCTCTCATGAGTAGGAATCAACTAGACGGCAATTAAAAACAACAAGAGCCTAGGGAGAGATTGCTGTTATTGTGTGCCGATTCTAACTCATGTTGTTGTTGTTGTTAAGTGCCATTGAGGTGTTTCCAAGTCATAGCGACCCTGCATAGCGTTTCTGAGGAGAGGCTAGTGAGTTTGAGTCACCAACCTTGCAGTTCACACCGACCTTTTAGTCCAGTGCCTATCCTATAGCACCACACCAGGACTCCAGTTTTGACTCATCACAATTCTACATGACTGAGTAGAATGGTCCGTAGGGTTTGCTATTCTGTAATCTTTACAAGGGCAGATTGCCAGCCAGGTCTTTCATCCTGTGAAGCAGTTGGTGGGTTTAAACTTCTGAAACTTTTGACCTTCCAGTGAGCAGCCAAGCACTTTAACCATTGTGCCACCAGGGCCCTCTTGAGTGGGTGGAGATGAGATGAGGTTAAATATGCAGAGTGCTCACCTTGTGCTTGCCTCACACTAAGAATTAAACTTGACACTTGGGACTTACTTCAGGACCTGGTGTGTTTTCACTGGAATCCAAGGTGGAAATCAGAGGGACTGTGCTCGCTTTTTCCTTCCTCTTCATCCCTAGAAACTGTGAAGCTCAGTCAGCCTGGGTGTCCCTCAATTCAGCCATGGAGGGTTTATGAGGCTGCCATTGACTCCAGCATCTTGGCTGCACCCCAGATGGATCTGACAAGTGGATTCATCCTCTCCCTCCAGGCAACGCCCAAGTGGTGCCCTTGGCCGCCAAGGATGCCTCTCCTTCCCCTTGACCTATTCTCCCTGTGCCTAAAGTCCTGGCTCTTAACCTACTCTTTTTCTCCTTTCTTAATCTAGCCGAGTTCCCTGTGAACCCCGGCAGGGTGTGGCAGTCTTTCCCAAAGAGATGCACATACTAATCCCTGGAACCTGTGAATATTACCTTATATGGCCATAAAGGATTTTTTGATGTGATTAAATTATAGATTTTGAGATGGAAAGATTATCCTGGTAGATCCTAAATGCAATCCTATTGATCCTTATAAGAAAATCTGAGAAAAATTTGACATACACAGAAGACAAGAAGGCAATGTGACCATGCAGGTAGGGATTAGAATGATGATACAGCTGAAAGCCAAAGAATGCTAGCAGTCCCTAGAAACTGGGAAAGGCAGGGCATCCATTGTCCCTGAGTTGAGATGACAGAGAGAGCACAACTCTGACAACAATTTGATTCTGACCCAGTGACACCGAACTTGACTTTTGACCTCCAGAAGTATAATAGGATACATTTCTGTGGTTTTAAATTGTCATCTGTGGTAATTTGTTACCGCAGAAAGAGACCACTAATACAGATTATAATCTGATCCCTGGCATCCCAGCAGTCCTCAGAAAAAAATCAAACAGAAAAACAGAGTTTCCCAGGGTATGGTCAGCTGATTCCCTGCATCAGAATCGCTTGATATTGTTTCAAGTAGGAATTGACCTGTATTAAAAAAATGCAACTTCCTAGGTAGTGTCAGTACTTCTGGTGTGGCACTGGATTGTGACTACAAGGTTACAAATCCACCAGCTGCTCCTTACAAACCCTATATGGGGTCGCTATGAATCAGAACTGACTCAACGGCACTTAGCAACAACAGGTAAGGCCAAAGAAGCCACATTTTCAGCTCTCAGTTTTTTATATACACTAAAGCTTGAAACCACCACCTGTCTGTAGTTTTCTTGCTGTGGTGACTTGCATATTACTATGATGCTGGGAGCCACGTCACCTGTATTTCAAATTCCAACAGACTACAGTGGACAGGCTACAGTGAAGCTCTCAAACTAAGGTTGTTGTTGTTGTGATGTGTCATGGAGTCGGTTCTGACTCATAGCGACCCTGTACAGGGTTTCCAAGGCTGTAAATCTTTATGGGAGCAGAAAGCCTTATCCTTCTCCCGTGGAACAGCTGGTAGTTTCGAACTGCTGACTGTGAGGTTCGCAGTCTGTTTCGTAACCACTACGTTACCAGAGCTCCAAACTAAGGTAGACTAGGAAAAAGGCCTAGCAATGTGCTTCTGAAAATTAGTCAACTAAAATCCTATTGATTGCAAAATAATATTATGAGAGATGAGCCCCCTAGGTTGGAAGGCTTTCAAAATACACAGTGGCTACAACAGACTCAGGCAACTCCATAATTGCAAAGATGGTACAGGTCCCAGCAACATTTTGTTCTGTTGTTCATGCAGTCTCCATAACTTGGAGAGAACACAATAGCAATTAATGACACTTGACCACTGCTATATGCTACATATGAGCCCTAGTGGCATAGTGGTTAAAGCTCTTGGCTGCTAACCAAAAGGTCGACCATTCAAACCCACCAGTCACTCCACAGGGTCTGCTTCTGTAAAGATTATAGCTTTGGAAAACTATGGGGCCGTTTCACTCTGTCGTTTAGGGTTATTATGAGTTGGCATTGACTCCACAGCAGAGGGTTTGTTTTTAGTTAGTTTCCTAAATCAGGTGTTTGATTATATGAGTCTTCTGGATTGAATCACTTAGCCTGAGGAATGACCTTATTGGAACGGGTGTTAGGTAGGGAGGTGAGACAGGTCCATCTGAGCTTTCAAACCACCTAGCAGATAGAGTGGGCAGATCAAAGAAAGCACCTGTTGTTTTAGAAGTGGACTGTAATTTGTCTTGTAGATCTGGAAGGAAGAACTGTTCTCAGCAGAGAACTGCAATTTTGTTAGAGGAAGAAAAAGACCATAAGAGGCTCCTTGGGGTCCTGGATGTGAGCAGCTGGAGAAGGACGAAACAAAGAGAAGTTAAAATGCAGAAGGTTTGTGGCATGCAGGAGATGGAAGAGGTGAAAGGCTAGAACAGCAGGAAATGGGAAAGTGGTCCAGAAGGAGCCCAGAGAAGAGCATGGGGCCTCAGTAACAAGGCACAAGGCTAGAACGCATGGAAGACAAAACCAGTAAGGAAGCCCATGTTGAAGCAAATTGTTGAGTCCATTCCAACTCATGGAGAGCATGTGTATGTCAAAGTAGAACTATGCTCCATAGGTTCTTCATTTACTGATATTTCAGAAGTAAATCACCAGACCTTTCTTTTGAAGTAATTTTGTGTGGACTTCAACCTTCAACCTTTCAATTAGCATCTAAATGCTTTAGTTGATTGAACTTCTCAGTGACTCCCTGGTGGTGAACAGGAGCAATGAGAAACTGGGAGCAAAGATGTCTTTTGATGTTTAATTTATTGCCTGCCCTGTGCTGTCATTACCCCGTTGGCCCACAAAATCTTTAGAAAAATCTGTCACATGCAGCTTATGTAGAAAGCACATTACAGGAAAGGAAGAAAGAGGTCATGTGCCATGTTAGAACATCTCCAGAAAGAAGAGAGGTGTACCCTGCAGGAGCTGGGGAGATTGTGGGCAATCAGCCTGCAACAAAGACTGACCAAAGAGTGGGAGTCAGGCCCCTTGTCCCTACAAATTCACAGATGTGGGGTTTCTGCATTAGGTGGAATGGGGGATTCTTGTTGTTGTTGTTGTTAGTTGCCCTCGAGTCAGTTCTGACTCTTATCAACCTTATCCACAACAGAATGAAACCTAATGCCTAATCCTGCTCCATCCTCACAATTGTTGCTACATTCGAATCCTTTGCTGCTGCCACTATGTCAATCCATCTCCTTGGGGATCTTCCTCTCATTTGCTGACATCCTCCCTCCCCCACCACTTTACCAAGTATGATGCCCTCCTGTTAATATGTCCAAAGTAGGAGAGACAAAGTCTTGCCATCCTGGTTTCTAAGGAGCATTCGAGCTATACTTCTTCCAACACAGATTTGTTTGTTCTTCTCTACCTTTAATATTCTTCTCCAACACCATAACTCAAATGCATCGATTCTTTGATGGTCTGCCTTATTCACTGCCCAACTTTCACATGCACATGAGGTGATTGAAAATACCATAGCTTGGGTCAGGCGTACCTTAGTCCTCTAACAGATCTCTTTGCTCTTGAAAAATTTAAAGAGGTCTTGTGCAGCAGATTTGCCAATGCAATATGTCGTTTGACTTCTTGACTGCTGCTTCCATGAAGGTTGATTTGTTTGTTATTGAGGGAAAGAGAGACCCAGAAGGACGGTTGCTGTTGTTGTTGTCGTCATCAGGTGCCATCAAGTCAGAACCGACTCATAGCGACCCCATGCACAGCAGAACGAAACAATGTCCAATCCTGGGCCAACCTCACTACCGCTGCCACACTTGAATCCATCAATCATGCCACCTGGCCGATCCACCTCATTAGGGGTCATCCTCTTTTTCTCTGACCCTCCACCTTACCCAGCATGACATCCTTCTCCAGTGACTGTTTCCTCCTGACAATATGTCCAAAGTATGAGAGACGAAGCTTAGCCATCTTGGCCTCCAAGGAGCACTCTGGTTGCACTTCTTCCAAAACAGATCTATTGGTTCTTTTGGCAGTCCATGGCACTTTCAGTATTCTCCTCCAACACCACAACTCAAAGGCATCAATTCTTCTATGATCTTCTTTATTCACTGTCCAGCTTTCGCATCCATATGAGGCTATTGAAAACACCATGGCCTGGGTCAGGCACACCTTAGTCCTCAAGCTGACATCTCTGCTTTTCAATACTTTAAAAAGTTCCTGTGCAGCAGATTTGCCCAAGGCAATATGTCGTCTGATCTCTTGACTGCTGCTTCCATGAGTGTTGATAGTTGATCCAAGAAGAATGAAGTCCTTGACAACTTCAATCTTTTCTCCATTGATAAGAATGTTGTTTATTGGTCCAGTGGTGAGGATTTTTGTTTTCTTGACATTGAGATGTAATCCATATCGAAGGCTGTGCTCTTTAATCTTCATAAGTAAATGTTACAAGTCCTCTTCACTTTCAGCAAGAAAAATTCAGAAGGACGGAGAGTCTATAAAATGATGGTTGCACCATACGTGGAAACTTACTTAGCTCCATGCTGGTGGCTTCACAACTCCTTATCAGCTTAGATGGGTCCCTTGCCTTATTGCAGAGTGAGATTTCTGAGATCACAGCTTTGGATTCTTGATAAGAGCTTTTCTGATAGATGTTATGTGTGTGTGCATGCGTATTAAACAAAAGGTTCTTCAAATTATTGAAAGGCTGCTATAAGCTGTTCTAGAAGCAGAGATTAAAGAAAAACACAAACTTCTCTTTTTGATATTTTTTTCCAAAGACAAATGCTCAAGTATGTGGAATTTAAATAATTGTTTTTAAGGTGAATCAATTTTGAACAGAGTTAGCAGTTTAATAGACTCCCTTGGTCGTCAGCGGATTGCTGATTAATGACTCCAGAGTCTGTAATTATACTGCTGTCAAGAGGCTGAGTGTCCTCAATAAATCCAGGTGCACCTGCCTTCACAACGCACCGAGAGAGGAGTAGCTTGATTTATCCCCCAATTGGCACATATTCTCTTTACTGTACCTTAGAGAACACTCAACTACTTGCTGGTTTGAGAGGTCAATTTTCATCTTGCTTGTATTGAGCAACCTAGAGTTTAAGTATCTTGCCCATGACTATAAGAGTGTAAATTGGACTTTCCTTTTTGCCCTTCTGGTTCATTTTTTCCACCTAACTAAACTCTTATTCAAAAAATATTTACTGGGTGTGGAAGATTGCAAAAATGGCTATAATTCCCTACCCTACTTGGAGTCCTGGTGTAGTACTATGGGTTAATATGATGGACTGCAGGGTTGGCAGTTCAAGCTCACCAACAGTTCCTAAGAAATAGGATGGTTATGAACTGGAACTGACTCGACAGCACTTAACAACAACAACCCTAAATACTCTGATTGGAGGGATGGCCTCCAATCAAGAGGTAGTATTTCTTTCTGTATCCCTGGATTCTTGAATGGTCTTATGATTTACTTTGGCATAAATAGCATTATGTCAGTTTCCAGTCTAGGTCTCAAGAGGCAAGTATACTTCTCTCTCTCAGAATCCTGCCCAATTCCCATGGAGACAAGTCCAGGCTAGACTGCTAGTTGATAATAGACACATGGTCAATCCATTTTCTCCTTAGCCAATCTCAGAAGCAGAACTTAGATGACCTGAAACCATGTCCAGTCAAGACCAGAAGAACCATCCAGCTGAGCCTTAACCTAAACTGCTAACTTGCTGAATCTTGTACCAAATAAATGATTGCTTAAAGTCTGGTTCGTTATGTAACATTACTGTGAAAAGGGAGAACTGTTGCATTGGGCATTGTCTACCACTGCTGTTCTAAAGTTAGGAACCTCAAAGAGTCAGAAATAAAGATATGGATAAGACATAATTCTTGTCTTTGAGGAGCTCATGTTTTAATAGTGCAGACAAACAGATAAGCATGTAATTGAAATGGGAAATGGCAATGGGAAACGGAGACCAACTTTTATTGACTACCATCTATGCTTTAGGCATGATACTAGGCATTTTATCTACATTATTAACTTGCTTAATCTTTGCTACAAGTCTATGAAACAGACACTTTTCATCCATTTTATAGTGAGAAGAATGTTCAAACGGAATGGTATTACATTCATCATCAAAAAGAACATTTTAATATCTATCTTGAAATGCTATCTGTGATAGGATAATATCTATATGCCCACAAAACGGAGTCCTGGAATGGCACTATAAAATAAGCACTGGAATGCTAATTGCAAGATCTGTGGTTCAAATCACCAACCACTTCTCAGAAACTCTACACAGGGTCTCTATGAGTCAGAACTGACTCGTAACACTTAACAATATCAACACAAGGAGGATCAGTTATTATTCAAATCTATACACTAACCACCCAAACCAATGATGAAGAAATTGAAGAATTCTACCAATTTCTTCAGTCTGAAATTGATCAAACATGCTGTCAAGATGCAGTGATAATTATTGATAATTGGAATGCAAAAGTTGGAAACCAAACAGGAGGCATCAGTAGTGGGAAAATAGGGCCTTGGTGATAGAAATGATGCTGGTGATCACATGATAGAATTTTGCAAGACTAATGACTTCTGCATTGCAAATACATTTTTCAACAATATACATGTGACTATACACATGGACCTAGCCATCTGGAGTATGCAGGAATCAATTTAACTACATCTTTGGGGAAAAACAATATAGAAGTTCAATTGTTGTTGTTGTTGTTAAGTGCCATCGAGTCGGGTCCGACCCATAGCGACCCTGTACAGGGTTTCCGAGGGTGTAAATCCTTACGGGAGTAGAAAGCCTCATCTTTCTCCCGCGGAGCGGCTGGTAGTTTCGAACCGCTGACCTTAAGGCTCGCAGCCCGATTCGTAACCACTACGCTACCAGAGCTAACATCAGCCAAATGAAGACAAGAAGCCAACTGTGGGACATACACCATCATTGGCTCATATGCAAGTTTAGGCTGAAGCTGAAGAAAATTTAAACAAGTCCACAAGAGCAGAAATACTACCTTGAGTTATGTCTAATTTGAATTTAGAAATCATCTTAAGAATAAATTTGAGGCATTAAACACTAAAAACAGAAGACCAGAAGAGTTGTGGGATGACATCAAGAACATCATACATGAAGAAAGTCATAGATCAATAAAAAGACAGGAAATGAGAAAAGTGGATGTTAAAATTGACTCTGAAGCTTGTTTTTGAATATAAAGTGAATGGAAAAAAATGAGGTAGTAGAACTGAACAGAAGGACAACTTGAAAAGAGAATGTCAAATATTATAATGAAATATGTAAAAACCAAAAGAGAAGAACACACTCAGCATTTCTCAAGTTGAAAGAATTGAAAAATATATTTAAGCCTTGGATTGCAATATTGAAGGATTCTACTGACAAAATGGAGTCCTGGTGTAGTGCTGTAGAATAAGCACAGGACTGCAAGGTTGATTTGAACTACAAGATCAATGGTTCAAACTCATCAGCTGCTCCTTGGAAACCCTATACAAGACCACTATGAGTTGGAACCGACTCTATGACACAGAAAACAACAACAATACAGGCAAAATGGAGCGGTGCTGTAGGATAAGCATGGGACTGCTAACCACCAGGGTGACACTTCATCCCCACCAGCTGTTCCTCAGAAACCCTACACAGAGTGTCTATGAGTCAGAACCAATTCGACGACACTTAACAACAAAATGGGTAAAACATTGAATGTGCAGAAAGCATGAAAATAAAATTGAAGAAATACACAGACTCACTATAGCAAAAAGAAATGGTCGATAGTCAGCCATTTCTGGAGTTAGCATATGATCAAGAACCAATGATTCTGGAGGAAGTAGTCTAAGTTGCACTGAAGGCATTAGCCAAAAAACAAGTCTTCAGGAATTGATGGAATACATATTTCAGCAAACTGATACAGTGCTGGAAGCACTCACTAGTCTATGAAATTTTGAAGACAGCTATCCATATTTGCACCTATTCCAAAGAAAAGTAACTCTAAAGAATGTGAAAAATATCAAACAGTATCATTAATATTGTATGCAAGTAAAATTTTGCTGAAGATAATTTTTAAATGGCTGCAGTAGCACATCAACAGGGAGCTGCCAGAAATTCAAGTTGAATTCAGAAGAATACATGAAGTGAGGGATATCATTGCTGAAATCATATAGATCTTGGCTGAAAGCAGAGAATAACAGAAAGATGTTTATTTGTGCTTTATTTACTATGAAAAGGCATTTAACTGTGTGGATCCTGACAAGGTATGAGTAACATTGTGAAGAGAGAGTATTCCAGAACACTTAATTGCATTCATGAAGAACCTGTACATAGACCAAGAAGCAGTTCAAACAGAACAAGGAAACACAAAATGGTTTAAAATCAGAAAATATGTGCGCAAAGGTTGTATCATTTCACCATACTTATTCAATATGTATACTGAACAAATAATCCAAGACTGGACTATATGACTAAGAACACGGCTTTAGGATTGGAGGAAAATCATCAATAATTGGCAGTATGTTTGCTGAAGCGAAGAGTACTTAAAGCTCTTATTTAAAAAAAAAAATCAAAGATCACAGCCTTCTATATAGATTACAACCCAATGTAAAGAAGGTGAAAATCCTTACAATTAGACCAATAAATAACAGGATTTGTTGTTGTTGTTGTTAAGTGCCGTAGAGTCGGTTCCGACCCATAGCGACCCTGTACAGGGTTTCCGAGGGTGTAAATCCTTACGGGAGTAGAAAGCCTCATCTTTCTCCCGCAGAGCGGCTGGTAGTTTCGAACCGCTGACCTTAAGGTTCGCAGCCCAATTTGTAACCACTACGCTACCAGAGCTCCTTAAATAACAGGATAGATGGAGAAAAGATTGAAGTTGTCAAAGACTTCATTTTGCTTGGATCTACAATCAATGATCACGGAAACAGCAATCAAGAAATAAAAGGACGTGTTTCATTGAACAAATCTTCTGCAAAAGACCTCTTTACAGTGTTAAAGAGCAAAAGTTTAAGGACTGAGGTGTGTCTGACCCAAGTTGTGGTATTTTCAACCGCTTCATATGCATGTGAAAGTTGAGCAATGAATAAGAAAGACTCTAGAAGAATTGATGCGTTTGAATTATGGTGTTGGCAAAAAATGTCAAAAGTACCATGGAGTGGCAAAAGAATTACTCTATTTAGGAAGGAGTATAGCCAGAATGCTCCTTAGAAGCAAAGATGGCAAGACTTCACTTCTCATACTTTGGACAGGTTGTCAGGAGGAACCCGTCAGTCCCTGGAGAAGTCCATCACATTTGATAAAGTAGAGAGTCAGTGAATAGGAGGAAGACCACCAATGATATGGATTGGCACAGTGGCTGTGACAATGGGTTCAAACTTAATAATAGCTATGAGGATGAAGCAGGACCAGGCAATATTTTGTTCTGTTGTGTATCAGGTGGTTATGAGTTAGAACTGATTCGAGGGTATCTAACAACAATAACAGGTACATACAGGCAATGTTCTACATCCTAGTTTAGTGAGTAGTGGCTGGGTTCTGAAAAGCTGGCAAACAGCCATGTAAGAATTAACTATTGGTCTCTTTCTGTTGGAAGTAAAGGAGAATGAAGAAAACCAAAAATTCAATGAAGCAGTTAGTCCAAAGGGCTACATTAACCAGTCTCCTCCATCCTGAGACCAGAACTAAATGGTGCCTGGCTACCACTACCTCCTGTTCTCATCCCGTGGTCAAAACACAATAGAAGGCTCCAGTTAAAATAGGAAAAAAATGTAGATCAAAACTCAAATTCATAAGAAAGACTAGTTTCCTGAGCTGACAGAAACTGTTCTCCTAAATCACCCTTCTAACACAGAACTGAAGCCGCTCCCAGAGGCCACCTCTCAACCAAATAATAGACTGACCTATAAAGTAAACAATAACACCCATGAAGAATATATTCCTTAGAACAATCAACAAATGGAAACAGGGAAATTAGGGTGGAAACATGAACGGTGCTGACACACTGCAGAGATTGCAACCAATGCCATGGAACAGTTATTGGTTGGAAAACTAGTTTGCTGTGTAAAATTTCGCTGTGCACATAATAAAATGATGGCCACTGGTTAATTACTGGTTTGTAAAAGATATCAGCTTCAGTTACAACTCACAGCAACCCTGTATAAAATTTCCAAGGCTGTAAATCTTTTCAGGAACAGAAAGTCTCTTCTTTCTCTGGCAGAGTAACTGGTGGTCTTGAACTGCCAACCTTATGGTTTGCACTCACATTGCTTATCCTCTAGGCCACCATGCTCCCCAAAACTGTAGTGAATACTTTATGAAAGGCATTGCTATGAGTGTTTTTATATTAACTCATAGAAACCACCCTAGAAAATTGACACTATTTGTCATGGATTGAATTGTTACCCACAAATATGTGTCAGCTAGGTTGGGCCATGCTCCTCAGTGGTTTGGCAGTTAAGTGATGATCCCTATGACATGAACTGATGTGATAAACCAATAAAAGGATTAAGGGTGTAATTCACCAGACTTAACTTCATATGGCCCTGATCTGACATAATGGAAATTCCCTTGGGTAAAACAGGAAACACCTTTTATCTTATAAGAGATAAAATGAGAGCGAAATGAAGAGGAAAGGGGAACCTCCTATTATCAAGAAAGAAGTGCCAGGAGTGGAGTGCTTTCTTGAGGTTTTCTGCTCCAGCAAAGATTTAAAGCCTCAGAAACCCTATACAGGGTCACCATGAGTCAGAATGGGCTGATAGCACTTGGAAACAACAACAAACTATAGCTGGATTTTAACAGCAGCCACTATGGACTCGCAGCATTAGTGTACAGCTATAGCTATTTCAGTAGCCAGACCTGGTCAATGGGAGAAGCATTGAAGAGTCTAATCTTTCCAATAATTACCCTAGTAGCCAAGAGAATGGAGGAAGAAGTAATTGCAGCAAATTTCTTCTTCTGCTAAGGTCAGTCAGACCAAGGATACCAATCACAGAGTTCCTTGTTCTCTCCCATCTCTTCCTCCACCAAAGAACTGGCAGCCTCTTCAGCCATTTTCATAGAAAAAGAGGGCTAGGACATAATGATGGAGATAAATCAAAGTGCTTCAGACAGAGGCTCGTTACTGGGACAAATGTTCAGTTATTATAGCATCATCCAGTAGTTTGTTTCATGGGGCCATTTTGCCTGCATGCTGACCCTTCCTCAAAATAAGAGAGTGTGGTCATTTCTTCCTGAGGATTCCCTGAAGGCAACGTAGCAGACAAGCTGCTATTGTGTTATTCTGACGAACAGGGGTATGTAGATTGGATGCTATGTTTACTGGGAACATTGCTTCCCAGTAAATCCGTTTTCTGAAACCATGGACACTTCCTCTCTCTTACTGCACAGTGGGCTGTGATGAACAAAGAGGAAGTGAAGGTCAGGGAGCAATTTTGATCCTCATCCTGTATTTAGGATTCTAGCTTCCCCTCAGCTCCCTGGAGGTTTTATTCAGGAAAACAACACTTGTTTTCCATAGAACAAAGGTTTCTGGAAAGCGAAAAGGCTGTCCTGAGAGAACCCTGTGTGGGGCAGGGAGCAATGTTCCAGGAATTCCTTGGGTGTGCTGTTTCTGGGGAGAGCCAATTAGGACTCAGGGAATAGGAACCTGAATGGCACATCCAGGCGGTCAGACAATACCCACGTCTGGCTGGGCAGGAATCTAGTCAAAAAGTGTTATTGTTAGGTGCATTCAAGTCAACTCCGACTCACAGAGACTCTATGAACAACAGAACGAAACAGTCTCCTGTCCTGTACCATCCTTACAACTGTTGCTACTTTCGAGAAAATTGTTGCTGCCACTGTGTCAATCCATCTTGTTGGGTGACTTCCTCTTTTTCATTGACCCTGCATTGTACATCCTTCTCCAGGGACTGACTGATCCCTCCTGACATGTCCAAAGTACGAGTGACAAAGTCTTCCCATGCTTGCTTCTAAAGAGAAATCTGGCTATACTTCTTCCAACACAGATTTGTTTGTTCTTCTGGTAGTCCATGGTACTTGTAATAGGTTTTGCAAACACCATAATTCAAATGCATTGATTCTTGTACTGTCTTCCTTATTCATTGTCCAACTTTTACATGCATATATTGTTATTGTTAACTGTTGAGTTAGTTTCAACTCACAATGACCCTGTGCACAACACAATGAAACCCTGCTCAGTCATGTACCATCCTGACAATTTTTGTTATATTTGAGTCCACTGTTACTGCCAGTGTGTCAATCCATCTCATTGGGAGTCTTCCTATTTTTCACTGACCCTCCACTTTACTAAATGCAGTGTCTTTCTCCAGGTACTGGTCCCTCATGTCCAAACAACCAGAGACAAAGCCTTGCCATCCTTGCTTGTAAATAACATTCTGGCTATAGTTCTTTCAAGACAGATTTGTTTGTTCTTCTGGCAGTCCACGGTACTGTCAATATTCTCACTAATACCAGAATTCAAATGCATTCATTCTTTTACAGTCTTCTTTATTCATTATCCAACTTTCATATGCATATGAGGTGAATGAAAATACCATGGCTTGGATCAACTGTGTCCTAGTTCTCAAACTGATGTGTTTGCTCTTGGGCACTTGAAAGAGGTCTTTTGTGCCTTATTTGCCTAATGAAATAAGTCATTTAATTTCTTGACTGCTGCTTCCATGAGCATTGATTGTGGATCCAAGCAAAATGAAGTCTTTGACAGCTACAATCTTTTCTCCATTTATCATGATGTTATTTATTGATCTAGTTGTGAGGATGTTCACTTTCTTTACAATACATACCGATGGCTGTAGTCTTTTATTTTCATCAGTAAGTATTTTAAGTCCTCTTCACTTCTAGCAAGCTGGTTTTATTATCTGCATATCACAGGTTATTAATGAGTCTCCCTCCAATCTTGATGCCACATTCTCCTTCATACAATTCCAGTGTCTCAGATTATTTGCTCAGCATACAGATTGAATAAACATGGTGAAAGGCTATAATCCTGGCACACACTGTTTCTGATTTTGAATCAGACTGTAACCCCTTGTTCTATTTGAACAAGTCTATGTAGAGGTTCCTCAAAAGCACAAGTAAGTGTTCTGGAATACCTATTCTTCACAATGTTATCCATAGTTTGTTATGATCCACAGAGTGCCTTTACATAGTTAATAAAGCACAAGTAAACATCTTTCTGGTGTTCTCCACTTTCAATCAAGATCCATTCAATATCAGCAATGAGATTCCTCTTTTCCGGCTGGCAGTTCTGGCAGCTCCCTGCCAATGGAGTACTATAACTATTCTTTAATTATCTTCAGCAAAAATTTAAGACTGGAAGCCTCGGGGGTCTCTTGTAAAGCGTTATTAGGAAAGCAAAGAGTTTGTTTTGAGGAGAGGGGATTTCTTTGGTTCGCTACTGTATCACTAGTGGCTGACCCAGTGCTTGGGACATGTAAGTAGGTACTCAATGTTCATTGACTGGTCTTCTGGAAGATGGCAGACTAGACAGATGCACTACATGGACCCTCTACAACAAAAGTACGAAAGACCAAATGAAACAGACACAGATGAAAATTCAGGTATTCTGATCTGCAAAAGAAAGGTTGGAGTACTTGCTTGGAAGAGAGGCTGAGCCAGGACAGTGAGAGAGGGAGACTGGGGAACAGCTAGTCACACATGGTTTGGCCATCTGTGAGCAGCTTTGGCAGCTGTGAGAGACCTGGCAGAGTGGATTCATGCAGGCATCAGAAAGGTACAATTTCTTCTTTTTCCCCATGCTCTCCTGGTGACCAGAAGTGTGACCAGCTCCCACCTTCATCCAACCCCAGCACAGACCCTGCTCTCAGGGATTTGGAGCCATGTGGTTGAGAGCTATGTCAGTGGGAGGTAGGGGCTGGTTGTGTTGCTTTGGTATTCCATTTCAGTACACCACTTCATGACATGAATCAGGTGGGCTCAGGTCCAAACCCAAAAAACCTGAAGAGGCACCAGACCAGCATTTAATCAGTCACCCTGCCCCCAGCTTCCCTGTGGTTCTAACAGTCACTGAGACCAGCTCCATCAAGGGCCCCCACAAACTACTTTCAGACTGAGTGCCCTGAACGTAGATCACAATGAGGCCAGTAGGAGCTATATCTAGGGCCAGGAACAATGCTGTCACATCCTTTCCACAACAGCCTCACAAGTTCCTGGAATTGCAAGAGCCCTCCAGAGATTTCACCCCTTTGGTTCCAACAACTGCTCTGTTTGGTTTCCAAATATAACAACTCCACAGTGCCCCTAAGACAACAGACAATTTTAGCTCACATGAAGAAATAAGAAAGAATGGCTCAAATAACCAAAATGCAAAGCCAGAAAGCATTTCTGAGTAAGAAAAAGTAATGGAACTAACTGAAAAAACTAATTCAAAAGAATGATAATTGGGTACCTTCAAAGGATTGATAGAAAAATCAAGGAAAGCAAGGAGAACACAGTAAAAGCATTAGAAGAACTCTGTAAAACAAAAAACAAACCGACAAAATAAATGCAAATTTTGAAACAATACAAAACCTGCAGTTAGAAATCCAGAAGATTAATACTAAGAGCTCAGAAATGGACAATACATTGAAAGGGCAAAGGAGTATATGCAAAGCAATGGAAGCCCAAATTGGTGCACTTGAAGATAAATCTCTCAGTTCTAGTATACTAGAAGAACAATCAGGAAAAAGAATGAAACAAATCCAAAAAAAAGCCTAAGAGTTACGTGAGACACCATGAAGAGGAACAACTTATGTATGATTGGAATTCCAGAACACAAAGAGACAAGCACAGAGAAAATTGTCAAAGAGTTGTTAGAAGAAAACTTACCTAACATCATAAAAGGTGTGAAGAGAAGCACACAAGAAGTTGAATGAACCCCAAACAGGATAGAATCCCCAAAGAAAAACAAAAGACATCATAATCAAATTTTCCAACTCCAAAGACAAGGAAAGAATCCTGAAATTAGGAAACTGATTTCTCAACAGAAACTAAGCAGGCAGAAAGGCAATGAGATAACATATATAAAACTCTGAAAGAAAAAAAAAAATTCCAACCAAGAATCCTATATTCAGCAAAGCTCAAATACAACTATGAAATTAGGATATTTCCTGATAAACAGAAATTAAACAAATTTTTAATGACAAATCAACTTTACAAAAATGCTAAAGGGTGTTCTTTGGACTAAGAACTAACAACAGGAGACAATAATCTGAGATTACCATACATGACAACATCATCCAGAATTCAATCCAGATATAAAAATATTTAAAGTAAAACAAACCTACAAGACTGAAAATAGGGAACTAGAGATATCAATTTATAATGAAGCCAACTACAAAGCAAGACAAAGGAATTACAGAAATTCCAAATGGCAAGGAAGTTAAGTAGATTTCAAGATAAAACTGACTGTTTTATTTTGGGGCAGGCAGGAAATGGGACTAAGAAATTACAGGGTAACCTCAAGAAAATCAATATACTTGCATATCAAAAAAATTTTTTAAAGATGAAAATTGAAAGATTTAGCAAACATTAACAAAGGAGAAATGAAAATGAGAAAAAAACCCACAACAAAATGAAAGCACAGAAAATGATGTGGAGACATGAAATCAATAGCACTACAAGAAAACATACAGCAAAATGATAGCTATCAATTCATCCCTGCAGATAAGTACACTGAATGTAAATGGATTAAATGTACCAGTCAGGAGACAGACAGCAGAATGGAGAAGAAATAGGATACTTTAATGTACTGTTTACAAGAGACACATCAAAAATATGGAGACAACCTAAATGCCCATCAACAGACGAATTGTTAAATAAACTTTGGTACATACACACAATGGAATACTATACAGTGATGAATAATAATGATGAAACACCTCACAACAGTTTAAACCTAGAGGACATTATGCTGAGTGAAATTAATCAATCACAAAAGAACAACTATTGTATGAGACCAATGTCTAAAAAGTTAAGATTTTCTTGATAAAAGAAAATATATGATGGTTACTGGTGTGGGGGGAGGGCAAATTATTTTTACGGGCTAGAAGGTAGACACATGCTAGCATGAGGGACAACAGGGCAGGCAATATGCAGCAAACAGAAGGCTAGTAGAGGAAAGTTTAAGAAGTGAGAGGGAGAAGTGTAAGGGTTTAAGTACATAGAGGGAGAACAAACAAGATGGCGGATCGGATGAAATTGCAGTGAGGCGTTCCATCAGCAACAATACAAAATACCAGACCAAGCAGGCTCAGGATATGGTGCCAGAACTCTGAACCACATATAAAAAAATATTTAGAAGGTTGGAAGACTTACAGTTAGGGGAATTTGTAGCAGAAGCAAGAAATCCATTGCTTTCTAATTCAAGATGCTCAGCTGCTCCTGGCGCCGCCATTCTGGTCGAGACCAAGTGGGGGAAGGATCAGAGCAGCCACGGATGCCTGACAGAACCGTGGAGATAAAGTTGTGGACCTCTTTTTTTGCCTTTTTTATCTGCGCATTGGTCTCTTGCTGGCTACGCACCTCCATTCTGGTGACTAGAGGGGGTACCTGAGTGAGTGGACATCCCTCCCCCTGAGGGTTCTACTACGCATGTACACAGATCTCAAAATTTAAAGTGACTTTCCACTTAAAACCAAATGTCAGTACAAACCAGCCACAGCTGGCCCGGAACTGTTTATTACTAGGAAAAAGGCCTGAATGGGGATTGTGGAGTGGGACAGGCAGACTAAAAAGGAAATAGAAATTAAATCCTGAGTTACATCACAACGACCAACAGTGGCAACTTGAAATTTCTCAGGAAGAAGAGTGAAAAGGAAAGCCTATCTCCTGATAACTCAGAAAGCATAAAAAATACCAAAATATACACCCATCTAAGTATCTTCACATTAAGTATCAATGCTATCACCTCTGTACACAGGGTAGATAGGGATGGGCAACTTAGACATTGGCTACCTAAAATGAGGGGGCGATAAAGGCACAAAGTGACTGGCTTACAAGGTTTCAAAAGGGTGTTTAGTTTAAGAGTATGGGGGGAAAGAAAGAACCCCCACTGAATATATTTCATCTTGTCTAGAAGGGTCTGGTGAAAAAAGATGGGGATAAGATTTGTATGATTCAATAGTGAATAATTGTTATCATGACTAATTGCGACTGTCACAATTGTAAAGGTAGAAGTTTTGTAACAAAAACAAGGAGTAGTTAATCTTACAGTCCAGAAACAAAGGACCCTAGGACCATCAAGGGAGAAGAGCACAAGCAGAATGCGGGACCTTATCCAGAGAAGCAGCAACACCAGAGATGGAGGCATGGAGAGAGGGAGAAGCTGAGGACTTTAGATTCATGTGAAGAGAGGTACTAAGAGATGGTGGCCAGGAGGCAGACTTGCAGAAGGTGCCCTTTGGAGGTATAAATTGTTGTATATGTCTGAGTGTTTTTTGTTTTGTTTTTAAAGCTAAAGTGGATAGAGCTTTAACTGATGGTACATGGAGGGGATTATAATCATTGTAGAATGTAAAACTGATGATCTGCCCTGTAAACTTTCACTCAATTCACAATAAAAACCTTAAAAAAAAAAAAGTAAATAGAGGGAAATACTGTTAACCATTGGTACATGGAGGGGATTGTAATCATTGTAATGAAGCAAAGTATATGATCTGTTGAATGCAATTCACAATAGAAGTTTGTTTTGTTTTTAAAGATAATTTGAGAAAGACCATAATGGCTCAAATAATAGTTGATATATTTAAAGAGAACTATAAAGTAGCCTGATCAAAAACTACATTCTGGTTGGTAAGCAAGTGGGCTGGGCCTGTGCCGGGTGAGTGGCATTGGCAGCGAGTTGAAGACAGATCCACCACCCTCCAGAGACTCTTTCTGGGGTCCCTACAGGAGGGCAGAAATGATTGTTATGAAAGGCCTTCCCCGGAATTAGAGAAAGAACCCCAACGTGGAGCTCAGCCCCTCTGACTGCTGCTAGGACACTTTCCTTCTCTGGGCCGTGTGTTGCTAAACTCTTTGGCCCAGTACTTGGTGTGGGAGACAAGACACTCATTTCAGGGCTGGAGCCCCAGTAGACTTTTCTAAATTGAGATAGTTTAAATGAAACAGAGACCATGTTATCTTCCCTGATGTCTGGTTGGTAACTTTCTCTCCAGATGTTGAAGTACCTGCCTCCCTGGCACAGCCCTTGCGGAGCTGTAGTTGGGGTAGATGGTGCCTTCTGAAGCAGTGTCTATTTACAGTCCCCAGCAGTCCAGTCGCTCTTCACAGAAGGATTGAGGATTGAGACACAAGAATTGAGGCCAATTCTTGTGCCTTGGATGGCTACTTGCAAGCTCTCGTTTAAGATGACAGGCATTAAGCAATGAAGTAGGAGATATAACAGAAGCACTAGACATGTTACTTGGTTAATTCACTAGGATGTCCCATGAAACCATGACTTAAGCCTATATATACAATAAAGCAGCAGCAAGTCAATGTCCCATGAAACCATGACTTAAGCCTATATATACAATAAAGCAGCAGTCAAGAAATCAAACGACGTATTGCATTAGGCAAATCTGCTGCACAGGAACTTTTTAAGTTTTGAAGAGCAAAGATGTCAGCTTGAGGACTAAGGTACGCCTGACCCAAGCCATGGTATTTTCAACAACCTCATTTGCATGTGAAAGCTGGACAGTGAATAAGGAAGACCTTAGAAGAATTGATTCTTTTGAGTTATGGTGTTGGAGGAAAATATTGAAAGTGCCATGGGCTGCCAAAAGAACCAATAGATTCATTTTGGAAGAAGTGCAGCCAGAGTGCTCCTTGGAGGCCAGGATGGCCAGACTTCATCTCTCATACTTCGGACATATTGTCAGGAGGGACCAGTCACTGGAGAAGGATATCATGTTTGGTAAGGCAGAGAGTCAGAGAAAAAGAGGAAGACCCCCAGTGAGATGGATTGTCCAGGTGGAACATCAATGGACTCAATAGTGCAACAGTAGTGAGGTTGGCCCAGGATTGGGCAGTGTTTCGTTGTGCTGTGCATAATGTCACTATGAGTCAGTACCAACTCGATGGCACCTAACAACAACAATACATGAAAGCTGGAGAGTGAATAATTAAGACTATAAAAGAATTGATGCATTTGTGTTATGATGTTGGAAAATAATATTTAAAGTTCCATGGACTGTCAGAAGAACAAGTCTGTGTTGGAAGTACAGTCTTCTCTCATACTTCAGACATGTTATCAGGAGAGACCAGTCCTTGGAGAACATAAAGATGAGACGGTCAATGAAAAAGAAGAAGAACCCCAACTGGATAGAATAGCACAGTGGCAGCAGCAATGGGCTCAAGTGTAACATCAATGGTGAGAGCTCCGCAGATTGATTCTGATGCACACAAAGTTGAAGATCCATTATTTTAAAATGACTGCTGGTATTTAGGAGCCTGGTGGCACTGTGGAATTATTTGTCAAAGAAAAGTATGAGTTAAGAATAGCAGGTGAGGGATTTATTAAATGGAGTACAACTTCAAGATGTGGATTTTGCAACTATGGCCACGTCTGCTCTAATGAAGGAGATGTTTGTCTGCTGGATTTGTATGATCAAAAACAAATAGAAAAGCATGGACAACTGAAACATGAAGAAAATATTGAAATTACTGTACTATGGCTTGATGTTTTCACAGATGGAAGACATACTGAGGTAGAATTCATAACTGGCTGGCAGAAAGATGCTGAGCACAGAGATCTCACTACAATTCTATGTTTGATGGTACCTTATTTGACTACTTTAATGGTTGTGAAGATTTAAAAAATAAGAAAGTTTGATTTGTTGGATATGTTAAACAGAGAATACAGGAAGATTAACTTCCAATTGTAAGATATTTCAGGTTTTATGGGAGAATTGTTGAAAAACCTAGTGAGCATGATCCTGAAACTTTGGAAGCAATTGAAGGAAATGCAGAAGTCTTGGCTGGAATATCAGGAGAGAGGATTTGGGTGGAATCGAAACAAATTATTTTTGGTAACCACGTACATCATTTGATTTATCTTCTCTCTGATCTTGATGTGGCTCCTTATATAGGTTTACCTACTAATACACGTTTAGATGAATTTTTAAAGTCAGTAAGAATGTTGAAGGGTTTTCACCAAACTGTTGATTCTTTTGGTCTCATTAATCAAAGTACAGGATGATATCACGAAATTGGGTTTGAGGTTGAAGATTTCAAAAGAAATGGAGAACATTGGTTTATTTATAGTTAAGAATAGGAAAGATTTGATTAAAGCAATCAATGGTTCAGAACCATTGAAACCCTACCAGGACTTTATGATAGATTCTAGGGACCACGTATGTGAACTACTCAGGTACCACTGTCTCCTGAAGGCCATGTGGCAGTGGACCATTCCTCCGTTTCCTGCAAGTGGCCATGACATCAACATTTCTGCAGGAAAAGAAATTGGAGCTCTGTTACAACAGATACAAGAAGACTGGGGAAAAAGTGGATACCAAATGAAAAAAGATGATCTTCTGAGTTACGTAAAGGAGACCTAAAATGGATGTGGACTGGTTACAAAAAAGGTGAAACATTTTTGGTAATACTAGCCTTTTCCCTCACACTCTTGATGAGATTTAAGAGATTGAATATACTGCAGAAGGAAAATCTGCTTTGAGAAATTCTTTAGAAGGATAAGGGTCTTTATGAAATAGAAATATATTTCAGGCATTAAACTTTACTAAAGGCTACCTCTGAATCTGATTTATAGTGTTGAAATGTGTAAAAAATAGCTCTAAGAAAATATACAGTTGGCTTATTCTAGGTATAGCTGGGATTTGTTGTTGTTGTTTGCTCTTTTTTTTTTAGAAGCATAGAGAACTACTAAAATTGCTCTTAAAAGTGGTAACTGCTTTGGAGAAACAATATTTTATAATGTTTGCAGTTGAAACAACTGGGTTATTTTGTAAAACCATTGTGTACTTAATGTGTCACTTCATAATCTGTGCTCTAAAATAAATTTATGCTTGAAAGTAAAATAAGATGACATATTTGTATAACATATATACCCTATATAAAGAATGAATATAAATGTGTCTGAGGAACTGGAAATCACACATGCAGACTTTTCTCTGGTAAACTATGTTTTAGTATGTAAACAAACAACAAAAGCAACAACAACAACTATGTCCGTGTCCAGACAGATATGCAGCAAATGGCTTCACTGAATGAAATGACCTCAGACAGAAGAGGCCCTCCCTGCTTTTGCAGATCTCACTGCCACCACCTCAGCTTCAAGGAGCAACTCAGCTGGCAATGTTCAAGGCCTGGGCAAGAGGAGAGGACAGTTCACCTGGGAAAGGAGATGTCAACCACAAAGGGAGAAAAGGGTCCCTATTCTCTGCCTTAGATTTAGGGACCACAGTGATGGTCAAAGGAGAAAATTTATTCCCAAAAAACCACTCACTTATATCCCAGAAAGTCCATAAAAAGAGAATTTCAGACCTCCCGGAAGATGCAGGGAAGCCTTTCATCTTTCTTCCCCTTCAAGGACAGATGTGACACTCACCTGAGGAGACTAGAATATAGGTCATGCAATTGCCCAGGCAGAGCTGGTCTTCTCTAATCAGTTGGATCACCAGGCAGGTTCTGCATTGCAGGGAGCCCTGATCTCTCAGCTGGGTGAGTTCAGTTCAGCCAGGAATCTATAGAAGCCTGAATTTTGCTCTTGTTCAAACTATGTTTCTCAAATCTGCTTCATGAGGAAGAACACTAACAGGATGTTTTCAGACATAGGACCCCTGTGCTTATTACTGGTCCTTGGGAAACTCCAGTGCATCTGTGAGGTGCCCCTTTATTATACTGAGGCCCAACTGAACTCAAAATGGAAAACAGACCCTGCTCCCTCAGAACAGACAGGATGATAGGGCTGAGTCTTTAGTGTTCATGTTCCAGTTACATACCATTCACCTCTGGAGAGCTGATGGATGGAGAAGACACACTGTGGGAGGAAGTCCCACTTTATTAATGGGGACAAGCAGCCAGAACCCTCAAGGAACAAAGCTTCAGGTAAATTATTTTTGGAGAGCATGGCTGAACTTGAAACTGCAGTTGGATGCCCCTCTTCTCTTCTCCCATCCATACATGGGACTTAATGATAACTAAGTCCACAGTGCAGTTCTGAACTAATCTATCCACCCAGTACAAGACTGTCAAGTGAGAAAAGAGAGAGCCCAAATGGAGCAGGTGGCAGCATGAAAACGAAACCTGAAAGGGTGGACCATCCTTTAACTCTTTGATCCCCACACCAAGGATGAAACATAATACAAGAAATAATAACGGCCAGAGATGGAGGCAGAGATGGGGACATGGAGAGAGGGAGTGGCTGACTCCAGATTTATGGGAAGAGAGTGATTAAGAGCCAGTGGCCAGGAGGCAGACTTGCAGAATGTGCCCTTTGGAGGTGTAAATTATTATATATGCCTGAGTGGTTTTTGCTTTGTTTTGTTTTAAAAAAAAGCTAAAGTGAATACAGAGAAATGCTGTTAACTGATGGTACATGAAGGGGATTATAATCATTGTAATGAAACAAGTCTGTGATTTATTGAATGTAAAATGGATGGTGGTCTTCCCTGTAAACTTTTACTCAATCCATAGTAAAAAAAACTTAAAAAAAAAAAGGGAGAAAGAAATAATAACGGTCATCAGTGAATCACTTCACATTATCTCAGGAACTGATTCAAGTCCGTCACATATGAGGAAGCTTTACAAGTTCATGGAAAAGTTTCATTATGTTTTCTCCCCATTTTTTCCACAAGCTTTTTGAAGCCCCTTTGAAGGTGCTATCACTGGGATATTGTGAGAAAGATGTGACTGTCAACTCCATTTTTCAGATAAGGGAACAAAATAGAGGGAGGTTAAGAAACTTACCCCCAAGTCACAGTGTCAGAGCATCTGCCTCCAGAGCCACCTCCATAAATGAGTGTCAGACTCTTGCCCCATCAGATTAGCAACTACTTCCCAGCAGAGGGGAGCAGGAAAAGCTGAACTGAAGTGCAGCAGGTAAGTATGGTATCAGGGGAGTGAGCAAGAACATGCATGGGCCAAGATGGACATTCCATTCCAGCAGCAGACGTCTCTCCTATGAAGGGCTTGGGAGACCAGGGCAGACCAGCGCTGGGCATAGCCAGTCTGCCTCATTTTTTACCTCTGGGAAGCTCTGCTCACACTCCTTCCACCAGCTCTAGAAAGTCTCCATTTCTGCTCCTTCCACCAGGCTTCAAATTCATTCCCCATCCAGGCTCACCCCCACCCCACTCCTGCAAACCTTTTAATTCACCATTGTTGTTGTTAAGTGCTATCAAGTTGGTTCGACTCATAGCGACCCTTATAGGGTTTCCAAGCAGCAGCTGGTGGATTTGAACTGTTGACCTTATGGCTTAAACCAAACTTTGTGGTTGAGTGCTTATCCTGCAGAGCTATCCCAGTCAACCCCCACCACACAACCAAACCCACATCTGCACACCCAAAGACAGAGTGCAGCTAGGCCTAATTGTGACCACATTGGAGCACATAGGAGGACTTTGCATAAGTTCCCAGGATTTGTCTTAAAAGAAAAATTCATCCTTTTGCTGAGTGAAGCAGTTTCCCAAACTGTGTTCCTTAGAATATTAGTATTAAAAGTCATCCTGAAGAAAATTCTAATGGTCAAATAAATTTTTGAAAAGCAGCACAATGTTGTTCATATTGAAGACTGTGAGAAAACTTACATTAAGTAGATATTTTAAATATTTTTTATATTTACTTGACTTCAGGACCTTTGCTTTGGGGGAGAGAATGCAACATATCTCTTAAAAACCGTACTCAGAGGAATGTCCTTTGCAAACTATGAGTGAAAAGTTATTTTTCCTCAACCATAGGTGAAGGGTTGTTTTTTCTTTGCATAGTCTGGTGATGGTGATTATGTGTCACTGAGTCTTTTCCAATTCATAGAAACTCTGTATAGGGTTCCTGGGACTGTTCATCTTTACAGGAGCTGAAAGCCTCAACTTTATTTCCTGGAGCAGCCGACAGATTTGAACTACTGATCTTGCAGTTAGCAGCCCTGCTTGTAACCCACTACATGACCAGTGTTCCTTGTACATAGTCTATATATTTATTATAAAAGGGATCTGGTAGCATAGTAGTTACGAATCGGGCTGCGAACCTCAAGGTCAGCAGTTTGAAACTACCAGCTGTTCAGCACGAGAAAGATGAGGCTTTCTGCTTCTGTAAAGATTTACAGCCTCAGAAACCTTGTACAGGGTTGCTATGAGTTGGAACCGACTCCACGGCATATAACCACCACCACCACCACATATTTATAATGGAATCCTGGTGTGATGCTGTAGGCTAATGTGTCAGACTACAAAGTCGTTTGAACTTCAAGGTCAGTGGTTCAAGTTCACCAGCGGCTCTTTGGAAACCCTATACAGGGTCGCAAGGGGTGGGAATCAACTCGACGGCACTTAACAACAACAATATATTTATACTTAAAGAATATCCTTCTAATATTGTAAGGTCCCCTTGAATTTAAGATGGCCTGATAAAATCTGGACTGTTTCCTTTATCCTGTGAAGATAGGCAGTGGACATACAATGAGGACCAGAGATACCAATGCTAAATGATGTAGAGTGACCTTTACCTCAATAGCTCTGAAACATGTTGGTCTCACGACCCCTTTACACGCTTAAAAAAAACATAGAGGACCACAGAGAACTTTTGTTTATATGTATTATATCTATTGATACTTACTATATTAGGCACTTAACAACAACAACAATATTAGAAATTAAAGCTGAGGAATTAAAAAATATTTATTAATTCATTAAAAAGTAATGACAATAAACCCATATTACCATTACATACTAGTAGAAATGATGCACTTTATGAAAAATGGCTACATTTTCCCAAATTAAAAAAAAATAGCAAAAAGAATAGCACAATTTTACATTTTTGCAAATCTCTCTTGTGTCTGCTTTAATAGAAGACAGATGGGTTCTCATATCTGCTTCTGCATTCAATCTGTTGTGGTATCAGACATCATGTAGCCTCCAGAACTATAAAGGGAATAAGAGTGAATACAGAAAATGACATATAAGTATTATGAGAATAGTTTTGACCTGTGGACCCCTTAAAGGTCCTCAAGGACCCCCTGGGAGCCACATATCACACATTGAGAACTGTTGCTTGGGATTGTTGCAGTCTGTAGGATAAGCACTGAACTGCTAACCAGGCTAACCACAAGGTCAGGGTTTCAAACCCACCAGTAAATCTCAGAAACCCTATACAGGGTCACTATAAGTTGGAATTGCCTCGAAAGCACACGACCAGAACAATAACAACAATCCCTTCTATTAGTCTGCATATATCTGAGAGGGATTTGAGATGGATGCTTCTCCCTGCTCCTGACAGGAAGGACCGAGACTTGTGAGGATCGATCTCTCAGGGAGTCAGGCCCACTGGGGTCAGAGCTACCCAGTTGTTAATGACTGGCTGATGCTCAGTCCTCATCTCGTCCTTAACGCTGTACAGGGAACCCTTGGAGAAAGTGTTAGTTTGCATGTTCTTGATCCAGAGAAGCTTCTAAAGAGCATTGATGTATATAACGCCACTAAAGCTATGAGGATCTCAGGGTAACTCTTGTCCAAACGCAGATACTGCATTCATTTGTAAACTGTCTAATTCCTGCAAAGCCGGATTTAAGTTTCATCTGTGATCCATACTCCATTCTCCTATAGGATTTGTGAGTGGGTCCATGATAGGAATTCACCAAGAAGACCTCTTCACACATTGAATGATGATAAAATAGTGTTTTATCTCTTTGCCCTGGGGAGATGTGAAGCCCAGACACAAAAAGGAAGAAAAAGAAAAGAACACAGCAGGCTCTGACAGATATGCATATAAAGTCACATGCTACCTCCACAGCCAACTATCCCCTAAAACCAGTGAGAGAGGAATCCAGATAAACCTGGGGGGAGGGGGATCCTTGTTCTGAAGCGACCCAAGAGAAAAATCAGACACTACTAACAAGTGTTCTGCCTCAGGCAGATATGAAAGAAACCCCCAAAGAATTTGCTGTATGCTGTATGTAGCAGTAGCTACACCCCTTTACATGAACCTGAGTTAATGAGGATCAAGTTAGAACTTTTAATTTTGAAGTTGAGTGGGTAGGACACAGATCTTGGCCCTCCACTGATTAGAAGGTGACCTTCGACAAAGCACATCAGCCATCTGAGTTTCAGTTTCATTATCTGTAAAATGGGTTTATTGTAGGATTTGCTAAGATGGTTCATGTAACAGTGCCTGTCCTAAAGTGACTGCTCAGTAAACACTAGCTATTATCTTGCACTCTGTCTCACCTTCTAACATCATTTATGGGCAGCAAAGTACAAACTAATCCTTAATGTCTGTAGGAC
The DNA here is from genome assembly GCF_000296735.1 of Chrysochloris asiatica. NCBI lineage: Eukaryota > Metazoa > Chordata > Mammalia > Afrosoricida > Chrysochloridae > Chrysochloris > Chrysochloris asiatica. The sequence continues at coordinate 4,293,833 of NW_006408699.1, forward strand.
TTGAGACGAGAATATAAATGACAGTTCACATACCATATTTAAAGGATAGGTTAACAAACTCTTATAGAAAATGTTTGAAATGGAAGACTGCTTAAAAACTTTTGCAGTCTAAAATTGATCAAACATGAAATCAGGATGCATTAACAATTTTTGGTGACTGAAATGCTGAAGCATAGCCTTGGTGAAAGAAATCGTGTGATAGAATTATGCAAAACCCAACCACTTACTCATTGAAAATACCTTTGACAACAGCATAAATGGCTACTATACACTTGGACTTCAGTACATGAAATACATAGGAATCAAGTCGACTACATCTGTGAGAAGAGAAGGCAGAGAAGCTCAATATTATCAGTTAGAACACAGCTAGAGGCTGAGCCAATTGCTCATATGTAAGTTCATGTGAAAGCTGAAGAAATAAAAGCAAGTCAATGAGAGTCAAGTATATTTTAGAAAAACTTGAGTATATCCCTCTTGAATTTAGAGACCATTTTAAGAATAGATTTGACACATCAAACACTAATGACTTGTGGAATGACATAAAGGAAATCATACATGAAGAAAGCAAAAAGTCATTTAAAATAAAGAAAAGATAAAAGTGGATGTCAGAAAAGACTCTGAAACTTGCTCTTGAACATAGAGTAGCTAAAGCGAATGGAAGAAATGAAGGAAAAGAACTGAATAGGACAGCTTGAGTAAACAAAATATTATAATGAAAGGTACAAAAACCTGCAGTTAGAAAACCAAAAAAGAAGAACACACTCAGCATTTCTTAAGCTAAATGGACTGAAGAAAAAAATCAAGTCACAAATTGCAATATGGAAGAATTCTATGGGTAAAATATTGTATGATGCTGGAATCATCAAAAGAAGATGGAAGGAATACACAGAGTCACTGTACCCAAAAGAATTCATCCAGAGTCAACCATTTCAGAAAGTAGCATATGACCAAGAACAATAGTGTTGAAGGAAGAAGTCCAAGCTGCACTGAAGGCATTCGTGCAAAAAACAAGGACCCAGAAAAGATGGAATACTAATTGAGATGTTTCAACAAATTCATGCAATTCTGGAAGCACTTACTAGTCTATGCCAAGAAATTTGGAAAGCAGCTACCTGATCAACCAATTAGAAGAGATCCTTATTCATGTCCATTCCAAAGAAAGGTGATCTAACAGAATGTGCAAAGTATCAAACAAAATCATTAATATCACAAGAAAGTTAAATTTTGCTGAAGATAATTCAAAAACTGTTGCAGCAATACATTGTCAGGGAAGCGCTGGGAATTCAAGCCAGATTCAGAAGAGGATGTCAAATGGGGGTATCATTTCTGATGACAGCTGGATCTTGGCTGAAAGCAGAGAAAGTTGTTTAACCTGTGTTTTGTGGACTATGCAAAAGCATTCGACTGTGAGAATCATAACAAATTATGGATGACATTGCAAAGAATGGAAATTCCATAACACTTAATCATGCTCATGAGGAACTTGTACATAGACCAAGAAGCAGTTGTTCAAACAGAAGAGGATACTGTGTGGTTTAACATCAGGAAAGGTGTGTGTCAGGATTGTCAACTTTCACTATATTTATTCCGTTAGTACGCTGAGCACATAATCCAAGAAGCTAGACTATATGAAGAATATGACATTAGAATTGAGGGAAGACTCATTAACAACTTGCAATATACAGATGACACAATCTTGTTGAAAGTGAAGAAAACTTGAAGCACTTACTAATGAAGATCAAAGAATACAGCTTTTACTATGGATTGCATTTCAGCATAAGCAAAACATCCTCACAATGGGACAAATAAGCAACATCATGATAAACTGAGAAAAGATTGAAGTTGTCAATGATTTCATTTTACTTGGACGTACAACCAATTCCCAAAGAAGTAGTAGTCAAGAAATCAAACGCCGTAAAAAAAGAGAAAGAAATCAAAGGACGCGCTGAATTGGGAAAATTTGCATCAAAAAATTTCTTTTAACATGTTAAAAAGCAAAGATGTCACTTTGAGAACTAAGGTGTGCATGACCTAAGCCATGGTATTTTGAATTGCCTCAAAAGCATGCAAAAGCTGGACAATGAATAAGGAAGACCAAATAAAATGTGATGCATTTTGGTAAGGAGTCCTAGTGTGGTGCTGTGGGTTAATGTGTCAGACTGCAAAGCCATTTGAACTGCAAGGTTGGCAGTTCAAGCTCACCAGTTGCTCCTCAGAAACCCTATACAGGGTTGCTATGGGTCAGAACCGACTTGCTGGCACTTAACAACAACAACAACAAGAAGGAATATTTAATATACTTTAGACGGCAAGAAAATGAATAAATCTATATTGGAAGACATACAGACAGAATGCTTTTCACATGTTATTAATACTTTCAACATATTATTAGGTAGGACCAGTCCCTGGAGAAGGGCATCAAACTCGGCAAAATAGAGAGGATGAAAAAGAAAGACCCGCAACAGATTGGACTGACTCAGTGGCTGCATCAATGGACTCAAATGGGCAAAGATTGTGAGGATGGCACAGAACTGAGCTGTGCAGTGTTCTGTTGTACGTAAGTCACTATGTGTCGGAACACATTCAACGGCACCTAACAACAACAGCATGATTGTCCATCTAGTTTTCAAAATAGTCATTTTCATGCTTCTAGATAAGTCACTGGTACAAATTAAAGAGTGATATGAATTAATACAGCAAATGTTCCTCAGTCACCATATATGTGTAAGCTGTTGGGAATGCACTGTTGTTTTTATTAAGTATTCTGGGAACCAAATATCAGAACTTAAGAGATGCAAGAAATGAATGCCTGGCATAATTGAGACATTAGAATAGCTTGCATTCAAGAAGTTTTATTTCTTTTCTCTTTCCTAAACATTTTCACATACAAATTTTTTCCTGCCTTCTGAAGCAACATCTGTCTCTACCCTAATAGATCTACACACCTTCATGGCCTTTGGGGTTTGAGCTTTGGGTTGTGAGTTCATAGGGCAAGAAGCTCCTACCTGGGTCTGGAACAGTGTTAATGTGCATAGTGGTTGTTGAGGGCCTGGTATAGCTGTGCCAGCACAAAGCACCATGTCCTGAGTGACCAAGATACTCACGTTCTTTAATAAGCAAAATTTGTATTTGTGGGGAAGAGAAATAGCAGGTCAGAGCAGGAACTCTTTTGCACAAATATGAAGTCAGAACTGCAAAGAGCCCTGAGAAGCTAGCTCATCAAAGTAAGGGAGGACATTCTATTGTTGCCCAGGTTCTAGAACCCTGAGGAAATGCAGAGATGCCCCAAATACTGCTAGACGCTGAGGGATGTGCTGTCATGCCCAACTGACTTAGTTTGATGCACGACTTCCCCACCCAAAGAAGCAAGACAGAAATAAGAAAAGAAACAAATCAAGACAAACAGTTATTTTCAGGTTATTTATGTAGATCATCAGGGTGCATTGTAGCCCTCTCCTTGTGATCAGTCTTTTGATATTTCTCCTCTCCCTGGCTCCCACTCCAGCTGTGGTGAGAGACCCCAGTGAAGACTGGGTTTATCTGTGGCTCCCATTAGCTACCATTAGTGACACCTGTCACTACAAACTAAGTCAGCTGTAGCTGAAAAACTGATGATTGACTCCTCAGGAAAGAAAACTAATGATGTCAAGATTAAACAAAGCAACTGATGGATGTGTAAATCCTGTTTTTACTGGTTTTTCTTCCTCTGAAGTACTATGAGGTCTTTAAAAAATAAGAACAGACCTATTCTCAGAGTTTCTCTCCTGTCTCCCTGTCCCCAGCATCCATTCCCCAAGAGCCAAATTAGGTCCAAGGTATGTGGCCCAGAAGGAGTTGGTTTCTAATGTGGCCTCCTGGGAAGGTCCCAGATGAAACGAGGGTAAATTCCTTTGTGCATACTCCAGACAATGTTTTCAGTGGATCAGATACAGACTTTGACCAGGGCAGAAGAGAGAAATCAGCAAAAGATAACCAAAAGTATCATCAAATTAATTTTATTACCTGTCTCCTGCCAACAACCTACAAGACAAATCAAGGGGTAAAAAGCTAAGCTTTTTTGTTGTTGTTTCTGGGGTTTCACTGTCACCAGCTTGTTTGTCCAAAGCACGCTTCTTGACCTGGGAGCTATATTCCCCCTACCCAGCAGACATGTAGTACTGCTGGAAACATTTTGAGTTGTCACAATTGGGAGGGGAGGTGCATCTAGTAGGAGAAGGTCAGGGATGCTTTGAAACATTCCATAATGCACAGGATTGTTCCCAGCAACGAAGAATTATCTGGCCCAAAATGTCAATAGTGCCAAGGTTTTGAAGATTCTTAGGTAATAACATCTGAAAAAACTTCATTTCCAAATAAGGTCTTATTCTGAGGTTCTTCTGGGTGGACATAATTTGTGTGGGTGGGTGGGGCATTATTCAATTCACTCTGCCCTCAGAAAGAGTGCCCTCTTAGCTAAAGGTTAAAAAAAAAAGTCACAGGTTTCCATTATTCTTAACTGAGTTCTCTAGAGAAAGAAAAACAACGAAGCTTGTACAAAGGTATGTATGAGTGACCTTTAAAATGCTCCTGGAAAAATTTCATTATCTTTTAATTCCAATTTTCCATGAACATTCGCCTTCCCTACTCTTATGTTTGCTAGGGTAAGTAGAAGAGTTGTTGTTGTTGTTGTTAAGTGCCTTTGAGTCGGTTCCAACTCAACAACCCCATATAGGGTTTCCTAGGAGCAGCTGGTGAGTTTGAACTGCCAACCTTGTGGTTCAAACTGACCTTGCAGTCCAGCTCATTAACCTGTAGCGTCACACCAGGACCGCAAGTAAAAGAGTATATGTTACTACAAAATCATAGAAACTTTCACTTCACGTGTTCTTTGAGTTGGAACTGACATGATGATACACAACAACAGCAAAATGAGTCTCTGTGTGATACAAATGACTAATGTACTCAACAGCTAACCAAAAGGTTGGTTCAAGTCCACCCAATCTCCTTGATATCCCATACGAGTAAAGTTTTACTAAAGGTAATACAGAAACGGCTGCAAGCATACATTGACAGAGAACTTCCAGAGGTTCAAGCCAGATTCAAAAGAGGCCATGGAACAAGAGATATCAGATAGCATTGCTGATGTCCAATGGATCTTGGATGAAAGCAGAGAATATCAGAAAGATGTTCACCTGTACTTTATTGACTATGCAAAGGCTTTTGATTGTGTGGATCATGACAAGCTATGGACAACATTGTGAAGTATGAATATTCCGGAACACTTAATTGTGCCCATGAGGAACCTGGACCTGGACCAAGAAGTAGCAGTCGAACAGAACATGGGGACATTGAATGGTTTAAAATTAAGAAGGGTGTATGACAGGGTTGTATTCTTTGACCATACTTATTCCACCTGTATGCTGAGCAAATAATCCGAGAAGCTGGGTTCTAAGAAGAAAAATGTGGCATCAGGATTGGAGGAAGACTCATTAACAACCTGCGATATGCAGATGATACAACCTTGCTTGCTGAAAGTGAAGAGGACTTAAAACATTTACTGATGAAGATCAAAGAGCGCAGTCTTCGATATGGATTACATCTCAATGTAAAGAAAACAAAAATCCTCACCACTGGACCAATAAACAACATTCTTATCAACAGAGAAAAGATTGAAGTTGTCAAGGACTTCATTCCTCTTGATCAACTACCAACACTCATGGAAGCAGCAGTCAAGAAACCAAAGGATGTATTGCATTAGGCAAATCTGCTGCACAAGACCTTTTTAAAGTGTTGAAGAGCAAAGATATCAGCTTGAAGACTAAGATGCGCATGACCCAAGGCATGGTATTTTCAATAACCTCATATGCATGTGAAAGCTGGACAGTAAATAAGGAAGACAGTAGAAGAATTGATGCATATGAGTTATGGTGTTGGAGGAGAATATTGAAAGTGCCATGGGCTGCCAAAAGAACCAACAGATCCGTGTTGAAGAAGTGCAGCCAGAGTGCTCCCTGGAGGCCAAGATGGCCAAACTTCGTCTCTCATACTTTGGACATATTGTCAGGAGGGATCAGTCACTGGAGAAGGATATCATATTTGGTAAGGTGGAGGGTCAAAGAAAAAGGAGGAAGACCCCCAATGAGATGGATTAGCCAAATAGCAGCATCGATGGACTGAAGTGTGGCAACAATACTGAGGTTGTCCCAGGATCGGGCAGTGTTTCCTTCTGCTGTGCATAAGTTACCAACTCAATGGCACCTAAGAACAACAACAACATATTAACAAAAGTACAAGGCTAACCTCATCACCCTGCAGAGTCTGGTAGTGCCTCTCCTCTAGGCACCCTCTAACTGTCCTTGTTATCACAGTGGCAATGGACTCAGGAAAAACTTTTCTTAGCTTCCCTTCTATTTAGGGGTTGTCAATGACTTGGAGTTCTGGTGTGGCACTGTGGGATAAGTAGTGGACTGTTAACCAAAACCTCGGCAGTTCAAACCCACCAGTTTCTACTTGGGTAGGGTTGCTATGAGTTGGAACCAAATCAACAGCATTTAGCAGCAACAACAAATGAGATAGTTGGGATTCTAAGGAAATCATTTTTAAGGGGGTTGACGTGGCTAGCAGATTCCATTTTGTCAATCCCTTTCTCCATTCTGGAAAAAAGATGTGATGGTGGGAGCTCTAGCAGCCAGCAGGAAAGCCATGAGACTTTTCTTCTGTTACACACAGATAGCTGGATGGAGCGTGGGTCTCTGAGGACATTATGGAACTATCACATGCAAGAAACGCTCCTCATGTTTTTGGTCATTTTATTACATGTTGGAGAAACAAATTAAAATTAAGTCACAACTTTTTTTAAGTCGCAGATTTTCAGGACTTTGCTGTTTGTAACACAACTCCTTAGTCATGACATATGGGTACCTTCTACAAACCAGGAATGCAGTCTTTGGATGATAGTATTAGTGGTTTCAGGTAGTGTGGCACACCAATTTTTTTCCAGTTAGGATGTGAAATAATGACAAGTCTAATTTATTTCAATACCATCCCACCTTCTCCTGATAGTTTAGCTCCCTCCTAAGTGCTAATTATTAAAGAAGAAAATAAAAAGCTGTAGACACAATGATGAATAAACACTGGACCTGCTAACCTCAAGGTCAGTGGTTCAAACCCACCAGATGCTCCTCAGAAACCCTATACAGGGTTGCTATGAGTTGGAACTGAATCAATTACATGCAATAACAATTATTTGCAAACTGAATAAACATACTGTTTTAGTAATCTAGTGCTGTTATAATAGAAATACTACAAATGGGTAGTTTTAACAGAAATTTACTTCTCTCAGTTTTGGAGGTTACCAGTCTGAATCCACAGTGTCTGTCATAGGGGAGAAGGCTCTTTCTCTGTGTTGGGCCTCACGGAAGGTCCTTGTCTCTCTGAGTTCTGCTCCGGTGAAATCTTCAGGTGGCTTGGTATTTCTTCTACCTCTGTCTCTTCTTCACGTATTTGTTTAATCTCTTTAAGATCTCAAAAGAGATTGACTCAAGACGCACCATACATTAATCCTGCTTTATTCACATAAAAAAGACAACTCATCCCCAAATGAGATTATAACCACAGTCAGTTCCTACTCATAGCAACCCTATATTGAGTTTCTGAGACTGTGAATCTTTATGAAGCTCACAGCCTCATCTCTCTCCTTAGAAACCAGTGGTGGGTTTAACTACTGACTTTCTAGTTAGCAGCCCAACACCTAACCCAGGCATGTTGTTGTTGTTAAGTACCGCCAAGTTGGTTTGTAAGGACTTGAAATACATTCCTTATAGCACAATCATTTCTATAATGACCAGATCCCTTCCTATTACTACCATTTTTAACTGGAGCCCATTAGATTGAATACTTTTTTAGGAATTTGGGTGCAACTCACTGTACGAATTCTCACACCTGGAAAGGGAAGATAACTCCCTAGGACTGGATTGAGACAGGCACTGATTGAACCCTGAAGAGAGATCCTAGAGGCATTTCATTAGATTAGTACTCAGTGGATGGCAACTCATCAAGGCATTGGAAGCCAAACACATAACATTTCATTGCCAGCAAATAAAGGCAAATTTCAGGGGTGTTGCCTTTTGGGGGAGTAAATTAACAGTTATAGGGACTTCTGAAGGAAGACTTCATTATTTTCCCACTGATCTCAGAATTATACCTTTCACCCAGCACAAGTTATGTTTAATTTTATTTTACAAGGCAATGCATTGGTCAGTTCTGGAATGATAGGGACATGAATGGAGGGTAAACTAACCCATAATATCATTAAACCTTGATCAGAATTCTCCCAACCGTTGGATGGGGCTTTAATAATGAAACAGCCAGTTATGGCTCCTCCAAATGATTATGACAGCACAAAATGCTTTTTAGTGATTTCAAGTTAGAATTAGGAAGTTGCAATAGGCACAAGCAGCCACTTAGGGGACATGCCAGCTGCTTTCAGCGAGGCTGCTGACATAAAAGCAGGGAAAGGCATTACAACAAATACGATTCAAGTCATAGTTTGCTTGCAAATACTTTTCATTTTGTGTGCATTGCCTTTAAGGATTGTACTCAACAAATGCTTGTTCATAAAGACAGTGTGTCAAGCCAAGACATCATGCAGATAACTAACAGCAAACCTCTATCACGAGAATGAATAAGCTGGAGACAAAACTCAAGACTTTCCAAACAGATGTAAAGGAGAGGCATCTGCTGAGAAGTGTTACTCTGCAGCCACACAAGGTCTCTATGCCCAGGTCCAGCCCAGTCCAGCTCCTAGCAAGCCAGTGCGGGCAACCTTACATCATGAATGGAAACTGCCCTGTGGAATTCCAGACATCATTTCTATCCTTTTGTTGTTGTTAAGTGTCTTGGAGTCAGTTCCAACTCATTGTAGCTCTGTATAGGGTTTCTGAGCCTTTTAAATCTTTTCTGGAGCAGAAAGTCTCATCTTTCTCCTGTGGAAT
>NW_006408699.1:4304542-4313141 GCF_000296735.1 Chrysochloris asiatica
GGTATAAGGAACCAGACTTGTCAGATTTGATTGGGAGTGAGGTCAAGCTGCAGATTTCATAGTTTGCAGTCCAGTGCTTATCTTACAAAGTCACCTCCTGTGGTGGGTAGTACCACAGGAGGGTCTATGAAGCCTGGTCAGCTCTACAGAAGTTTCTGCTGCAACCACTCCTAACATTACCTGGGCATTCAGCCAAGAATGACAAGAATGACTTCCTCCAATGCCCTCCTGGTGGTGTACTGGGTTACAGAACGAAAGAGTCAGCAGTTCAAGTCCACCAGGTGCTTGGTGGAAGAAAGATGACGCTTTCTGTTCCCATAAAGATTTACCATCTTGGAAGCCCTATACAGGGTTTCTATGAGTCAGAATGAGCACACAACCAGCCAATTCCCTCTCTATGGGTCCTTGGTGGTGCTGTGGGTTAAGCATTGGGCTGCTAATAGAAAGGTCAAGGAGAAAAATGAAGCAGTCTTCTTCCTTAAAGATATATAGCCTCTGAAAGCCTGTGGAGCAGTTCTACTCTGTCCAACAAGATCGCTGCAAGTCAGATTGACTCCATGGCAGTGGTTTTGGTTGGTTGACCTCCCTCCTTAGTTGCAAAATAATTAGGAGGAAGATTGTTGGCCTTCTCTCTAGTAGGAATCTCCGTGACATGTAGCATTCCTCTTTGAATCAAGTCTGTTCCATATTTGTAGAGTTAAAAAGTCCCAGGACTTCTCTGTCTTAGATGTCAGCAGCCTGTTTACTTTTCTGCTAACAGCTTTCCAGTGCTTTGCTGAAAGGGCTTCTTTCTCACATTCCTTCCCTGTGGTTTTGGTAGCTCTGAGGTGGGTGGGGTGTCTGTTTACAAATCTCTTTGGATCATTAGGTAAAAGGGATGACACACTTCTCTCTCTTGGCAACAGGTTTAAACATATGCCTAGATTTTACTTCTCGACTTAGCTGCTTGTCAACACATATGTAAATCTATACAATCAGTTCATCCTCCATATGTGCTTTTCAAAAAATGTAACTGGGTTGTGTTTAAGTTTAATTTTGATAAGTTGTCAGTTTTAAAACAGGTTGTGTATATGAAAGGAAATTTTTGTATAAGAAATGACTAAGTAGTTGTTTTATAATAGACAATATAATATTGTTGCTGTTGTTAAGTGTCATCATGTCAATTCTAACTCTTATTAACCTTTAAATCTTCGTGGGAGCAGAAAGCTTCATCTTTCTCTCACAGAGTGACTGGCAGACTTGAACCACAGACCTTGTGGTTCACAGCCCAGTGCTTATCACATAGAGCCACTTACGTTAAAATGCAAGTTGATAATTCAAAAATGGTTGCAACAGTACAAGTACGCTATGACATCAGCAATGATATCCCTCGTTCCATGTCCTCTTCTGAATCTGGCTTGAACCTTTGACATTCTCTGTCAATGTATGGTTACAGTCAGTTTTGTATCATATTTAGCAGAACTTTAGTTGCATTTGATATTAATGATATTACTTGATGATTTTGCATTCCTTTCTTTGGAATGGACACAAGTATGGATCTCTTTGTCAGTTGGCCAGGTAGTTGTTCTCCAAATTTCTTGGTATACATGAGTGAGTGCCTCCAGTGCTGCATCAGTTTGTTGAACGATTACAATTTGTATTCCATCAACTCCCAGTACCTTGTTCTTTGCCAATGCCTTCAATGCACCTTGGACTTCTTCCTTCAGGATTATTGGCTCTTGAACACACATGCTACTTCTTGAAATGGGTGAACATCAACCATTTCTTTTTGGTACAGTGATTCTGTGTATTCCTTCCATCTTCTTCTTTTTTTCCCCCCATCTTCTTTTGATGCTTTTTGCATCATTAAATATTTTGCCCATTGTTGTTGCTGTTGTGAAGTTCCATCGAGTCGATTCCGACCCATTGAAACCCTGTATAGGGTTTCCAAGGAGCATCTGATGAGCTTGAACCACCTACCTTGGAGTTCAAACAACTTTGCAATCTGATGCATTAGTCTAGGCTTGATTTTTTTCTTCAGTTCCCTCAGCTTGGGAAATGCTCCTGGCCTTGTTTTGGCTGGTGATATGGAATTTTTCTACTGTCTTTTTCTACATGTGTAGTCAATCTGATTTTTGTGTACTTCATCGGGTGAGGCCCTTGTGTATAATCATCTTTTATGTTGTTTAAAAAAGGTATTTGCAATGAAGAAGTCGTTGGTCTTGAAAATTCTATCATGGGATTTCCAGCATTGCTTCTAATCACCAAGGGCATATTTTCTAACTACTGCTCCTTATTTTGTTTCCAACCTTTGCATTCTAATTGTAATTATCAATACATCTTGATTGTATGTTTGATCCTTTCAGACTGAAGAAATTGGTAGAATTCTTCAATTTCATCATCACTGGCTTTAGTGGTTGGTGCATAAATTTGAAAAATGTACTTTAAGACAGATCTTGATATATTCTTTTTGATGATGAATTCTTCTTCAATTTGTTATTCCTAGTATAGTGAACTATGTGATTGTCAAATTCAAAATGGCCAATAACATTTCAAAATGGCCAGCCCATTTCAGCTCACTAATTAATGCCTAGGATATCGGTATTTATGTATTCTATTTCATTTTTGGTAATTTCAAATTTTCCTAGGTTCATATTTTGTATGTTCCAATTATTAATGGATGTTTGCAGCTGTTCCTCTTCATTTTGAGTCGTGCCCCATCAGTAAAAAGATGCTGAAGGTTTTACTCCATTCATGTCATCATGGTAAACTACTTTGAGGAGACAGCTCTTCTCTAGTCGTATTTTGAGTGCCTTCCAACCTGAGGGACTCATCTTCCAACACTGTATCTGACAATATTCTGGTGCTCTTCATCAGGTTTCAGTATTCAGTATTCTTGTGCTATCTGACAGTGTTCTCATTCTATTCATAAGGTTTTCAGTGACTAAATATTCAGAAGTATTTGTCTCTCCTTCTTCCTAGTTTGTCTTCATCTGGAAGCTCAGCTGAAAACCTGTCCACCATGGGTGACCCTGATGGTATGTAAATTACCTGTGGTATCACGTCCAGAATCACAGCAACACGCAAGCCAAAACATGCAACAAACTGACAGACAAGTGGTGAAATTAACCACTGAAAACTCTATGGAACAAAGTTCTCCTCAAACACACATGCAGTTACTATGATTTGGAAGAGATTTGAGAGGGTTTTCTTTTTTTTAGTATTCCATTACATCAATATACCAGTTTATTTATCAAGTCTCCTGTTGAATATTTGAGCCATTTTTAGTTTTTGACTATTATGAATAACACTATTGTAAGCAATTAAAAAAAAATCTAATAAGTGAACAGCAATGACCAAAATTCAAGTGTCTTTTCCTTGTAATTTGGTTTGCTTGTCAAAACAAAACCACCATGTAATGGACTTAGTTAAGTATTCCTGCCAAAGTACTGCTGAGGTCCCAGGATGAGTGTTGCTTCAAGGCAACTAAGCCTGTATGATTGTTGCTGTTATATGCTGTGGAGTTGGTTCCGACTCATAGTGAGCCTGTATAGGGTTCCAAGGAGTGACTTGTGGTTTGAACTGCCAACCTGTGGTTAGCAGTCCAGTGCTTACCCTACGGTGTCAAACATCCTACAGTGTCACACACTTGCATCAAAAAGTAAGTGGTAAAATTCCACTATCCATGAACTTTTCGAAGCCTTCTCATATTAATAGATAAGACTCACAAGCTACTTTTGGGGGTAGTTCTCAGACCAATTCACCAGACACGACACTAAGCAGGACCTTGGTTGCCTCAGATGAGGTTTATGTAATACCAGGGATGGTAGAAAAGATGAATTTTGGTGGTACATGAACATTTTTGTTTAATAGTTAAATGTTGATTTCTGGTTTATCTTTTACTTATGGCAGATAATAATAGTTTCACATTTAGAAGGTACCCTGGTGGTGCAGCAGTTAGTGCTCAGCTATTAACCAAAAGGTCAGTGGTTCGAACCCATCAGCTGCTCTGGGAGAGAAAAGTGTGGCAATCTGCTTCTGTAAAGACTACACTGTCCTATAGGGTAGCTATGAGTCAGAATTGCCTTGCTGGTAATGGGTTTTGCTTTTTTTGGATTCATTTAGAGTACTGATGGTTTCCTCTGGCAAATTTGTCAATGATGGAGTATTTTCACTTAATAATACTTCAGTTGGAACTCAAAGTACTGAATTTTAACAACTCTGGTATTACCATTAGGTAGATTATCTCTAACCTGCCTCCTGGGAACGCAGTGCCTCTGTAGGATAAACACTGGACTGTGAACCACAAGATTGGTGGTTTGAGCTCCCCAGCTACTCCCTCAGAAAGATGAGGCTTTCTGCTCCCGCAAAGATCTGCAGCCTTGGGAATCCTCTATAGGGTTGTTATGAATCAGTACTGACGCGACCTCACTTAATGCAACTGCCAGAACCTTCCTCTACCACTCATTGGCTGTGTGATCTTTAGCAAGTTACTCTCTCAAGTTTGCTTCTGGATCTATAAAATGGGACATTTGTATAGACGTTATAAGTTTTCTGTGAGGGTCAAATAATAATTCATGCCAAAATTTTAAACACACAGTGAGTGCTCAATGAAGTGAACTTTTGATATTTCAGTCCAAATGTCAGCAATAACACTGATGGACTAACATTAGCCAAGGATTAACTGAAGGAGTTATGGGGGCTGTGATGGCATGATTTTCAATATTAATGAAATGTCCACGTGCTTCAAAGAATAAAAGTTTAAACAACTGTGTATAGTAATATATAATATATATATACACACTGTGGCAAAAAGAAAAAAACTACATGAGAGCTGAGTAGTTGCACTGAAACTACAAATTGCAATCACTGGGTAGTATCCCAAGATACAGATGTGTGGACCCCATCCCCTGAGGTTTTCATTGGTTAGGGTGGGGACCAGGTGTTGGCATTTGTGAAAGCTCAACGGATTCTTGCTTATAGCCAAGGAGAAGAGACAAGGGTCTGGCTCATCGGACATAAGGTCAGTTCAGCACTGGCCCTGTGGATGGGTTAGAAGTACACTGTCCTCTGACTGAGGGCTGCATGTCACTTGGGGATATCAGGGCACTAATAGAATTTTAACTTTGTTACCTGACAGAGCCTGCAGTTTCTTTGCTGATTCAAAGGAGGTACCTTAAAGCATATTGATCTTGTGCCTTGTCCTCACCTATAGGCCAGGCCTGTATTTGAGGATGTCTGGCTGGAAGCCCAAGTTTGGAGCTCTTTGCAACCAGAATTTGAGTCAGATGTTGAAATGCTTTCTGACACTGTGGAGTATGTGGACCCACTGAGATATTCCAAAGACTACTGGGGTCCCTAAAAACAACAGTCGGTTGTTGTCATCTGCTCAGGTCAACTTCACACTCCCTTGTTTCCCGGACTCTCCGAATGAAGGCCTTCAGCTTCACTCCAAACTCGAAAATGTCAAACTCAAGAGAAACCATAGACTCAAAGCCCAATTAGAAGCCAGACAGTTTGAAAGTTCTGATGCCGCTTCCTTGGGAAATTCCAGCAACTTCAGCTAGCACGGTCTGTTTGCCAAGTTCTGCAGACCATGAGGAGGTAGAGCTCAGGTCACTGGATAGTTTGATTCTGTAAGCTTTCCTATGGCATTTCAGAAAACCTTCACCTCACCAAGTTTCCCCTCCTACCTACTTGAGCTTCTATTTCCATTTCACGTTGTTTCCTCAGCTATGGGACACAAACCACTGAGCAAGGAAGGGCACTTCTGGGTCTCTTTCCCAAAACTCATAAACTTACGTACATTTAATCTATGATGTATATATCTCAGTTATAAAATAGACTGCCAAGGTCAACACTTCTGGGTTTGACCAGCCACACAATTGTTTCCCAGCTTTTGATCCAGGAGTTAGGGCTCTAGGTGAAAACTGCAAGACTGGGAAGAACTCTGACTTTGGGTCTCCAGAGATGGAGAAACACTCACACTTACAAGTTGTGCTGCTTGGTACTAGTGAGACCCCACCTACTACATCTCTGGGGCTTCCCCTTTACCACTCCTACTCCAGGGATCACGGTATCTCATGAAATTACTCAGCACAGAAGTTGAGTTTCATTTAGTTTACTCCATTGGTAGAAACCAAAGAAATCCCAACCACTGTTTTTATGTAGATGTTGAATTCTTATTAAAACTGATGCCAGGAATGAACCTTTGTCAGTTTGGTAAGGGCTAGGTTGCAAATGATAATTTCTCTTAGGTGAAAACCTACCACCCACTGCTTTCGAGTGAGTGAGTTCTGACTCTCCGCCACCCTGAGGACAGAAGAGACGTTTCCCACAGGATTGCCAAGGCTTTAAGGAAGATTGCAAATCTTTAAGGAAGCTGACTGCCATTCTTCTCCCCAGGAGCTGTTGGTGGTTTCAAACTGCCGACATTTCAGGTAGTGCTTTAACCACTGCGCCACTAGGGCGCTAGGTACATACAGCAGCCTGAAAAAAGCCCAATAAAACGATAGAGTGATTGGACCCAAAACAGACAATTCCTCAGAAATAAAAATACTAAGAAAAAGAGGAGAGTGCATAGGGGTTAGCCTTTGGTATGGCCCACTGCACCAAGCGTGTTAACTATCAAACTAGTAACTCCTTAAAATTGTTGGATATGTTTAAGCTGTTTACTACATGTGATTACATTCATATCTACTAAATCTACTTTTCCATACTGTTGTTAAGTGCCATTGAATCTGTTCTGACTGATAGGGTTTCTGAGGAGTGGCTGGTGAGCTTGAACCGCCGACCTTGAGGATCAAGCCAACCTTGCAGTCCAGCACTTTAATTTATAGTGCCTCACCAGGACTCCTTCCATATTGCAGACAGAAAAAATTGAAAGAGGACAAGGAACATATTTCCAAGGATGAAATTTCCACATTTATTTTTCTTCCATGTGCATAGAAAATGGCAGTGAAGTGTCCTATGAAAGAGGCAGGGAATGGGCGTGGCATAGCGATACCAGACTGGACTTTGTGCTTCAAAAGTACACTATTCATTCTGAAAACAAAGGATGTTGTTAGTTGCTAACAGTTCCTTGGATTTCCCATTTGTTTTGAAAGCTGTCAGTTTCTTTGAATCTCTTTTCAAATGACACACTGCATTACAAATGATGGCACTTAACCAATGTGGCATTTTCATATTTACACCAATAAAAGAAATTTACAAGACATAATAGCATACAATCTTGACATTTAGTAACAGCAATAAAACATGAAGGGCATCCATTTAAATTTTTTTTTTTTCTGTACAAACTATCAGAACATAACTTTATTATTCACATTAAAAAAATCATCTTTAATTTGATCTGACCTACACAACCCCCATCTCATTTCACCCATTTCTCAAACCTCTCATCACATCACCCACACCTTCACCAGACTACAGAATCTATAAGTAATCAGACCTAACACCTAAATAGAGCTTAGAAAGTCCACGCTTCCAAAGGTTTCCTCGTCCCTGATAATTCCTCAAAAAAGAAAAAAAAAATATATATGCTCTTCACTCATTCCTTCCATTTCACTTTCACATTTCACCATCAAGTCAGCAAGACGGACTTTTCACCCCAATCCAGACAGTGTTAGAAGAAACAGTTCCTCTACTGAGCTTGACGCTACACCCAGGAGTCCGGTGACCCTGGGTACTGTTCTGCTCTGTAAGAAGGTTGCTTAGTGGAATAAAAGTCTACATAATTTGTAGTCGATTTCAGTCCATACTGTGTTGAATAATCAGTAGAAGTTGGAAAGTGAACTCGGTCATCAAAATAAGGATCTTCGTAGCTATGAGGAGACTGTAAATACAATCTGTATGTATCAAAGTTCTTTCTGTTGGAGTCATCTTGCGTATAATACAACTGTTGATGCTGTTGACAAAATGAAAAACCAAATACATAAATACAATCTCATGAAACACGAATTTAGAGAAAATAAATGTGGACTACCTGCTTCATATTTTTAGAGCAATAGCCAATACTTAGGGACTTCTTAATGGTTAAAAGCTATTTCTGGTGAACACAGTAGGCTTGCAAGTGGACTGTAAGGATTTAACAGGTGGGCTGAGTGTGAAGAAGTCTTGTTCTATGGCCTCTAGAGATGATGCCTCTGAAGAGCCCAAGACCTTGTCAGCAGACAGCCCCTTGACTGATGCCCATCCTAATTACAGGCCACTGCACACTACGAAATAATGTGACCAAGTTTTGCTTTGACATAGGACAGCCATTAAGAAAAATGAGTGGTTTGGTGAACAATAGTCACATTTTGGAAGCTCTGCTATAAACTGTGATATTAAAGGACTATGCAGTCTCTTATATTATAAAATAGACACTGGAGGGGGAGAGAAAGGAATAGCGAAAAGCATCACCATAGAAAGCTTGTAAGTCCATTTTCTGCCTATAACTGATTGGAATACCTAACATGGGGCTACAATGTGCCCAGTGAAGGAGGCTTCCTATGGATCCTCTGCAATACATAAGACTATAGGTGGAAGGCTGAACCACATCCAGATCTCCAGAGATGGGAAATTCCCACTTGAAAGGACAAGCAGACCAACCTGGAGTGGCTAGAAGAACAGAAGATAC
>NW_006408699.1:4314207-4324696 GCF_000296735.1 Chrysochloris asiatica
AATGAGACAATATGATAGAATGAATGTAAAACCAATGTTCTCCCACGTAAACTATCACATAATTCACAATAAAACATTAAAAAAAAAAATAAAGGACTATGCAGTCTCAAGACAGAAGTCAAATGAGAAGAGACATCTGAGGCAATATAATCCTGGACTTGACCTCTGGGACTAAGATTTTCCTTCAGGAAAATCTTCTCTAGCCAGGGCTCATAAATACGAGGGGCTTCAAAAATTTCATGGAAAAATTCCATTATATTTTAATTCCATTTTTCTATGAACTTTCTGAAGCCCCCTCATACATGTGTGAGAAAGCTTATGCAGGCTTTAACATAGGGGGCCTTGCCTCCCAATTTTCTTTGTGCTGCTTCATTTTTTACTTCGCAATTTCTTCATATATGTTTGGAGGAAAACTGTCATGGTCCTGATGTTTTTCTTTCCTCTTGGCCATACCCATGTCTTCCCACTTAGTACGATGTAACAAAGCTGATACCATACAAGTGTCAACATCATGTTCTACAGCTAACTGCATTCTAACATAATAGGCATTTCAGAGTGAAATTCTTTCTAATTTGTTAAGATTTGTGATTCTGGGGTTAGTTTTCCTGATTGAAAACACAGAAATTCTTTTTCTTCCATCTACAGAAAGGAGATAAAACGGAGGGCGATTTTAGACCCGCTATCTGAAGGGCAGAATACCACCTCATTTTGGGTAGTCCTGTTGCTCACAGATTACTAAAAGGTGACCTGGGTGGATGAAGCTGCTGATTTCAGGCCCTCCATAGAAGCAGAGATTTGCATGTGTTACCACTACCACAAGTGCCCACTCAGATAGAAAGTGGGGTCCACCTCAGCAGGCGTCGAGTCTTCCCTGACCTTTGGAACTAATCAAGACCTATGTGTAGGCTCCATATTTTTAAATCACTGAGGGTTAGGCAAGGAGGGAGTCATGGAGCTGAGTTGGAGAATGAAATATCCACAAAAGAGAATAATGAGATGAGAAAAACAAGTGTGCTTACCCACCTTTCCACATAGGATGAAAGAAATATTAGATTTTAACAGAAAAAAAAGAGTTGGAAAGGAAATTGTTGGGCAAGGGATATGAATCAGAATTCTCAGGTGGTTCCCTCAGTGGCATGGCGGTCTCAGCAGTAACGATTCAGACGTTCAAGAACATCTGGCTACTTTGGCAGTGATGTGCTTAACCCGCAGCTGAGTTTCTGAGGAGTGAAGACGCCCCTGGGACACTTCCTGTGCCCCTGCTGTGTTAGCTCAGCACCGGCAAGTCAACTGCCACAGTGCTGATCCCTGCTCATCACCCTTCTGTCAAATGATATTGCAAATTCACCTGTAGCCGTCTATTTTGTTCTCTTGCTGGTGAGGAATAGGAACTGATGTAAATTGGTGAAGGTTTGCTGGAGCCTGTAAGAAAATATTTTATGAAATTAAAACCTGTGCTCATAATTCTGGAACATTAGGCTGTGTAGTCCCTGCACTGGGGTTGGTGAGTCACCGAAAGGTGTCACTACAGACTGGAACTAACCTAGCTACTGCTTCATTCCAGGCAATTATGGGCTAGTGGAAATGGCAAAAATAGGCCATGTGTATGAGTATTCCACAAAAAAGAGCTCTTTCTGAAACTCTGATCACTGAGGGGAGTTGCTGACTTGTTGTAATTTTTATCACAACCTGCTGCTTGAGGATTTCTCAGGCTGGCTTTGAACACCAGCACAGTACTGATTGTTGAGCTAAGGAATGAGCTTCTCCAGGGTCTAAGCTAGAGCACGGGACCAGAGACACAAAGGCAAACACAATCCTACAGAACAGCTATGATTCAAAACCTCAGGTCATAGAAGAGGAGCACAGGCATATTCAAAGCAGTCAGGCCACAGGGAGGCACGGTCTTGTGTCTGCCATATTGAACTAGGTATTAAACACAAAGAACTTGATAATAAAATCATTGTCTTCAAGAGCCCACAGTAGATTTTTGATGATGTCATTGGCTATCCTTCTATTATTTTTAAGGTTAACAAAGAGTGTTACATATATATATATATATTTTTTTTTTTTTAATGAGGAAAATGAAACATACTTGCGGCAAATTAGTTTATTGAAGCAAGTAAAGAAGATACAGCAGAAAAGCAGGCTAAAGAGAAGCGCTTTAAAATAAAGCAGGTGGCTGCAAGTCAGAAGCAATAGCAGCATGTTTGTATTTCCTCTGCAGAGCTCGGTGTTTGAAATGTAGCCTCTGCAATTTTCTGAGCTATTAATTGCCATAGTAACAATGGTCGATTAGTAAACAGTCCTGTGAAATCACAATTTCAAAGACAACAGCACAACTGATAATGCTCCCCCAGCAGTAGTTAAATTACCATCTCTTCTTTCTTTCTAATAAATACCTTTTTGGGGAGAAAAGGATACTTTTTAAAAATGGCTAGCTCACATTGCTTCCTGAAACCTCTAGAAGAGTTCTAATTTGTAAAACAGTTGAGAATGGAGACAACGTGAATCTTGGTAACCCTTTGGGCTGGTGTTAGTAAATTACAGGCACATCTCAGAGATATTGCAGCTTCAGTTCCAGACTGCCACAAAGAAGCAAATATCATACTAAAGCAAATCACATTAAGTTTTTTTTTGTTTCCTAGCACACACAACACTTAACGTTTACACTAGACTGCAGTCTATTAAGTGTACAACATTATAAAGAAGTTTGAATATGAGGGGCTTCAAAATGCTCATGCAAAGTCTATTACCTTTTCATTCCATATTTCTTTGAACTTCCTGAAGTCCCCTAGTATTGAAAGAACTACCCAAATGGGATACAGAGACGCAAAGTGAGCACACACTGTCGGGAAAATGGTGCCAACAGACTTGCTTGATGTAGGGTTGCTACAAACCTTCCATTTGTATAAAAAAAAAAATGTGATTATTTGCGAAGTGCAATAAAATGAGGTATGCCTGTATGGTGGTGATGGTTATGTGCTGTGGAGTCGGTTCCGACTCATAGCGACCCTGTACAGGGTTTCCGAAGTTGTAAATCTTTACGGGAGCAGAAAGCCTCATCTTTCTCCCAAGGAACAGCTTGTAGTTTCGAACTGCAGACCTTGAGGTTCGCAGCCCAATTCATAACCACTATGCTACCAGAGCTCCTGCCTGTATGAGTGAGCTTCAAAAGGTCATGGAAAAATGGAATTAAGATATAATCTCTAAATAGGACAACTTTGAAAATAAGACATAGCATTATTAATAGTATGCAATATTCCTTAAGAAAACCATCACTCTGAGGAGAAACATACTTTACTATTCATTTTGGCTCTTTCCCATGAAATCATAAATGGCATTGATCTCCATTCTCAGGCATACATTTAAGAAATAAGCTAGACTAGATGACGTAGCCCCTGCAGAGCCACAGAGAGCAGCGTTCAGATATAGGGAGAGCCCACTCCAAAAGGGAGGGGGCAGAAGCAAAGCAGCCTAAACTCATCTGGATAACCAGTTGTCATGAAGTTGATTCCAGCTAATGGTGACCTGTGTGTGTCACAGCAGAACTGTACCCCATACAACTTAAAATGGCTGATTTTTGAGGGGTTAGTAGATTGCCAGACCTTTCTTCTGAGGTGCCTCTGGGTGGACTTGAACCTAGAACCTTTCATTTGGCAGCTGAGTGAGTTAAACATTTGTGCCACCCAGGGACAGCCCTCTTTCAATTTGTGACCCACCATACCACAACAACAGTGTGCTTTGAAACAACTGGAAAAGGCAACAATTTGTTTCATTGAAAACAACTGGAAAAGGTAACAGCCTCCAACGTAGGCAGTGGTGAGACTAGAACATGGTTGGCTGCTGGTGGACTGTCTCAATACCGGCACGGCTACTTCCCAGGCTATTGGACCAGGACCTGGATACACACGGTGTTTGGAGATACTGTATCATACATCCAACTGGCGCCTTACCAGGGTACAGGCCTTTATGTGTGGCATCCCCTTGACTATTGTAATACTGCATAGGTGGCTGGGTCCTATCGTATTCAGAGCGAGGGTCTCTGATTCCTAACAGTGCTGGTGAGGAAGAGGTGCTGCCGACTAGGGGAGAGGCAAAAGGAGGAGGGAGAGAGAAAAAGAGAAGAAAGAGAAATCAGAATGTCAGTATCTCTGGAAAACTCACTCCAGAAAAACAAAGATCAGTAATTAGAAATGCCACCACAGGTGGCGCTGAAAGTCAGATCTCAGAGGTGCTGTTGAAGAGCAGCCAAATCCGAGTACCCTAAACATGCTCTTTCAGCCACTGTGAGAACCAGCAAAGTCAGTGAGTGAGCTTGCTTCCTGCTAAAGTACAAGATGCCCAGTTAGAGAAGATTACTGCAGAAACCATGCAGGTTGCCGAACAGTGCGTCTCAATGACTTGGTTAGGCCTGGAAGCCATGTGAGTGATAATAACTTACAAGCTGTGCAAGAGTTACACTTGCTCTTTTTAGGTTCTTAGTACTATTTCTTATGAAGTCATCCATTATCTGCTATGTATAACTATTTTAAATTGATATTTTATGGTCTGTTTTGATTTCTAATTATTTAAAAAAATATATCTGCATCTCTCGATGTGTTTGACTAATAAGAGTACCCAGCCATAAAATGTGTAATTCTGTTTATGATGATCAGCTATCAGGAAAATTATGTGAACCCAGTATATGTGGCTCATCAAGCAGCTCAGCGCTGACAAGCCTCAGCCTTCAAAAAGTCCAAGAAGTTTTTTCATCCCCGCTTGAGCTACATGTAATAACATATCTATCCAAAGGTCTCCTTTTGGACATATTTACACAAATGGGAAACAAACACATATCACCTATATTTTTTTCTCACTAAAAAATCATCTTGCAGGCCTGTACTACAATGACTTCACTCAACATAGAGATGATTTGTGTTAAACATGAGTAAGCATGCTTGGGCAGTACCACATGTTCCTCACTTTGTTTCTATTCTAGACGGTAGTAGGACAGAGGACATACCTGCCTGTCTTCCACAATCACACGAGCAAGGCATCAAACATGCCCACTAGCAGATCCCACACTAGTGCCGAAGGGATGGGATCAGTCTAGAATAACTGGAGACATAAGAGTAGAAATGTACCCTGGAACCTGGACAGGAGCTGATCAATGTTGTCCAGTGTGCGTATTTACAAGGTTCTGAAACAAGTTCATTGCTCAGTAACTAGGTGCTAATCTGTCTGAAATTATTTTGTTGTTTATACATGTGCCTTTTGCTAAGCAATCCCCTGACATTTCTACATTTCTAGTCCTGATTCCTTGAAGGAATGGAGGTTTTTTTGGAGTTTTGGGGAAAAAAAAAAAAAAAAAAAAAAATATATATATATATGTATATATGTATATATAGCCTGTGGCTGCCCCTGGATGCTGAGCAAGGCTGCTGAAAAATAGGGACAGTATCTTTGAAGAACAACTCCTCATTTAAAAACTAAGATACACCAAGTGCAGCCATCACAGATCATTAAAAAATTTCTCACACAGGTGGAGACATCCAAAAATGTGGCAAAAAACAGAGGTCATCTACTAGTTTTTGTTGGCCACATTTGTCTATGTGAGAAGTAACAATGCCAGCAGTAGCACAGACAGATACAGCAGATGATATTTATAGGTCAGAATGGGTGGTTTATAGTCAACTAAAAATAAGGTAATCATTACATTACCTGTTTCATTTAATTAAGAATTAAACTTATGCGATAACCTTGGCTTGGGAGCAATCTATCTTTCATATAAAAGAATTTAGTCTACGTCTCAAACGGATTTATTTCTTCTAAGAAAGGAAAACACCAACAGATAAACTGATTGGTGGCCAAGTTTCCCAACTTCCATCAAAGAACATCCCTATAAGCCCATGCCTAAGTACTGCTTCCATTAGAGGTGGGCTCTGGTGTCTGAATGCAGCCAGGCTAGAGGTTTAGCAGGTAAAGAGGAAGGCACAGAGGAGATCATAGAGCGCTCGCCTGTGCTGTGAGTCTAAAGATTATGTCATAAAAACCTTGTTTCTAAGAGTTTCCACCAAGAAAACGGAAAAATCACTTAGAAGAACATTCCAAACTTGGTGCCAGCAGGCAGACAGGGCTATTCTTTTCCTGTATCTACAGAAAATAGCTCCTAGGGTGGTGCTGTAGGGTCAGCACTGGCCTGTGAACCACAAGACAGCAGTTCAAATGGACCCGCTAGCTGCTCCTTGGAAACCCTAAACAGGGTCTCTATCTATGGGTCAGAACCAACTCAACAGCACTTAACAACAACATGGCAAGCACCTACTGCATGCCTCGGGGGTACAGCCAGGGTGATGAGTGTCCAGGGGATATACCTAAAGTGCCCCCCCTGCCCCCCCCCCCCATTTCAAGATGAAGAGATATGTCAGCAGAAACATCTTTCCTCTTCTTGTCTGTTTGCCTCAGTCAAGCAACTTTTAGATTTATGGAACCTCGGATTGTCATTCCGTGCCTGTCTAGTAACCCTGTGGACTAGTGCCTGGGGGCAAGTGCCTCCCTCTCTCCGACCACACCTCTGTGCCTACTATGTTTGAGCTTGGGTTACTAGAAACTGTTTAGTGGCATCTTCCCCTTGGCTTCAAGCGGCATCCAGGGCATGTGTCATACCTTAGATTGGCTCTGCGAACAACCAAGTGTTTCTCAAAAAGTGATCCTCTGTTCTCCTGCAGCCAGATCACCTGTCTAACCTGTTCAGTGCAGATTCCTGAGCCCCTTCTCAAACCTGGTGCAACAGAATATCAGGGCCCTGGGATAGTCTTACACCCATTAGCTGGAGTAAACTTGTACAGACTTTTAAGACAGAAGGAGGAAAGTGGGTTTGCTGTTTACAGTAGCTGATAATTCCCAAAGAAGGTTCTCAGAGTGATGGGCAAATTGTCCTCCTTGGTGTTTCAGGTGACAGGCTTAATTACTCATGTTTAGTTGGGAAACACTGTTGTCACAGGAGAGTGACGTTTCCCTACTGACCTGACTGAATGATGGGTGACATCTGTTGGTTGGTGGTAGACAAGGAAGGATGTGATTTGAATCGGTCTCGTTCTAATGTCGATACAGGTGTAATAAAATGGTTCTGATTCCACCCATCCTGCAGAGTTAAAAGAGAAAAGAGGAACCTCTCAAAATGAATAATGACATTTCATTATAATAAATGATTATGAATGTGTGCGCTGATGAATACTAATTGTGCCAGAGCTATTCTTGTCAGTTACCTTTTTATAAATGCTCCGGAGGTCCCGATATTGCCATAATGTATTCAAGACTTGGGCTGCAGCCTTTACCACTTTCAGAGACGATCTAGGGAGAGAAGGGGATGTAGTGAATGGGAAGGGCACAGTGGCTGCACCTGAGGAGAATCACACTGCAAGCCAGCGGCCAAGAGGACCAGCGGGTATGAGACGCTGCAGGAGGGAAATGTCACCAAGCAGTGAGGTGCACCTGGGAGTCAATCATGTTCAGGACTGGCCAGAGGCAGCGAGAGCAAAAGCAAGCCTCTCAGGCAAGCAGCTCTACAGTGAGAAGCTGGGCAGAGATGAGTCCAAGATGCTCTGAGGTGAGGGCTCTTCTCCAGCCTGCCCCCATGTATCCATCAAGGGTTGCTGTCCTGAGTACTGGAGACCCTCTTAATTTAATATGAGGTCCCCACCCCACTTTCAGGCCTTCACATAAACACTCTCAATGTCTTAAAATTTTTTTTTAATGTTTTATCATTTATGCCTTTACTTTGACAAATAAACATATAAGGGGGCTTGAAAAAAATCTGTGAAAAAATTCTATTACCCAGCACTCCCATATGCACTCTAATGATTGAGTTAGAAAATATGGTCAGTTAATGACTTTCCCTTTCTGGAGCAGACTCGAGTGTCTCAATACTCTGGGTAAGCATCACACACCAGAGTCCACACTCAGTGAATGAAAAAGGAGCTAAGAACTTCAGCTCACCATGGTTGGGGGTGGGGGATGGGGAACGGGAAGGTACTCAGGGTAACTAACTGAACATCTACCTCTCTCTTCAAAATTCATCTTAATATTGAAACTGGACAACAAATGTATATTACCCTGAATTAAAATCTGGTTTCCTCTCCTACCTTTTATCTTCCCAAGTGAAATCACACGAAGTGGGGGAAGGAAGGAAAGAGCAAAGGCCTTGAGCCGCCGTCTCTGCTCTGATCTCGGAGTATGGCCATTCCTGATCCTGAGGATATCAGTGAGTGCAGAGTCAGGGGCGCCACAGTCTGTTTCTGATGGTGGGCATGTCTGTAGCCACTTCTCCTTCTACCTCACACCCAGACTCGCTCTTTTCAGCAATCCAATTCTGACTAGTCAAGGATAGAATCAAGTAAAATCAACCTGCTCTAAGTCTTTCTAAATTTTATGTTTTCAAAAAGGATCACAGAGCAAGGCAATATACCTCAATACCAAGAAATGAGTAGAGATGAAATGGCTACAGACAGCCTCTAGAGGGGACATACTGGGGAGGACTGACCTCACACCTCTTAGCCACCCCATTCTGAGCTGGGACCTAGCATTCCTACTGATTTCACTTCCCTGTCTTCAAGTTCTAGGCAGCTGGAATAGGGGCATGAAAGGCAGACCCAAGCATGCCTCTTAGGACATCTGAAACACCCATTAGGGCAGCAGTATGCCTGGTATATGCCATGATACAAAGGAGGCAAGGTGTTTTTAGACACAGATTCTAGGAGTTGAAACCTGACTCATGAGAAAAGTTAAGGTTCTCTGTTCCTCTGTGCAGCATAATTTCTCAAAAGAGTTATGCATGCTCAACTCTGACTCTTCTCTTTCCATATTCATGTGAACCTCTGACCTCCATCTCAGACCAAGCAATTTAAACCCATGCATACCTTATCACCTTCTTTGATTTTATTATTCACACTACCAGTCAGCACCAGGATAAGCACTGTACTGCTAAATGCAAGGTCCGTGATTCAAACCCCACAACTGCTCCTCAGAAACCCCATACAGGGTTGCTATGAGTTAGAACCGACTCAATGTCACTTAACAAGTCAGCACCATCTGACACACTATATGTGCTACTTACTGAAAGCTCCCTTAAGGTGAGGTCTACAGTGTGATCCACTCACTGCTGCAACCCTAGTACCTACAACCGTGTCTGGCACACAGCAGGTAGGTTAAAGTGTGTGGAGCAAGAAGTTACCTTCACCTGGTCCAGGACTTCTGAGTCTCATTTTTTTGGGGAAAAAGATTAGAACAAGTTATGTATGTATTTACACACACACACACACACATATATATATGGAGCTGTGGCAGCTTAGTGGCTACAAGTTGGGCTGCTAACCTCAAGGTCAGCATTTTGAAATGAGTAGCTGTTCCGTGGGAGTTTGAACTGC
Source organism: Chrysochloris asiatica (assembly GCF_000296735.1). Classification (NCBI taxonomy): domain Eukaryota; kingdom Metazoa; phylum Chordata; class Mammalia; order Afrosoricida; family Chrysochloridae; genus Chrysochloris; species Chrysochloris asiatica. The sequence continues at coordinate 4,323,612 of NW_006408699.1, forward strand.
TAACATTGTGGTTCAAACTGACCTTATAATCCAGTGCTTACCCTACAGTGCCACACCAGGACTCTACACATATGGCACTAATCAACATATATGTAACATAATACAGAATGATATAAATATACATTATTATTAAGTGCTGTCAAGTTGGTTCCAACTCATAGGGACTCCGTATAGGGTTTCCAAGGAGCAACTGGAGGAATTAAATTGCTGATCCTGTGTTTTGAAGTCCAATGCTGACCCTATAGCACCACATCAGATGGTCCATACATATAGGGTTTCCAAAGAACAGCTGGTGGATTTGAACCACTGACCTTGCAATTCAAACTAATCTTGCGGTCCAGTGCTTACCCTACAGCGCATAGTTCAGGGGAGCGCGGTGGCTCCATACCATAAGCACTGGACTGAAAACCACAAGGACCATGATTTGCCAATCTTTTTGTGGGAGAAAGATAAGGCTTTCTATTCCTGTGAAGATTTAAAACCTCGGAAACCCTATACATAGTCTATACAGAGTTGTTATGTTGGAGCCAATTGTACAACACTTCACAACAATATATATAATAAACATTTTTATCAACATCCAATGGAAGAAAAAGCTTAGAATGCGATCCACGTATACATTATTGGTGTTTTTTTTTTTAAGTCCCACTGAGTAGGTTCCAACTCATAGCGACCCTGTATAGGATTTCCAAGGAGTGTGGTAGGTGAGTTTGAACCACCAGACTTGTGGTTCAAACTGACCTTGTGGCCGAGTGCTTATCCTACAGTGCCACACCAGGACTACTTATATATACATTTATGTGTTACTGTTGTTGTTAAGTGCCGCCAAGTCAGTTTCACCTCATAGCGACCCTATATAGGGTTTCTGAAAAGCAGCTGGTGAGCTTGAACCACTGACCTTGCAGTTCAAACCAACTTTACAGTCCAGCATATTAAACCACAAGCACCACACCAGGCCTCCACATAGTACATACCCATACATATTTTTTTTGTACCAATATGCAAAAGAAAAAAAATCTTATAATGATACATATATATGGAATATATATAGAGCTCTGGTAGCATAGTGGTTATGAATCAGACTG
>NW_006408699.1:4325151-4363455 GCF_000296735.1 Chrysochloris asiatica
GACAACAACATATATGTATGTATGTGTGTGTGTTTTCAATATGCAACAGTATCAGCACTAGTGTAGCACTTCTCCCGTTTTTCTTGTGCTTTTCAACAATGAAGGCTACAAGGGCACCTCGGGTGATCACTGTCCCCTCAGGGAAAGCAGGTGGAGACTAGGACCAGGCGTTAATACTACAGAACCTCAGTTTTATCTGCAATGTCTTATTTCCTTGAAAATGAACAGGAGATAATATACATTTATTACTAACAAATGAAAATCATCTCTCTACATAAGAAAAACAGAACCTTAAAGAGAAAATAAAGCTAAATGTTGATAAATGTTGTTCCTGGGTGATGAGAACATGGGCAGTTTGTGATATTATCTTTACATTTTAGAAATTCCTTAAGAAGTATAAACTAAATAAGTAGATGAGGCACAGCATGACATCTAGCATGGTCAACTTAGTTACCTGAATATTTACTGAGCACCTACTATGCACCAGGCATTGTTCTAGAAGCTGGGGATATAGTCCCTGCTCTGGGGAAGCTTATCTTCTACAGGCAAGAATCGGACACTACAGATGTAAATCACGCACCAGTCAGAAATTAGTGGTAAGAAGGAGAATAAAGAAGGGGACAGGGAGGCAGGTACCATTTTACAATGGGTCAGACGGGCTACTGTTTAGGTTTTAAAGAAGACACAAAGCATCCTGAGGCAAATGAACACGCCACTGCTACAGCTCCATGAAAAAAACCTTCTATTTTTGCCACTAATTCTTGAATCCCTATTTCTGCTGTGTGTTAATTAAGTGTCATCTAGAAGCAAAGAGAAATGTGTGATCCAAGCCCAGGATGTATCCTGAGGCTACACTGAAGCTCTTGCTGCTGAATGGTGATCTTGATACTTTCTGGGTACCTGCTAAGGAAATCAATTACAGATCTGTTCTTGCAGGACAGGCACTCTGGCCTGATGCAGAGCCAAAGGCACAGGGGAGATAGTCCCCCCATCCCCTAACTTTTCTGGTTCTTCCAGGGATCAGCATGGTGAAACCATCCAAACTGGTGTGCTTTAGAGACAGACAGCAGTGTGGAAATAGGTGCTGCAGTAAATTAAAAACTAAAAAAGAGGTAGCATGCCAAAAAAAATGTCTCTCTCGGCATACAGGTTTAAACTGCTGGAGACAGTTTAGCTTATCAATCTGTGAGAAATGCAGAAATAAATCTTTTACAGCATGACATGCATCCTCCACAAGCCCTTTATCACAGGACAATCCCAGGAACAAGTGCTATGCACTGCCTCGCCTACAGCCAACTTGCCTGTCTCCTCTGCCTTTGGTTATGTTCACCAGCTTTTCTATTCCTCCGGAGTCGGCCAGGGCTTTCGCGTTCTCCATGTTTTTGCTGGTGACCTCGTGCAGTGCACAGCAGATAGCCGCCATGGTCTCGTCAGATAGGATGCTGGGGCCGTTACCACCGGGAAGCCGGTTCACCAGGTCTCGCATGGCGTATTTACCTGCCAATGCAGAAAATGAAATTCTGTAAGAATTCAGAAGATATTAGGTTTTTGTTGTTGTTTTACGATTCTGACAGTGTCCCATTCCTTAGAAATAAAACTTTCAAAGAAACAGTAACAGAGAAAAAATAATTAAAACTCACAGTAAAGAGGAAAATGACAACATTGTATTGTAAAGGGAAATTCAGTGTTTACATCAATGTTACATGAAGGACTGACTAGGTATTAAAACTGCACTGTATAACATGAAAAGAAAAACCAGTGCATGAAATTAGGCAGGCTTTAGTTCAACTATTTTTAATAACCGAGAAGAAAAGGAATGATAGTAAATTTCATACTTTATTGTTATGGTACTATAGGATAAGCACTGGACTGGTAACCACAAGGTCGGTAGTTTAAAGCTGTAAGCCGCTCCTTGGAAACGTTATTCAGGGTCCTTATGAGTCAGAACTCAATGACACTTAACAGCAGCATGGATCACAAACACCATAAATTCCTCTTAAAGCTTTTAAAACCTGATCTTTGAATCTGAACCAAGTAAAGTTTTCACACAACTTTTCAGTAAACTTTCCTAACCACATGTGAACTGTGTATGGTTTCATTTTTTTTTTTTAAGCTGAGGGTGTACATCATCAAAACTGAGATTAATGGCTAAAATGACATTGTGGTTTCTTTAAAAGAAAACACATGGAAGATTCTGTTATCAAAATGATGACTGCATTATTAACTAGCAATAACACAGTAACACAGTTCCTGACAGGACAAGACTGGGGAGTACTCTAGCTACAGAGGCAGTTCCTTACAGGAACTCCATTTCTCTTACTCCCTTCCAAAAAGAGTTTATCTCTAGCCTTTTCAATTTCATTTACCGACTGACAAACTTGAATAATTGCACTACAAACTAAAGGAATTCACCAAAGCTCAAGTAAACGTTATCTTAGTTTTTTTTTCCCCCTCTCCTCCTATGTTAATAACTTAGTAAATGCTAAATGGGTTTTTATTACAGAACTATTTATACACAGTGGAAAGCAGTAAGACATAGGTTCTAACTATAAGACTACATAACTTACAGCATGTCACAGGGAAGAGTCTGGTGGAAGCACAGTAGACATCATTACAGAGTGGAAAAACAGTGATAATGTTGTAAGGGAAGAAGACAAATGTGGCTGTTGAAATTAGATTGTGTTATGGATTTAACTGTTTCCACTCCCCGCCCCCAAATGTGTCAACTTGGCTAGGCCATGATTCCTAGTAATAATCTTCTAATAATTATAATTGTAATAATTTTGTGATTGGATGCAATTATTGTATGTACTGTAAATCCTAACTTGTATGATGTTAATTGGAGTGCGGTATCTTTGTAGGGTAAACACTATCCTAAGAAACACAAGGTCAGGTGTTTCGAGCCCACCAGTCACTGTACAGGAGAAATATGAGGCTTTCTGCTCCTGCAAAGATTTATGGCCTCAGAAACCCTATACAGGGTTGATAGGATTTGAAACTGACTTGACAACACTTAACAATACCAACAATGATATTAATGAAGCAGGATTAGCAGCAGTTATGTTAATGAGGCAGGATATAACCTAGAGTTTCAGGTTGTATCTTGAGTCAAATTCTTTTGAGATATATGATAGAAATTAAGCAAGTGAGCAGAGATCAGAGGGACTTAGTTCAACTAAGAAAGAAGAGCTTGGACAAGGAGTGGTTTGGACCCAGAGCCTCTGTGCTGGGAATCTCCTAGATCCAAGGGAGGGCTGATGACAAGTTACTTGGAGATATCTAAGGGATATCTGGGCTCATAGATGTTGAAAAGAGACAAGGACTTTCCCCTAGAGCCAGCAAAGAGACAAAACCTTCCCCTAGAGAAAGTGCCCTGAGTGGACACTAGCTTCCTAAACTACAGAAGAATGAATTTCTGTCTGCTGAAGCCATCCACTTGTGGTATTTTTGTATAGGACAGACAATACGTTAAAAGAAACAAAACAGACCAAAATCTGTTGCCATCACATTGCTTCTGACTCATGATGATACTATGTGCTACAGAGAAGAAATATTCCCTTGACCAGAGTTCCAGGCCTTCCTTCCAGGGTTGCTGCTTGAAGGGTACAAACTGCCAACCTTTATCAATTGCAAATTGTTTATGCCTCCCAGAGACCTGGGATGGTGAGATGTTGTGAAAGTGAGGTACAGTCGGTTCCAACTCATAGCAACTCTGTATAGGCTTTCGGAGAAGCAGCTGGTGAATTCGAACCGCTGAGCCTGAGATTCAAACAGACCTTTTGGTCCAGTGCTTATCCTACAGCGCCACACTAGGACTCTGTTTTTAGCATCAAGGAGCCCCAAATTTCACATTTCTCATAACAAATCAAATGTACTAAAAATAATAATGAAAAAATCTCTTTGGGGGGCTAAAAGATTTCTCTCAAGGAACTATGGGAACTAACAGCTGTGACACATCCACTAGATACAGGTGCAAGCTGGACAGTGAGATGGGTGTGGGACAGGCTCCTTTCCTCTGTAGGGGAAGGCATGACTCAAGGAAATGCTATGCTAAGAGCAGGTTCATCTAGACAATATGCAAAAATAGCAATTCTACTATTGAGAAGCAGGAATGGAGTCTGCTTTTTTGCTGGAATAATTCTGTAAGGGACTGTCTGAGAGGCTTTCCTGAGTGTCACCAGTTTCTTCTCAGTCAGTATCCACAGCAACTTTGAGGTAAATAATGTTCTCTTTCCCATTTCTTCCTATCCTCCTTCCCTGATTCTCATACAGCAGGAGGTACTTTATAATCATATAAAGCCACATCAATCTACATAAAATCTTGTGAAGTCCACCCTCCCTTTCCCTAACCTATCTTCAGTACTTCCCCGTATGAGGGTCACAACAGTGGGAGGTCTTTACAAGCTGTTACACATGTTTCACATCATCTTCATAGCTAACCTGGACAGCAGGCATCCTCAACATTCTTTCAGACATGGGGCTAAGTGAGAACCTCCTTCCACATTGAATCTAGAGGAGGGAATTCAGTCCTGTTGGCTTACAGGTAGGAGCCCTGGTGATGTAGTGGTTAACAGTTGGGATCCACCAGCAGCTCCCTGGGAAACAATGGATGTTTTCTGCTCCTATAAAGATTTACAGGCTTGGAAAACCCTACTCAACGACAGCAGGGTGTTTTTTATTTATTATTATTTTTAAAGGATTATATAGTAGAATGCTCCAAGTGACAGAGCTTCTGAGCAGCAGATCTGTCTAAAGATCCCTGATCTTTACTTGACCCCCTTCTTTGGGTGTGACAATGCCCAGAAGCAAGACTTTGGTGAGGCAAGCAAGCTGCCCAATGTACAAAATTTAAGAACGCACTCACTACTCTCAAGTGTATCTAAGCGCCAACCCTACATGCGCACAAACCTGGGAGTGAATGCCTCCTTAAATTTTATGATTTAGAACCTCATTTATGTCATCCAACTGTACTCTGTCCTAGGGGTGTCTTGAGGTGGGTGTTACAAGGGTCTGTGAAGAAAAAGTTATAAATCATTAATATGCTTTGTTTAAATTTACAGTACGGTTACTTGTGAACTAGCAGATATCAGTCTCAAAAACAGAAAGAGGAAATTAAATAGAGATCCCACATCTAATAACTAGTGTTGTAATGTGTAACCAAAATTACTGGCTTTTCTGAAAATTTGCTCTCCCTGATCAATTTTATTTAATTAATAATCCTGCTTCCTGTTGAGAAAACAATGGCCAGAAAGGATCCAAACATGCCAAGAAATTGGGGACTAGGACTCCCTTGATAATGATGTTAAACGCCACTTCATTTTTTTCACCAGTCAAAGGGCGAAAGATGGACACCATGAAGTTTACTCTCTCTTTATAGCTCACCTTATTGCAAGAACATACCTATGAGCTCCTTGTTGCGAACATCTAGCGCCATATTCCTCAAAGCAGTTGCAACGGAAGAAACAACTCTATCGTTATCCATTCTCAGAAGTTCTACAAGGATGGGGAGTCCTTTTTCTTTTCGGACTGCCGCCCGGATATATGCTGCAAACTAGTAAGCAAAAGAAGGCGTTCAGTAATATGTAAAACAGAGTTCAACTTTCATGATGTTACTCTAGCCTAAAAATAGCAATTTGCAGAAAGAGGAATAGATGGAATGTTTTCTCTCCAATTGAAGATTAAATCTGTGAAGTCAGTAAAGAGAAAACCACAGTTTGGGAGAAAGGATAGGATGATTGATTTATAAAGAAAACCCCAAAGTGGTTTGGAAAATCTCAAACCACCATCTGCCAGATATTTTTGTGCAGAAAAGAGAAGGCAGTGATTACTTTCTATCTCAGATACATAAATATGATTAAGGGAAGTGTATGTCTTGTCTTTTCAGTTGGCCCCATGCCAGGTCCAGAGGCTTAAAATAGGATGGCAGAGACATAACCAATCAGCACACATTAAAGGAGAACTTGTCTCTGCCAAGTCATTGTTTTCTATGTTCCCTGAAACAAAATGTAGATTTCAGTAACATGTCAAAAAGATTGCTTGAAAAAAAACCCTTGCCTCCGAAGAAAGGCAATTCTCCAGAAACACTGAACATCATAACTCACACATACCGATAGATAAGTAAAAGTATATTTGTGTGCAAAATACTTTCACATTCAAGATTAAGTAGCTGATTATTTAAAATCTAGCAGTCACTGTGATTATGCGGCAACTCTGGACAGTGAGCCAGTTTATGAATTGGAAACGAGTTCTAAGTTTTTGTGAAACAAACAAAAGATCAACAAGTAACATTAGAAAATGGGCCCTCAATCTTGTTTTGATCTTTAATCGACGTTTTCACCAATGCAGACCCGTCTTTCAAAACTTAGGGAGAATTGACAGATATTTACAAAACACCTAACACTTTCCTGTTGTGATCAAGTCATGAGGACAAAGGCCTCCTGGTCCTTCATAGTAATTGAACATTGTGAGTGACTACTCAGTTTTAATATACAACTATCTTTTTTAATGATAAAAATAGTGGGAAAAATGCATCTCAAAGATCTCTTAAGGCCCTTCATATGAAACAAATGCAGTATGTCATTTGTTATAACGGTAAAGCACTACGGCAGGTTTATCAACTTCTCTCTAAGAATCAATCTTTCTACAGACCAACTCTGGAATCATCTGGAGACTGCCCTGCTTAGCCCAGCACTGCTCCCCAAATGGCCACGATCATCTTGTTTCCCTATAATGAGGGTCCTATGAACTATATGAGTTATTGAAATACTTTTCAAATCACTTGTACATAATGTTTAGACTTCAAATGGCTTTACTATCTAATTTTCATTCACTAAATGGCTCCAGAAATGAACTTATAAACAACTCTAATCACATCATTTTCCTTATTATCCTTAAAAAAATTTAATTGTCAAATGATCCTCTGGTTACAAGAAGCTGAAAGTGAATGCAGTTTATAATGTATGTAAAAATACATACATGCTGGGCATTGTTCTATGCGTACCTCATTTATTAGTTAATTCACACAATCACCACATGAAGGAAATATTTATATTACCCCCATTTTACAGGTGAGGAAATGGAGAACAGGGAGGTAACTGTCCTTACCCTGGCTTCAGAGGCAAAGCTCAATCACTAAGTATTAGCACTTTAATTAGTAAAAAAAAGAAACTGCCACACTGACTTAGCATTAGACCATAACACACTTGGCTTATCGATGCTTTTCACTATCATACCAGAGTGGCCAAAGATTCTCATTCTGGGGAATTGTGATGGGGGAAATAGCCCAAAACAAACAATATAATAATTCTACTAAAACACAGGGAATTTCTAGAAGTTGAAAATATTTCAGAAAAGGATTTTATGGGGAAGTTGCTGTTGTTGTTGTTAAGTGCTGAGGAGTTGGTTCTGACTCATGGCGATCTTGTACAGGGTTTCTGAGTTGCTTCTGGTGGGCTTGAACTGACAGTCTTGTGGTTAGCAGTTCAGTGATTGTTATAAAGGGTCACACATAGCTGTAGACAATGTTTAAAAAGTTTTGAGAACTTGCTTATAGTAGTAACAAGTTCCATACTAACTAAAGAAGTCCCACCTCCAGAAATTCCCACCTGGAAATTTCAAATGTATGCACATGAAGTATCTGAGGGAACATCAGCTCCCTCTCCCTCTCTGGCAAAGCTGCCTGACCTCTGCTCTAATCTGCACCCTATCATCTCTCAGCTAAATACTGCACTGGATCCAAAATGGAATTTCAGTCTCCACTCTTCTTTTCCTTGAATTCTCCTTCTACATTGCCACAGAAGGGATTCAACAATGTGCACATCAGTCTCATCTGCTTAAAGATTTACAGTGGCCTCTCTTGTCTGCATCTCAAGTCACTTCAGACCTGTCCCAGATGCCTGGCTCCCACCTGGGCTACCTCCCTTGCCCTACTCTCTCTGGGCCAGCAAGCAGGGGCAGATGTAGTCATTGTCCACACTATTCTTTGTTCATCTTCAAGGACTACCTCCCAGTGTCCTATCTGATTTGTCCCCCTAACTGCAACCTTAGTCTCTGCTGGATTAATTTCACTCATTCTGTAAGATTCCATTTGAGCAGCACTACGTCTTTAGGAAACCTTCCCAACTCATTGCTCCCCTCTTTTCTGGCCTTTTCTTCATCCTGCTAGGTTGGGTTAGATGTTCTCTTTCAAGATCCTACTCAGTATTGACATGATCTATTTTTGTCACTAACCTTTAGGGATCTAATGGGGAAGGACTATGATATATTCATCTTTGGGCAATAGCCGGTCTTTTTTTTTTTTTTTTTTAGCTCTTAACCTTTCCTAGACAAAGTCTAAACAACCATGCCCCTTTCACCATCATTTCTAATCTGACTGGTTGCAAAGATGAGAAGTGCGGACAAGTGGGAGATACCGTACCTTCCAGTTACCAGCAGAGAGATTCTGCAGAGATCCGGCAGAGCCTTCCAAGGTAGCTGGGTTGGAGCTTTCTGCTAGGAGAGTCAGATATGGTTTTACCACCGAAGGATGCCACAGCATCTCAACCCCTTTGGGGGACTTTGACAGTCCTGGGATAGGACCAACTCCATCCCACTGAAAGACAAATGGTACACATTAAATGGAAGTGAAGTGGACATGATCTCCCACACTTGAAAATACTCATCTTTGCTCGACTCAGATACAGAAAAATTGTATCATGAGGAACACTTTTTTGTTGTACGATTTCTTACTCCCAGAAAAATGAAACTCTAGTTTCACGTCAAAGAAAATGCTAACTTGATCCTCTTGTGGCGTCCTCTTTTTCTTCTTCTTCTTCTTCCCCCAGCAGCTTGGCTCTGAGTCTTTGCTGGGAGACTCCTTTCCTAGTAAGTCATCCAATTCGTTCAGTCCCAGCAGGCGGGCCTGAGGGACCTCCAGTTCCAGCCGATAGGATAGGTTCCTCAGGGTGCACACACAGTTCTCCACCGTCTGAAACCCAACATAGCGTATAATTAAAACCATCTTAGCACATCAGCAGAAAATGCTTCTGTGCTGACTGCTACTGATAATAATAGGAAAGCACTATTTTTTTTTTCCTTACAGGGACCTAAAAAAATCAAGAGAAAGAATTAGGATTCTAAAACTTTCTTGAAATACCCAAATGACTGGCTGCAGAGCCACATTCAGTACATGCTTAGGGCTGGTTTTATGCTGATAAAATGTCCAAGCCCTGGAAGAGAAAAGCCCAGGGTTTCTGCCTTAGGCAGAAATGTGCCCAAGACTACAGATCCTCACTATCTCTCCCAGTTGTGGATTCTCATGGTGACACGAGATACACCCCCTCCACCCCATGGGGGCACAGCCCCTAACCAGGACCCGCCTTTGTCTATTCTTTCAGTCTCCCAGCAGCCCTTCCCTCTGTGGAACGCTCCACCATTTTTTCCTGTCAGCATTTTGCCTTCTGTTTGAGATCTCTTCCTCCTTTAAAGGACAACTGTTACTACAACTCATTGTGTTGAAAACCAAATTTATTGTTTGCCCAGCAATATCCCATCTCGCCCTCCAACTGTTTACTCCTCAATGGACCCAGCATGCCTTTTGGTCCGGTAAGGTTCTCACCTTAAACTCCTGCCCCTTTCTTGATGACATGATTCCTTATTACCTCTCCTTTCTCTCTCAGACTCATCTTTATGATCTAACACATATTATAGGCTCTCCTAAGCCAATCATGTACTCAGTCTGTCTTGTAACTTCGGAGACTATTAGCAACTCCTTCCTACATCTTCCTATCTTACTCATTCCTGCTCTTATGGAAGATTACTGATGGGTATTATGCCCTGTGCTCATGCAGGGATGTGGAATGCCGGCAAGCAGCTACAGACTGATCAGCAGAACAACAGGGCAAAGAGCACAGGTTGGGCTGTAGAGAGGTGTGCACTGCCTGAAGTTAGGAGGGCAGAGAGGGTGGGGAAAATAAAGTGCCTTGACCAAGAGTATTTGAATATCCAGTAGAGCATCAAATGCAGATGAATCCGAGTCTAGGAGTAGGGGATACAGAATTGGAAGAAATAACTAGAGGGGCATTCAACTTAAGAATGAACCTAAGAAAACCACAGATAAAGCCAGGTCCCTGCCATCTCACATTGAGTGAGCTCTGTCACCACGAGTCACTCAGTTTTCATAGTTGTAATACTCTTTTCTTAAGGTGCTGTGTTCCTGCGAATCTGTAATGTTTGGAGGGACTCTGTCTTTTTGATGTGGAGTACAGCCTAATGAAGAGGGGCTCGAGAATTCTAGAGTCAATGGCATGGTTTGTGTCTTCCAGAGAGATCTGTTGACTACAGTGAACAGTGATTTTTTGAAAATAGGAGCCCTAGTGATGCAGTGGTTAAGTGTTTGGCTGCTAATTGAAATGTGAATGCTTCAAACTTACCAGTTGTTATTCAGAATAAAGAAGTTGGGAGTTGCTTCCATAAGATTTAAAGCCTTGGGAACCCTAGGGAGCAATTTTACTCTGTGCTGTAGGGTTACTCTGAGACAGACCCACTCTTGATGGCAATGGGTTTCTCAGTTAATATGAGACCAAGCCAGAGGCAAGCTGGGCCCTAATCCCATCTGAGCGGTGTCCTTATAAAAGAAATAACACTGAGAAAGAGGAAGGATGGTCATATGAAGATGCATCTACAAGCTAAGGAACACCTAGCTTCCAGAAGCTGAGAGACAAGAAAGAATCTTCTCCTATAGCCTTTCGATAGAATGTGGCCTTGTTGGCATCCTGAATTCAGAGACAATATATTTCTGTCATTTGAAGTCACTGACTTTGTTGTAATTTGCTATGTCAGCCCTAGGGGATTAGTACCACACACAAATAGTAGCACCGGGTGCATGACTCTCACAGGGCCCGTCAGGCACTGACCTTGCTGTCGTAATCGGATGTGTTCACACACGTGTGGATCACGTACAACAGTGAGTCTACCAGTCCCTCACAGGATCGCATTTGCTTCCGAGCTTCCTCCCCTGCGGAGCTGAGGTTCCTAAATGGTTGAGACACAAGCGAGCTGCTGAGATGAACTGACTCATTAGCCACATGCCTTACCTTGAAGACGTGAGAGAACAGACAGCAGATGAGAGTTTGAAAAGGCATTTTGGAGCTTGCATTTTAACATACTAAAACGCTGACTAAAACAGCTCCCCATTAGCCACACAAATGGAAGGGCTCTGGGCATTTTCATTTTTACATAGCACGTAACTTTCTAACCTAATAGAATTATTTTGGGACCTATGCTCCTCAGTTTCCTTATATACAGAAAAGGAGAAATAATAACTGACTAGACAGCACTTAATAACCAACACTACCATTGGGTTGCTGTGAAGAAATGAGTGACTACATGTGACAACTGAAAAGTGCCTGGACACAGATGCTACAGTTGTTACTATTTTCACACTTGCTTTATCTCCCTTGCCAGGACAGAAGCTCCTTGCAGTCCTCTATGCCTATTATGGTGTTCTGCATGTCATGTGTGGGCATTACGTATTTCTTGAGTGAACAGAGAAAACCCATCGCTTCTTGTATGTTGTTGTTAACTGCCATCAAGTAGGTTCTGACTCACAGCAACCCTGTATGGTTCAATCCAACTTTGCAGTCCACTGCATTAAGCCACAGCATCACACCAGGGTTTCTTCCAACTCATGTTGTTGTTAAGTGCCATTGAGTTGGTTACGACCCATAGCGACTCTGTATGGGGTTTCTGAAGAGCGGTGGGTTGGTGAGCTTGAATTGCCAACCTTGTAGCTCAAACTGACTTTGCAGTCCAGTGCATTAACCCATTGCGTCACACCAGGACTCCATTGACTCATAGTGACCTTTTATACGGGATTCCGAGGAGTGGCTGGTGAATCCGAACATCTGACTTTGAAGTTCAATCTTGTATAAATATCTCAAATTAAATATGGATACTTCCTTTCATTACATTTTTTCCACCCAGTTACAAACATTCCTGAAAGCTATTTTTGGGTCTCATCCATATTTAAACTTCTGCTATCATTTTGTATTCCTAAATTGATACCAAAGGAGCTCAGGTAATGTAATGGTAACGAGTCAGGCTGCTAACCTCAAGGTTAGCAGTTTGAAACTACCAGCTGTTCCACGAAAGAAAGATGAGGTTTTTTGCTCCCATACAGATTTACAGCCTTGGAAGCCTGATTATATAGGGTCACTGTGAGTTGGAACCGAGTACACAACCACTACCAAGTTGACACCAAATTATAAGAACCTATTTTATGCTCTAACAAGGGGTCTACACCTACTCTGATGTTCTGCAGATTCACGGGGATTTGAAATGACTTTTCTTTGTTGTTACTGTTGACTCAGTTCTGACTATGGCCACCCCAGGAATGGACTGGGAAACTGCTCCTGAGGGTTTTCAAGGCTGTGACCTTCCAAAGGCCGTGCCAGTTCTGTTTCTCATAGGTGTCTCTGTGTGGGTGTGATCTGCCAAACTTTAGGTTAGTAGTTAAGTGTTTAATCAATCATGCCATCCAAGGACTTCTGATATTTCTTGACTCCTTTGTTTTCTTGAAGTCAGCGAGATAGTCCCCTGGTACCTTCTCTGCTCTTAGCTGGCGTTACATCTCAGCAGTACAGAACAGTTGGCCTCTTTCATTCCTTTAGGGGTGGTGGGACCCCATACTCTCTGGTTTCCCTTCCATTTTGCTGTCTTTCCTTCTTAGTTTCACCTGTGTTCCTCCAGGGGTACTCCTGGCTCTACGTTGACCCCCCTCACTTTTATCTTTGCACCCTCTTAGATGCGCAAGAAAGATGAGGCTTTTTGCTCCCGTAAAGATTTATAGCCTCGTAAACCCTGTACAGGGTCGCTATGAGTCGGAAACCCACTCCACGGCACATAACCACCACAGGACTGTGAATCACAAGGTCAGCAGTTCGAGTCCACCACCTGGGACAAAACTGAAGCTTGGCTTTCTGCTCCTGCAAAGACTTAGTCTCAGACAGTATACAGGATTTTTATGAGTCAGAACCAACTCGATGGCACTTTACAGTAGGTGGTCTATGGCTCTCAAACATGTAGCTTTTGCTCTGACCTCCCTTAGAACTCCAGACTCATTTATCCAACTACTTTCTTGGCATTACCACACAGTTATCTAATTGAACACCTCAAAATGGATGTGACCCAAGGAGATCCTGACCTGCTCATCCCTGCTAACAAATTTGTCTCGCCACTACCTGGTATTATCCATAGCACTTATACACAACCTGTTCATCCAGCCAAGACTGAGATTACACATCTTCTCCCCTTTCCTCACCCCTTCTCCCTCCAATTCTGCCTGCTCCTAGTTTAGACCACTCTCCTGGCTCACCTGGAGCAGCCACCGCTCAAGGTTTCCTTCCATTTCCCTATGGTAGCCAGAAATCAGTCCCATCCCTGCCCTGCTGAAACCCCTGATGGTTTCTCATGGCACTTGGAATAACATGCAAACTCCTCCCTCTGGTTTCTAAAATCCTACATAATGATACCACTCTTCCCTTTGCCTACTAAGCTCATCACTGCCCCAAAGCTTTTTCATGTGCTATCTACTTTCCCTGGGATGCTTGCCTTCCCCTCTCCCTTACGAGTGGGTCCTTGTGATCACTAAGATCTCTGCTTAAATATTACTTAAGAGAGACTTCCCTGACCACCAAAGTAACCACTCAGTGTCTGACAGCACCCTATGTAGTTTATGACATCAATTGCTCTTTTGTTGTTTCCTTATTTTCTGCCTTCACTTCACCAGAGCAGGGGCCTCAGTTCATATTCATTGGTTCTCTGGAGGAGTCCTGCCTCTGGACTTCTGCTGAAGCAGCCTCCCCAGAAGCAGGAAGAGATGCTGCTACTCTTCCTGCTACGGCTGATGACACGACATTACGGGATACACCTGCGATACACACGTCTGAGTTAGGAGGCGCTGGCCTACTTTTCAGGATCCTGACTCTTGTTGTAGGGAAGGGTGCCAAGTCACCTATCACAACAGGGGAACAGCGGCTTCTGAGCAGGGGCGCCTGCTGCGTTCCTCTTCTCTCTCAAGGTTTCTGTTGTGGAGATGCTTAGACATCTCAGCTTACATGCTACAAGGTGTGCACTGAGTGCAAGAGTGTGTCACAGGCTACCTTAAGCACTTTACATTTGCATTTTGCCAATTCCTCACAACTCCAAGGCGGTACCACTAACCCCATTTTAAAGATGAGGAAACCGAGGCTTAGGGTTGATACTGGAAGCCAGACTGTCTGAGACCAGAGCCCACTCTCCTCGTTACCAGGCCCCTCTGCCCAAAACTTCAGTTTCAAATTCCCAGGACACTGTAAGGCTGGGAGATAGGGTAGAAATGGAGCTAGTGAGTGTTAATGGCAAGTAATGAACAATATTATGTGCACCTAAAGGAGGCTTTGAAGATTTTAAATGTGTAAGGTAATGACTACAAAGTTGTACTTGGGCTCATTTTCACTTATTTATAAAACTCAAAACCAGTGTTTGTTTAAATCACATACACTGTTACACTCTTTTAAAGGCAAAATGATGATAACTATTGGGTTTTGAATTTAAACAAAAAGCAGGCTGCACATGTATTAGCAACTAGAATGTGATAAACAGCAAATGACTGAAACACTGGAATTTGGCACCAATCTCATATGGAAAGAGCCTTGCTCAATAATCCACAGAAGACTCATTTGTAAGATAACTTCCTTGAGGCCATATGTCTGTGCTCATAAAGTCCAGTTGCCTGAATTTTTAAACAATACTGAAAACTTTGATAGCTGTTACTAAAGTCCTCCTAAAATTCATTTACTTTGTTTTTTTTTTTTTCTTTCAAATGTTTTATTGTGAATTATGTGATAGTTTACATGGGAGAACATTAGCTTAAATTTCATTTACTTTTAATGACACGTACTATTTAGCCACAAAATTAATTGGAAAGAAGAAACAAAGACTATACCTCAGGCAGCCTGTGGTGTTACGCAGAACTAGTGAAGTCTGAAATTTAATTTTATGATCATCATCAAAAGAAGAGTTATTCCATCCAGAATGTGGAACTATCACAGTGTTTGTTAAAGTTGAGAGAGCATCTCGAATGATTGTCATCTTTACTGTATCACACGAAGATAAGTTCCAAAGAACGCCTGCAAAAAAAAAATAAAAAATAAAATCCTCATTTAGAGATCCTGTAGTTTGTGGTATAAAGTAAACAAATATATTAGCCCAATTAGATGTGAATTCAGTCTATTCCCAAACTAATCCAGGGCCTATATTTGAAACCAGGCAAGGGGTAGCCCCTCCTCAGTAAGTGTTGACTGAAAATATGTCAGTTTCTGGCAGCAATATGAAATCTTAATAACAATTCTCTGAAGTTGTAGAGCCTATATTCTACGAGACAAGATGACTGGACTTCACAAAGTTAATTATGAGTTACTCAGTGAGGGGTAGGGTGGGGTGTGGGTGGAGGGTCTAGGCAAGAAAGGGCTATAAATACAATGCATCTGTAATTTTTATAAACCTCCTGTTCACTTCATTATCCTTTACATTCAATGTTATGTGTGCAAATCATTTTTAGAACTTCAATATTTAGAAAAAAATTTTTTTCATCTTTTGAAAAGTTGGTATGTTTTTCTTGATCACACCTCCTTTACTTACTTTTGTTACTGGGAATCTCAAGCTTAATATAATGCTTAAGTAGTAATGGGCACAGAGGGCTATTTTATGTGTCTTCTACATTTACATACTATCTAAACATTTCTACTTCTGTTTATACCTTGTGTTTTAGAAGTGCAAGTCACTACTTTTCCTTCTTAAAAAAAATATGGATGAGATTAACAATAAGCTAAAAGTTACTCAGCAATTTATCAAGACTTCTAGGACAACAGACCTTAAATGTAACTTGTAATGTTGTTGTTAGGTGCCATTGAGTCCGTACCAACCCATAGCGACCTTATACACAGCAGAACGAAACATTGCCCGATCCTGGGCCAACCTCACTATTGTTGCCATGCTTGAGTTCATCGATGCTGCCACTTGGCCAGTCCATCTCGTTGGGGGTTTTCCTCTTTTTCTCTGACCCTTACTAAACATGAGATCCTTCTCCAGTGACTGGTCCCTCCTGACAATATGTCCGAAGTATGAGAGACAAAGTTTGGTTATCTTGGCCTCTAAGGAGCACTCTGACTGCACTTCTTCTAAAATGGATCTACTGGTTCTTTTGGCAGTAGCTTGTAATAGTATTATTTTAATCAATAAACATTTTAGAGGATTTAATTTCTATGTATTGTGTTACTATTATAATAACACATATTCTAATAATTACATTTATTAGAAAAGTTAGAGTGAATTCAAGAGTATAACTACCCTAATGTCATTCATTTCAATGCATTTTCCTGAGTCAGAAACACAGAATTGAAGGAAAGATGAACTAGTCTTCTCTGCACTGAAATCCCCTAGCACTTTCTGTTCCTGACCCATCCTTGTCAGGTTGCTCATAAGTCTACACAGTACCTTTAGAATTATTAACACACAGAACTATGTTAGCCCTATTGATGTGGAAGGAATGCTATCAGGCATGTGCACATTACGGATCAAGAGTGTTGAGCCAAGATGAGACCATGAACTGCTGCTTCAGTGTAGGGTAGCTGACGGACCCAGTTTGAAAACAGCTTGTGTAGCCCTTCTGAGGTCTGAAAAAGCGACAGAGCCCTTTGTAAAGGAGGAAGGTGCAAGAGAGTGGGACCTTTCCTGCCACTTTTTCTGGAAGAAGTAAAAGTAAAGGATGAGAACGGAAGATAGTTAAAAACAAATATTGAGCATAAACTGAGGTAAGCTCATCCCTTCTCTGGCACATCTACCCTGGCCCATCCACATGCTGTGAGTTAAGAGTCAACAATGGCAGCTGGTGCCTGTGCTCTATCCAGGACCCTGCGCTCCGCTGTGCATCTGTGCTTAATACTCCTCTCTTCCACTTGGTAATGACTTCTACACCTCATTTATGTGTCTTTCCTTGAGCCCTTTCTCTGCTCCTACCCTTTTGGAGGGGCATTCAATTACAACTGCAGCTTTTTAGGGCTTGAACATCAGTGTTGGCTCACCTAGTCAGGGCCAGATGGGTTCTCCCTCCAAGAAGGATAGGAAGGGGTTTAAATAGTTCAGGACTTGGAGAAGTCAAGATCTCACTTCATCCCTGAACACTTGCTCTACCACGACAGACCTTTGCTTCTGCAGTCATCATGGATGGGACTCTGTAAGATAGCACTACAATCTATAGCTGTTTAAGGAATGAGCTTAAAAGCCAGTCTATGCTATTTTTTCATGAAGTCTTAAAAAAAATTGGTTCTATATTTCTAGATACATTGTTCTTGGGGCATTGGCTTAGTCTCTGAATTCTGGGCGTTTTACTTTCTCCCTTTACTCCTGAGAAGCAGCCACATAGAGGTTGGGAACAGAAAGCCCGGTGGCATGGTTCAGGTCCCCACCCCCACTCACCCAGAGCAGCTTCATAGTGATCCATTTTCAAAAGTATCAGACTTCAGTATATACAGTCTTTGAAAAATGGGTTTCATGTTTAAAAGATATTTGATGTTTGGGGGGAAAGTAGTAGAGGATTGCTGACCATAGAAGGGATCTGGGCATGAAGGGTGAAAAATGAATCTTCAGAGGTCTGTCCTGACCCAAATATCGGGAGAAGGAAGAAAAGATTAGATGGGTGTGTGGGTTGGAACGTAGCAGGGTGGGGTGACACAGGCAGACACACTGCTGAGTCTGCCAGGAGTGTGGCTGTAACATTTGATACTCAACACTCAGCACTCACAGGGCCAGTGTGAGTTAGCCACAGAGGCTATCATCAGCTGTCTTCAGAATATGAATTAAGGGTCATTTTCTAAGTTCTTCCACAGCCAACTTTATCACATGCGATTCCTAATACCTTTCAAGCAAATTTCTCCTTCTGTTAAAGCTATTCAAAACCCTCACTCCACAAACAAACGTCATTCAACACATGTGAGTCAGGGGGGTGTGGTGGGGGGGTAGAGGGAGGAGCTGCAGATTTCAACCAGCTACTTTCTACTTCACAGAATATATGCATTCCAATAAAATTAAATGCAAGGCCAGGTTTTTGTTAAGTAAAACCTTTCATATCATAGACTATAGGTATAAAATTAGACATAGCTCTACAGAAAATGTAACAGGCTGAGTCATAAACATAAGGTGGAAACATGACTAAGATGAGGGTGGTTCTTAAGTACACTGAGAGCTGGAATCAGTGCATTGAATTTCTCTGACTCTCTGCAAAAAAGCTTGCTTTTCATTCCTCCTGCCTCTACTCATGGTGACTTTGAAGACCTACACCTGGCCAGGAGTACACTTCACAGACTTGAGAATTCCCTGATGTTCTTTACTGTTTCTAGGATATTGGTCTTGCTTTTTCTTATTCTTACCAGGAATTTAGAGAACAATGTAGTGACAGGTAGTAAAGTTTCAATATGTACTACTACTACTCTTTATATTTGCATGGGTTTGGACATAACATTGCTGTTGTTGTTGTTAAGTACTGTGGAGTTCATTCTGACTCACAGCGGCCCTGTGCAGGGTTTCTGAGGAGTGGCTGATGAACTTGAACCACCTACTTTGGCAACTGACCTTGCAGTCTAGCGATTTAACTCACAGCGCCACACCAGGACTCATCAGAATGGTGGTTATGTGCCGTGGAATTGGTTTCGACTCATGGTGACCCTGCACAGGGTTTCTGAGGCTGTAAATCTTTACAGGAGCAGAAAGCCTCATCTTTCTCCCGTGGAACAGCTGGTACTTTCGAACTATTGACCTTGTAGTTCATAGCGCGATTCGTAACCACTACACTAACAGAGCTCTTCATCCATACAACACTCTGACCAATAAAAAACCCAACATTTATTTAAATATTATTCTATGCCAGGCATTATGCACTTTGTATGTTGTTGGCTCCAACTCCTAGTGACCCAATGCACAACAGAACGGAACACTTCCAGGTCCTGCACTACCATCACATTTGTTACCCTTAGGCCCATTGCCGCTGCCATGGTGTTAATCCATCTCACTGAGGATCCTCCTCTTATTCAATGATCCTCCACTTTACCAAAATGTCTGAATAATATGACCAAAGTCTGAGAGACCAAGTCTGGCTCCTAGGGAGCATTTTGGCTGTACTTCTTCTAACACAGATTTGTTCGTTCTTCTGGCAGTCCACGGTACTTTCAATATTCTTCTCCAGCACCATAACTCAAATAAATCAATTCTTCTCCAGTCTTCTTTATTCACTGTCCAACTTACACATCATATGAGACCATTGGAAATAATATGTCTTGGATCAGGCACTCCTTAGTTCTCAAACAGATATCTTTGCGTTTGAACACTTAACAGAGGTCTTGTGCCCCATAGCTGCTTTATGCAACATACGTCGTTTGACTTCTTGACTGCTGCTTTCATAAGTGTTCATTGTGGATCCAAGCAAAATGAAGTCTTTGACAATTTCAATCTTTTCTCCATTTAGCATGATGTTATTTATTGGTCCAGAAGTGAGTTTGTGGGTTTTTTTTTTTAACACTGAGTTGCAATCCATACTGAAGACTGTGGTCTTTGATCTTCATCAGTAAGTATTGTGCTTTTTATACCCTAAAGTGTGAAACTACACAAAAGGAATTTTTCACATTCAACTATTTTATAGGTATGAAATTCTACATGTGCATTTTTAAAGGATGATGAACATTTCTATTTCTAAATTTAATTAAAACATAAATTCAATTAATAAAGTATATTGCTGTTGTTAGGTACTATTGAATCAACTCTCATTCAAAAGACCTTGTGTACAACAGAATGTTGTACACAGTGTAGATAGTGTACACCACTGTCTGAGCCTGTGCTATCCTTACATTCATTGCTGTATTTGAGCCCAATGCTGCAGCCACTGTGTCAGTCTATCTTGTTGAGGGTCTTCCTCTTTCAAGTTGACTGTCTACTTTACCAAGTAGGATGTCCTTCTCCAGGGGTTGCCCCTCCTGATAAGATGTCTAAAGTACATAAGACCAAGTCGAGCAAAGCCTTGCTTCTCAGAATAATTCTGACTACACTTTTTCCAAGACAGATTTGTTTTTTCTTCGGCAGTCCACGGTATACTCAATATTCTTTGCCAGCAGCATAAATGTATCAATTCTTCTTCTTCAGTTGTCCTAACTCATTGTCTAGCTTTCACATGCATGTGAGGGGATTGAAAATATCATGGCTTGGGTTAGGCACACATTAATTAGTCCTCAAACTGATATCTTTGCTCTTGAACACTTTACGAGATCTTTTACAGTAGACTGGCCAATGCAATACATTGTCATTTGATTTCTTGACTGTTGATTCTATGCGTGTTGATTGTGAATCCAGATAAAATCATATTCTTGACAACTTCAATATTTTCTCCCTTTATCTTGATGCTGCTAATTGGTCCAGTTGTGAGTTTTATGTTGAAGTGTAATCTACACTAATGGTTGTAGTATTTAATCTTTATCAAGTGCTTTAGCACACTTCACTTTCAGCAAGCAAGACTGCGTTATTTGCATTATCACAGGATGTTGATTCTTTCTCCAATCCTGATGTCATGTTATTCTTCATATAGTGCAGTTACTTGGATTATTTGCTCAGCAAAGACTGAATAAGTTTGGTGAAAGGATATTGTCCTGATGCACACCTTTCCCAATTTTAAACCACACAATATTGCTTTGTGCTGTCAGAATGGTTGCCTCTTAGTCTATGTACAGGTTCTACATAAGCACAAATAAGTTTTCTGGTATTACCATTCTTTGAAATGCTGTCCGTAATTTTTTGTGAGTCACAGTTGAACGCTTTTGTACAGTCAATCGTTGTTAAGTACCACTGAGTCGGTTCTGACCCACAGCAATGTCTCCAAGGAGCGGGTGGTAAGCTTGAACCACAGACCTTGCAGTTCAAACTGACTTTTCAGTCTAGCACATTAACCAACAGTGCCAAACCAGGACTCAGAGGTAAATACCTTTTTGGCATTCTCTGTTTATAAACAAGATCCAAATGATATCACCAATGATATCCTTTGTCCTGCGTCCTCATCTGAATCTGGCTTAAATTTCTAGTAGTTTCCTGTTGATGTACTGCTGCAATAATTTTTTAATTATCTTCAGCCAAATTTTAGCTGCAGGTGATATTAATGATATTGCTAGATAATTTCTTCCTTCTGTTAGCTCACCTTTCTTTGGAATGGGCACTAATATTTATGGATCTCAACCATGTTTCCAAATTTCTTGTCATAGTCAAGGGAACACTTTGCAATATATCTGTCCACTGATACATCTCAATTGGTATTTATCAATTCCTGGAGCCTTGTTTTTCACAATGCCATCAGTGCAAGTTGGACTCCTTCCTTGACATGGTTGAACACTGACCAACTTTTTTTGGTACAGTGACTCTGTATATTCTATCTTCTTTTGATGTTTCCTGTACTGTTGTAACATTTTGCACATATAATCCTTTAATACTCAAACTCAAGGCTTGAATTAAAAAAAAAAAAATTCTTTCAGCTTGAGAAATGCTTAGTGTGTTTGTTCCCTTTTGTTTTCTAACTTGAGGTCTTTGTTGATTTCATTATACGACTTTTGTTCACCTTCAACTCACACTTGCATATGACCAATTGATGTTCTGTTCCATAGTTGGCCTATAACTTTGTTCTTGACTGATTATATTGAGCTTCTCTGTTGTCTCTTTCTACAGATATGAATGATTTGATTCTTAAATACTTTATCCAATGAGGTTGTTGAAAAAGGTATTTACAATGAATAAATCATTGGTCTTGTAAAATTCTATCATGTGATCTCCAGCATCACTTCTATCATTAGGCAAATATAAGGTACAAATACATTGTCATTATCCATTACTTTATATGTCTATTATACATATGCAAGATACACTGTTGCTGTTAAGCACCGGTGAGTCAGTTCTGACCCTGCATAGGGTTTCTGGGGAGTGACTGGTGAGTTTGAACCACCGAACTTGCGGTTCAAACCGACTTTGCAGTCCAGCACATTAACCCACAGAGCCACATCAGGACACATTGTTTTTGCTGTTAAGTGCCATCAGGAGACTTTTTTTTTTGCTAATGAATCTTGCATTTTGTTTTGCTTGTACTTTTTTTTCCCTGCCTGTAAGCTAATAAGTAGTAATTTCCCATTGAGCCTTTTCTTAAAGGGAGTATTGAAGTGTGTCTTTAAGGACTATGGTAACAGGAAATTGTTGGAAGATCCAAGAGGACCCAGGACCCAGGGAGGCTGGACTCTCATAGTTCTGCCTGCCATTTACACTGAGACCAGAAGAGAAAGTGGTTCAAATTACCACCTCTTCATGTTGGTTTAGATATAAGGATAGGATAAACCCTGTCTGCCATTCTATCTCCTAGAACCTAGTATAAAGAGTTATACTAATCCACCAGAAAATTCCTCCTTCCTCAAACTGCAAAACAGAAAGACTCAATGTTGCCAAACTATAAAATGTGATACTGTTCAAAAAATATGTAATCCTTTAATAGACAAGCTGACTATGCTTTTTGTTAATGGTGATGAATTATTGATCCTAAAACCAGTCTACTACAGAAATTCAGATTTTCATTTCTGCAACTTCAAAAAGTGTTTAGAAAAAAAGAGAGCGATTCTATTTTGATTAAACATAAGGCATTCAAGGGACCTAGCCAAGAGCAGCTTTACCAATCCTCATTATGTTTTGCATTATCTCTCTAATCCTACATTTTACCACGAAAACACAAAGAGTCACAACATTTGGTGTTTGTTTAACTAACCATGCAGAACATCAAAGTAAGTCTCAAGTTACTGGATTTTCTTCCTGAAGTTCTTTTTCAAAAAATAAGGTTATAAAAAGTAAAACAAAACAAAAACACAGTGCTAATCAACCAATATTGGATGAAAAAGTTTCAATTAAACTTAAAAGCCTTAGATTCAGAATGATTAATATGGCTTTTCTACTCAAAGTAAAAAAGCACCATTTTTAAGATTAGCTTAATACTGGTGTGTACTCCACCTCACTAAAGTAGTTAATAAAACAATGTTCTCTCCATTTATTCTGTCCAGGGCTTTATTTAATGGGTCAGGAAGAATGTTGCTAGGGCAGTAAGTAATGAATAGAAAATACACCAACTCCCAGATGTAGGAAGACTGATGAGAAAATGGAGAGCCAGAGGATTAGCATTCTCCATCAACCTGATAAACCTCCAGCTCTGACATCCTAATGCAAAATGTGCTTCAAAAATACTTAGCGGCACACTCAATTATTTCCTGGTTCCTAAAGAGAAAGTTAAAAATAAACTACAATTTGGTTTAGGAAGTTTTGAGGTTTATTTAATTTCAAGCAATTAGCTATTTGTTGTGAGGACTAAGAATATACATATGCAAACTAATTTATAAAATATTATGGAATTTCATGCATATTATTGTTGAAAATGCTGCTTATTCTCTGCCATGGAAAAAAGTACACATAATTATGAGTAACCAATAATTACAAGGAATTAATTCCAGAGATGAAAGTTCATTTTTCAAACAAAGAATGAATAAGGTAATTAAAATACCATTTCACATTAAGTGCTTTGCTGCAGAATTCTGAAAGAGTTCACATTTAAAGCCAGCTTTACAGCTATTCTAATGGCCAACTGATAATTTTATAGTCAAATTAGAAGCTGATTTCACTGATTAATTAAATAATAGGGACTATTTAAAAATGTATTTATAAAAGGACGTTAAAAAACAACATTTGGAAAAGGTCATTTCTATGGCAGCAGAAATACACAATATAAGCATGAACATACACAGAATAAACACACAATTGCTTTTCTTTCATTTTTATGTAGCATTCAATTTGTGCTCTATTTCTCTAACTATCAAAAACAATGGTTTATGAACACTGCACAAAGGGGGTGAAGAATAGCCAAAAAGTACCAGTGCACAATGAACGCCACCATTACACATGTCCATAAACTATTTTCTTTTATAAATTATTCTGAGTATCTGTCCTTGGCACTCTTCTTTCAGTCATGTTATCTCGGAAGATGTGGGAGTAACTAAAACCTGCCTAAGCTTAGGGGTATGAAGGGTATTAAGCAAGACAACAGATGATGGGATCATGGCCCCTCCACATCAGGAAAAGTCAGTTGTCATGACTACGCTCTAGTTTTCTGGGGTCAGGCATAGATGCTGATCCTCTCCTGGCAATTCTGCACTGATGAGCTCGTTGGAACACACTGGGTATACCCATGTATACCCACGCTGCATCTTGTAAAATTACAATCTTTTGGTAGCAAAGTAAAAAAGTGGACATCTGAGCTTTGGGTCCCTGCCTGTCCTTAACTCGTCCCTCCACTGTTACTGCCTATGCTCTCTCTGACTGGGACACTCTAGCAAAACCACAGCTCTATTTCTTCTCTTTGAAGCTGCTTCTGTAGTTCTACCTTTAGCTAAGTAGCACTTTGATGAAATCTCGATGGCTTTTTGTTGAAGAAAGAATTATCAATATGTTAGGGCTCTAGAGCTGGTCACAATATGACTGAATGCATGCTTGCTGTCACCCTCAGCCAGGGTTACAATTATGCACCTCATGTCTTCCAGATCCACGTTAAATATACCCAAGCCCAGTACAGACCTAAGCTGTAAAGTACAGCAACCATCAGCCACCTGTGGCTACTCAGTCCTTGGTAGGTGGCTAGTCCAAATGTCCAAATGCGCTGGACTGCAAGGTCAGAGATTCAAGTTTGCCAGCTGCTCCTCAGAAACCCTTTACTTAAAGGATCACTATGAGCTGGAATCGACTCAAAGGCACTTAACAACAAAATAAATATAAAATGTACATTAGATTACAAATATGTGGCACCAAAAAAAAAAACTAAGTAAAGCCTCTCAATAATTTTCATATTGATTAAAGACTGAAATGCTATTTTAGGTGTTGTTGTCGTTAAGTGCTGTTGAGTCGGATCTGATGCTGTATAGGGTTTTTGAGGAATGGCTGGTAAGTTTGAACTGCCAACCTTGTAGTTCAAACTGACCTGTGGTCCAGTGTTTATCCTACTGTGTCACACCAGGGCTCCATTTTGGATATATTTATTTAAATATTTAAATAAAATAATATGATACTAAAATAAATTTCTGAATCCTGGTGTGGAGCTGTGAGATAAGCACTGGACTGAAAAGTCAGTTTGAACTATAAGGTCGGTGGTTCAAACTGACTAGCTGCTCCTTGGAACCTCTATACAGGGTCTCTATGAGTTAGAATCGACTTGATGGCACTAATACAACCACACAAAATTTCAATCTTATTTTTCCTTAAGATCAGCACTGGACTGTAAATCTTAAGGTTGGCATTTCAAACCCACCAGGTGTTCCTTGCAAACTATGCAGGATTGCTATGAGTTGGAACCAACTCAATGGCACTTAATAACAACAACAACTGGAAAATTTACAAGTATACACCATTATTTCTATTGGGCAACACTGGTGTAGACACTTGTTCATTTTATACCAGACTCAAAGAAAGACAAATAGGTAAGTCCTCCACTTTCAGGAGGCCTTATCACATATAGTTACAATACAAAGTAGCTGTGACCAAGTGTCACAAGTGTAGGAAGAACAACAATCATGGCTCACATGTGTGCTAGAATCTCCATGTTGATCCTCATGAAAAACTAACAAGTAGGTGCTGTGAGTAACAGGAATTGGTACTTGGAGAAGTAATTTGCCTGGAGCCTCAGAGACAGAAGGAATAAGTCCATCTAGTTCAAAAGGGCACACTCACTCCATGCCAACATGCCACCTCCCCTTCACATGTTTCAGAGTATGGGAATTTCTGTTGGGTTGGATTGGTGATCACTGCCGCTGAGCTAGAATGTGACGAGCAAAGACTAAGGAGAAGCAGGTTAGGTAGGGGGAGAGTATTTCAATGAACTCTAGCCTTAAGGAAAGGGCAGGAATTGGGGGAGGCTGGAGGTCAGGAAGGTATGATACCATGAATGGGGGCCAATTTAACTGGTCAGGAGAGCAATTTGGGAGGGAAATGATGAGGACCTAAAGGCCTGAGGAAAGGATGAGAAGGCAAAGAGAAAACGGGAGTGCTTATGTGTGAAAATATGGCTTTGTTAACAGAAATAATGAAGTCAGGGGGACAGCGGGAAGAGAGTGGTGTAATAAAAAATGTCTGCTTCAGGTTTTCTGTCAGGACTGGAATGTTATGAAGCTAATATGAAACTGAGTAGAACTGTAATAGGGATAGCAATGATTATGAGAGCAGAAGGATAGTACTGCCTTCAATTAGAGAAAGGCTTTGCCCTACATCAATGCTGAGGAAGACAATAATGGTGGTGGAGTCATTCCCTGGGCCATAAGATGCCATCATCCCAGCAAAAGCTCCTGAGATGTGCAGTGACTCCCACCTGGTTTTCTTCGTGCCGCCCCTGCAGTTGCATCCCTGCTAGGGCTGGCTAGTCTCCTAGGTGGAAGACAGCAGAGGGCCTAGAGGCCTGGCCCAGACTTGCTCACTTAGGTGATCCCTGAGATTCCTTGCTGTTATGGTCACTTGTAGTGGATTCTGACTCACAGTGATCCAATGTGTGCACAGTAGAACTGCTTCATCGAGTTTTCAAGGGTGTGACCTCTGGGAAGCAGATTGCCAGGAAACTAGGTGGGTTGTTTAATCCAAGTCAGGCAATAAAGAAGCTCCCTCAGGTCCAGCCATGGTCACAATCTCTAATTTCAGCAGAAGCAAAGTGCTGAGGTAACTGAAGGAAGAAAGCTGCCCAGCTGGGGGGTTGTGAGGAAGTAAGGCCTGGGCACCAGCCCACATATCCAATTAGAAGTGCTTCATTCCTGCTGTTTAACTTTATCCCTCAAAGAAGAACGTGGGTGATAGATCATCAGTGTCTTTGGAGAACATAAAGGTAAGACTGCTTTTCTGTGATTTTTCAAGAAGAAAGAAGGCAGATCACAAAATTTATGAAAAGATCTATCCATTTCTAGAGAACCATTTATGGAATTACAATTGCATTTCAAGATAGTTTGTTTAATTCTAGTTAATTCTAAAATTTCATAGGTATGTTGAAATAATTAATGACATAATTAGCCGTATAGTCCTAAATTCTCTGGAAAGACATTTCCACAGAAAACAAACTGATAATTCAGAAGCACTGACTGGAATCACTGGTAAGGAACATCATTGGCTCCTTTTGTTAGAGCTCAGTTTGTAAAAGGGGACAGGTTGCCTAACAGGAAACCCTCCTCAAAGAATCCCTCTGATCAAATTTCCATAAAGAAGGGCAGAGGATGGTAGTGGGGGAGGCAGCCCCACCACCTTTGTTCTTTATGTTACTTCAGCTCATGATAAAGAATTAGGCCACTTACACTATCACGAGATTTACCTATGAAAATGTCACTGAAGTCATATATTCACAGCTGGCTCTCACACAGTCCAGGAATTCACTTAGTCATTTGTAACTGTACTGTCTTCAACCTAGTTGTCTGCTAACAGCAAAAGTTTGAAGGCAAAAGTGCCCAGCAATCTCAAGTTGTGAGAAATCAGACAGATGTGGAAAGTGCAGAGTGTTTGAGGAACCTGACCCAGGGTCTTCTGGGCATCTTAGTGGTTTCTTCATATGTCCCAGTATCTCCTGTTACAGGTGATAGTACTATTGAGTTTTTGCACATGGCATCTTTACAGTCTCCCCACTTTACTCATGTCTAAGGCTGGCTTCTCTATAGAAGCAAAACCAGTAAAGCTTGTTTATGTACGAGGGTGAGTCACAAACTACGTGGACTCCAGTTATATTAAAACACCCATCCATGTCCACTGCTGATGACAACATAGAATATGCACATGAAATGATTCTGGCAAACAGAGGAGCGACAGCAGATTCTGTGACAAACCATTTGCAAGTAAGCCATGGCTCTGCCTATGTAATTATTCACGACAGACTGGGGTTTTGTGCAACATGGGTACTGAAACAACTCACGGAACAGCATAAACAAAGTGTTCAGACATCTGCAAACAAAATTCGTACCAATACTCGAAGGAAGGTAAAAGTTTCTTTAAAAATAATTCATTACTGGTGATAAGACATGGATTCATTTGCCAACCAAGAGAAAGTTCAAACGTCAGCCATCAGCTGGAAAATTGATGCTTGTAGTTTTCTGGGATTCTCAAGGATCACTATTGGAACACTATGAGGAAAAAGGTTCAAAAACGAACTACTCGTTAACAGTGAGGTGTTTGCTGAAGAGCTAAAGCTGAAACTTCAGATTAAAGGCTGAGGACTGCTATCCAAAGATGTTGTGATCTTGCATGGCAATGTACATTTATACACCTCTGCCCACACTGGTGACACTCTGCAAAAACTTAATTTTGAGGTGTTAAAGCATCCTCCCTGATCTTGCTCCATTAGACATTAACTTGTTTGGTCCCCTGAAAGCAGCCCTTTGAGGATGAAGACTCATCTCTGATTAAGTGAAGAAAGTGATGAATTCGTGGACTGCAGCTCAGCCTAAAACATTTTTTTACTAAGGAAACAGGAAAGCGTGTAGACAGATGGGTGACGTATACTAAAAAGCACAGACATAGGTTGTCTTTTCTAAAAGTTGTTTAAGAATAGATTCTACAGCCAGAGTACAGATAATTTTTGACTCACCCTCATGTATAAAGTTGAAGTGCTATCAAGTCCGCTCCAACTCATAGCAACCCTGTACAGAGTTTCTGAGGAATGGCTGGTGATTTTGGACCACAGATCTTACGGTTAGCAGTCCAGTGCTTATGCTACAGTGCCACACCAGAACTCCAATGTGTATGTGGTAGTGGTGGTTGTGTGCCACTGAGTGGGTTCCAAATCATAATGACCCTGTATAAAGTTTACAAGGCTGGATAGCTTTATGGGAGCAGAAAGCCTCGTCTTTCTCCCACAGAGTAAAGGGCAGACTCAAATTACTGACCTTGAGGTTAGCAGATAAGCATGTAATGGACTATGTGACCAGAATGCCTCTGATGTATATACTGAGAGAAGTTTATAACAAGGAAATGACTCATGTAGTTATGTTGTTGTGAAGTGCCGTGGAGTCGGTTCTGACTCATAGTGACCCTGTACAGGGTTTCTGAGGCTGTAAATCTTTATGGGAGCAGAAAGCCTCATCTTTCTCCCGTGGAAGAGCTGGTAATTTTGAACTGCTGACCCTGAGGTTAGCAGCCCGATTCATAACCACTACACCACCAGAGCTCCTTCATAGGTATTTGTTGTTGTTAAGTGCTGCTGAGTCAGTTCCGACACACAGCGACCCTCTATAGGGTTTCTGAGGAGCAGCTGGTGAGGTTGAACTGCTGACCTTATAATTCAAACGACTTTGCAGTCGGCGTATTAACCCACAGCGCCACACCAGGACTCCTCACATGGTTATAGAGGTGGGGAAATTCCAAGTCACATAGCTGCAGGGGCTGATGAACTCAAAGTCGACAGGTAAGCTAGCTGGCTGCTGATAACTTCCACAACGGGCAAGCTATACAGTAGGTCACTAGCTCAAGTCCAAAGAACTAGAGATCTGATGACGACCCAGATGCATAATAAAAACTCAGCAAATTTTGTCCAAATGTCCAGTACATTGGAAGTAGGCTAGATTCTTGAGGAAACTTCCTTTCAGTTGACTGGCTGCTCACAGCAGGTCTCTTCACAGAAGTGATTACATCATGTTCATGCTTATCATGGGGAATTACTGTGTCTTAACTGCCAATCCACTCAGAATCCTGTCCCAGTCAAGTTGACACAAAACCTTAACTATCACAATTGCTTTGTTTTGCTCAGTCAGCATCCAGAAGCAATTACCTCAAAGTATAAGTTCCTGGGCTCCTTATCAGGTTGAGTCTTGACTTCAAGACTCCAAAAGTAACCCGTACTGCTCATATTTTGTCAGTAAATTAAAACTTTATGATTATATTTGACCATCAGTTTGGTGTGGCTAGCAGCAATAACAAGGAGTAATGGTGGTGGTATTCAGGGTGGTGTACCCCACCCTTAATCTACTTACTGGATTATCACATCATGGAGGATAGTTACATCTCAACTGCCAAACCACTGAGCATCTTGGCCCAGTCAAGTTGACACAGAACTGTAACTATCAAAAAAGCTCCATACTGACTGTGTTGAGAACTGGGAGAAGAGTTACTGGATTTCTGAAAAGTATTCAAGCTGCTCCTGATAACTCTGGTGGCCTGGAAAAGCCTGTATGTAAGACATACGAATTAGGCAAGAGGGACATACGTAGTACATGGTTTCATCCAGTAATGGTACATACAATCCAACAGGCTGAATGCATATTCACCAAGCTCTAGCCCTTCATCATATCTAAGACTGATTCTTGCCAGAATGTTCTGCTGGTTTGCTACATTTTGTCCTGGTCAACTTACCCTTTCTTACTGCACATTATCATTTTTCTCAGCAATTTATCATCTAATTGGAAACAAAGAACTAAGGACTAGGCAGGGAATATGTCTAATTTTATGTTTTGCATAGTGTCTGAAGTCCATTGCTGGCATTCAAAATTTCAAAATAAACAGTGTGGAAATATTTTACTTTGCCATATGGATAAATAATCACTTGCAAAATTGGAAGGTATGTGAATATAGCAGTCATTTAAACAAAGTATTATTATTAAAGAACAAAGGCTACTTTTTGGTATTTCACATAGTGTTAATTGAGGGCAATAAAAGAATGATGATTTAGTGGCATCTGGTGCATTAGAAAGGTGCCCTTCAAATTCTGGACAGTATCTTCGATCTCTATAAAATGATGCTTTCAAAATGCTCTGAAACATGAAAGTTGTATTTCGCATCGTAGAAACACTAAATATCTTGAAGAAATGAGTTCAACATAACATATTTAGTGACAAGATGCTCCTACTTTTCACTCATAGTGTGTGGACTCGAAAACATTTATTTTATAGCCTAACTTGGGAGTAGTTATACTTTATCCAACTTTGAAGTTTTAAGTAAATTTACAAACAATAAAGAAAAAAAGCACCTTTGAAATTAATTTTTTTTAAATCCTAAGCACCGAAATATATTAGCTATTACTAAAAGAAAAGTTCATTAGGTTTCAACCTGGATAATTATGAAGACAATGAAGAAAACACAAGAATCATGTTACATACTGGAGTACTACTGTAATTAACAACGACAGCCATACTGTCTTGGGAATATACACTTAACAAAAGTTTTATTTTTCCTTGATAATAAAGATGTAGCCAAAGGTGTAGACTCTAAGCAGCTAGTATGTTTAAAGCAAAGGCAAGGCATCCTTTTGAAAAAGAATAGCTAAAATTTCTTCATGTAAGTATAGTAAAAATTGTCAAATTGAAACAAAAGGACTAGAAAATGAAGAATTTGAATTAATAACTGGGTTGAATTGTTTAATATTAAGAATAATAGAATACCTGTATTCAAGGGAATAGTACTACCTTTAAATTATACAATATTTTGAACACAATACACCTACTCCTCACTTAAGACAATAGAAAAAAATTACTACCCAACTATCTTTCGCATTAAAGATGAATGTCTGGCAGTAGCAAATACTCAAGGCGCGAGGTTACAGTAACACTTCCTATGCTGGTTAAAGTTATGTGTCCACTCAGCTGGGCTATGATTCTTAGTGGTTTGGAGGTTATATGATGATATAATCTGGCAATGCTTTAATGAAATAATCATTCTCCATTTTGTGATTGGATATGGTCATTTTCCACTGTCACAGTTTTGCATAATGACATGGTCTTTGGAACCTAACCATATTGATCAGCGAGAAGTGTGTGAGTTCATTGTGCTTTAACACCTCAGACTCTTAAGCTGACTATGGAGTCCTGGTGTGGCGCTATAGGATAAGCACTAGACAACTAATCACAAGGTTGGCAGTTTAAACTCAACAGCCCTATACAGTTTTATATGCAGTGGCTATGAGTTAGAGCCAATTGGATATCACTTAACAACAACAAAAACAACAAGGCGACTATAGTCTTCAATGAAGAACTCTAAGCCACACATACAAAGGACAAGCATTGTGCAAGTTTGGCGAGGTCCATGGTATTTGCGATCAGACATTAACAAAGCTCTGAAATTTGGAAGGAAAATGTTTCCAAAGTAGATTATAAGAGATAAGCAGGTGACAGGGAATGCTAAGTGATGAAGTCATGTAGCATCCTGCTGCCCGTCTTTGGAAAAATGTGTCTTAATGAGGATGGTTCAGCCTGGGTATGTGTTCCTGGCTAGGAAGGGTCCACAGGAAGCTGTATCTAGGGTTGAACTGGTTCTGTCTCGTAGCACTATTCCTAGGCAAGATGAGCTCGTGAGGGCTTATCTTTTTAGTCTTTCCACACCACGCCAATTGTCTACTTGCTGCTTTCTAAGTAATCCTGATGCTAAGCCTCGATCTATGAAATAATGAGCTCCCTAGCTTCTGGGTTCAAATACACGTATGGAAGCTGTACAGGAATTCAATCACAGAGTAGCTGATTGGGTAAAATCAGTTTTGGGGTCTCCTCTAACCCTGAGATTCTATCATTGAAAGACAGTTTTTGATTATCTGACTTGAGAAGAATTAGCCAAGAATAGCTCAAAGATCTTTTAATATTTTAATGCTTTATAATACCTTAGAGATTCGTCATTCTTAAAATATTATCAATGTCAATGAAGGTTGGTGCCCTTCAATTTTAGGATTGAGAAATTTCAATAAATAATTTTGGTCCCTGTAACTCTCAGTGGATAAATATATGTAAAAGAGCTCTGGTAGCGTAGTGGTTACGAATCGGGCTGCGAACCACAAGATAAGCAGTTTGAAACTACCAGCTGCTCCATGAGAGAAAAATGAGGCTTTCGGCTCCGGTAAAGATTTATTTTACAGCCTCGGAAACCCTGTTCAGGGTTGCTATGGGTCGGAACCGACTTGACAGCACTTAACAACAACAACAAATATATGTAATATATAAAACAGACAGACAGAAGTTAACTATGCTAGATTTATATTATGACCTAGTAGCTTCATATTAGCTAGAAAATGTTTATATCCAAATCACACTCAGGCCAACATAGATTTTCAGAACTAGAAACTCGCTCCGGCAGTTTAAACACCACTCCCAGTCCAAAGCAAGTCAGTACTACTTTTGAAATAAACATGTCATAGTCAATCCACATATCAAAACAATTATTATAAATAAAAGTAGATGCATACAAATATGGCAAAAAAAATTCTTAAAACATATAAGCTGCTGGTTAAAAAAAAAAAAAAAGTCAGTGGTTGTTACTTGTTTTGCATAAGAAGCATAACACGCATTGGGGAAATCACTCTTTTTGAATTAGGAAATACATCCTCCCATCAAGGTCAGGACATCCTGTGTTCTCAGGAACTAGTACTGTATCCACACAGAAATGGTAAGATCCGGAGGAAAGCTGTAAGTTAGCACTCCCACCTAGGTTATATATGGAGTGTGATGGCTCTGTAGGATGAGAACTGGACTGCGGACTACAAAGTCGGTAGTTTGAGCCCACGAGCTACTCCATGGGAGAAAGACGAGGCTTTCTGCCTCCACAAAGATCTAAAGCCTTAGAATCCTTACACAGGGTCACTATGAGTCAGAATTGACTTGACGGTACTTAGCAACCATCACCACACCTCCTAAGGTATGTTGTTGTTGTTAAACTTCATTGTGCGGGTTCCAACTCATAGTGACCCTGTATAGGGTTTCCAAGAAGCAGCTTGAGGGCTTGAACCACCAACCTTGTGGTTAGCAGTCCAGTGCTGATCCTACAGCGCCACACCAGAACTCCAAAACCTAACTAAATTAGTATGGAAGAGTCCTTAATGTTGAAGTCTTGCTCCACTAGCTTTCAATTTACTTTCAAAATAAAAAGAAATATCCAAATGTCCACACACATTTCCAGTTTGTCAACAAATCTTACACATTGCTAAAGCTCATCTCAGAATAATTTTTACTAAAGAAACACCTCAGTAACAAAAATGAAGAAGAGACTTATTCCTACTCTGAGAAAAGCAGAAAAAATAAGAGACAGCTGCACATTATTAATGGAGTAAGGACCAAGTCAAGATAAATCTGGCCCATTAATCAAAAGAACCAGATTTGAGTAGAAACTGCTTCTAATGTTGGGTTGTCCCTGGATCACTGCTGGTCCCTCCTTGGGCAGAGTCATGCACAGTATCCTGCAACTTTATTGGTGGAAAATGTGTGCTAATGTGAAAATACACTAGGACATTATAAAAGTAAGCTCAAAGTGAGGGGAAAAGAAATGTCAAATAAAGAACGCATTCATATACTGCAAATAGTGTTTTGTCTTGTTGATGCCTCGATATCAGAGAGCTTAGGTACTGTACTGACTTCTAGGATGGTCATATATTTTTTTTTCTCAATTCTATTTAGATGATGTTAGTTTCCATTTAATTCTTACATACATATACATGTATATAGTCTATATGTTTTGGTGTGAGATGGTGTGAAGTTGCAAAACATTTTTAGAAAAAGGGAGTATGTAATAATAAGTCAGTTTGAAGAAGCTTTAACTTGAATGTAATTTACAAGTCCTATGGCATCCATTTTCAAAATACCTTATGATAATACATTCTAGAGTTTAAGGTTATTCATAAAGTCTACTATATGTTTAGTACATACTTTATTTGGTACTGGATAATATCAATGCTATATTTGTAGTACCTTAAGAGACACTTGATTTCCTCTGAAATATTATACTCATAATAGTTTGCTACTTTCCCAAGTGTTACTAAATTATATCTGACAGAACTGCTTTCATAGTGTAAACCAGTGGGAAAAGGGATTAACTTCACAGAAATGCTACTTTAAAATTTTCCAGTTAAATATTTTAAGCATGCAAAAAAAAAAAAAAAAAAAAAAAAAGCAAATATGAAACAAACACCTAGGCATCCACCATCCAACTCTGACAAATATTGAAATTCAAACTTCTTTGTTTCAGATTTCGTTTTAAAGAAATAGAAGTAGATTAAATTCACAGTTCCATTTCCTCTCCTTCCCCTTAAGAGGTAACCACTATCCCGAATCTAATTTTTATCCTCCTAATTAAAATTTCTAACTTTATTGCAAGTACATGCACCCAAAATAATTTATGGTTTCAATATTATTTATAAACTTTAAACAAATGGTATTATGCATACCTCCTATTCTGGATACATTTTCTGATATTTTTCTATGTTGCTATATTTAGCTCCAATGCAGAGTTTTTATATATGTCTCTCTATATATAAATGTATTTTTGTACATATTAATGCACTGAAATGTATTTAACCAATGTTCTACTAAAGAACACTTGAAGATTTTTTTCCTGAATTCTCTATTACAAGTAATGCTGCCATTAATTCATCCTTCTGTGGAATCGTTCTCTCAACTTCAAATACTCAGAACCCAATTGGCACTAAAGTGTTCATACAGTGTTCAAGACAAGGCCTCCTGCCTGTCACTGTCCACATCTGACCATCATGCCCCATGTGTCCACTGTGTCCCTCTTCATCAATCCCAAGCCCTCCTTTCCACACTCGCACAGTTCACACTGTTCTGTCCAGACTACTGGCCTCCTCATAGGCCGCTCAGACACTGGGCTTGTCTCCTCCTGTAGGTTAATCCTCTACCCTGTTGCTTGCTGAAAGAATGCATTTAAAAGCCCAAACTGGCCATGACATGCTCTACAATGACAAACGATTACATGTGGGACACAATTAAGTTCCTGTGTGTCTCTCCCCTGCTCTTAGCATCTACTCTAGGTGACCTTGAGTCTTTGCTGGGAGTGGACCAGGGGACGTCCCAACTCATCCTTTGTGCTCTCACTGCAGCCTCTGCTGAGTGACAGCACTTGACACTGACATGGACAAACCACTTATGTTCCTCCCTAGCGTGAGTACTACTTGGGTTTTATCATCTTTATAAAGCCAGTGCCTGGAACATTGTTTTCCTAGGAAAGTGTCTGGGAATACAAACAGGCACTCAGATGCTGGCTGAGCTGAAGTGGAGAGCAGTCAATTCATTAAGCACATTTTTATTTTTATAATAAAGGAGAGGCAGTCTATTTAAAACAAGTTGGTTTACCAAGGGACACATATTAGAAAATGACTTATTCAGCCCTCCATGAACAAGGCACCTATGTCAGCTGATACTTATGCATTAACAAAGTACAATAAATGATCCTGATCAAGATGAGTCTGCAACACTGCCAGCGCCTTCTCACTCAGTAGATTAAATTATAGTCTTTGTCACAGCTATGAGCATCAACATCTACGTCTAGAACCTGCCACTCCGTGACAAGGCCACTATTCACGGGTATCCTCTAGACTGTTTCCAATACTTTCTCCAGAACAAGATCACAGTCCACACCTACCTGTAACCAGCTCCCTTACTTCTGCATCGATAGATTTTCTCAACAGTCGCAATAAAGCAGGTATCCCACCCACATTCTTCATGGCTATTTTATTTTCATCTGTAGACTTGCCAAAAACAAGGTTTCGGAGAGCACCACAAGCATTCTTCTGAACTTCCAAAACTCTGTGGTCCAAAAGGTCAACCAGATGCTTGATTCCCCCTAACCGACACACCTAGAATGAAAAATATTAGGTACCAGGCCTAAGTGTTATGTGATTAATCAGGGGTCACACAAAATGCTGCTATGGGAAAATTATGGGAAATGGATAACGATAGGTCATTTCAAAAGGTGATTAAGAAAAAAATTATTAAGCAACACATCTTTTATAAATTTTAGAAGACTCTCTAAGAAGATCCTCCTTTCCTGGGTTCCTGGTTTAAAAATAGGAGGCTTAAGTGATTTCACAACCATGTGCAAGTAGCACCCTTTGAACACACCTGGGGGGTTAAGCTTTCACTCCACGAGTGCAATGTACCATTACACAAACACAACTAAGCTGTATAGAGGATCAGAGGCAACACAGGAAAGGACTGAGGTCACTTTGATTTTGCTCCTAGAATTGGTTCTCTGTGTTACTCTCTCTAAATTTTCTTCCACTTGTCAATTCATGCACATTGCTGAATATTTCTGGACTTTATATACTACATCTCTCTTTACTGGTATGGTGTTTTACATATTAAATTGAGCAATACTTCAGCTCAATATGACACAGCAGAAGAAAAAAAAGTCTAAGAAAGAATCTAAGTGTGAACAAACACTAGTCAATAACTCCAACCCACTACGTTTCTATAAATGCCCCCAAATTAATATCCGAAATAAAATATAATCTCGTATGTTTTATACTAGGAATGGTAATAAATCTCCTGCAACTTTATTCAATTGTATGCGAGCACTAATCTTGACCAGAACCTAATAAAATTCATGAGCTGACTAGTTCAATGCATACAGTAATTTTTATCTAATAGAGTTTTCAAAAAACCTTTTAAGATGCAGGTCAAATTGATTTCTGCTTCATGTTTTATAAATAAGCTAATGAAGTGGACACCTGATTTGAAAATGCTAAAAGCACTCTGAGAAATAGTTCAGTTTTTCCTGAGAAACACTGAAAATACAGAGCTAAGATGTAAGAGAGTATGTGGTGTCACAACTTCTCCTTAGAGGAGGCCCTGCTCTGCATCTGGCCCTTTCTCAAACACAGGGCTGCTAAGAGGGAAGGCATAGACTCCTGAGTCATCCTGTCACTGGGCGCTGTACCTCCATCTTCACTTTGTTGTCACCGAAGCAAAGGTGCTGTAGGTAGGCCGCCGCGTTTGCCTGCACAGATGGGAACTGATGTTGCAGCATGTGAATGACCTCAGGCAGCTCAGGGTCACGCCAGGCAAACTCCCTGTACAACAAAAACACAGTTTCAAATAGCAAGGCCCCAGGTTTTAACTGAGTACTGAACAAACACTTGTCGTAGGAAAAAATAAAAAAAGCTTAGTGGAGACAAAAATCAGAAGTTATAAAGATCCAACATATAAAAATATGTATGATTTTGCCCCCTCATGAACAGCTAGCTATAAAGTCCCAGGTTTATTATCTCAACCAGAAGTAAAAAGAAGAGGGAAAAAAAAAAAAAAAATTCTCATACAATTTGATGAACTTGACCTGCAACTATGGAAGCAGTAGCTCAAAAGAGGGAACAAGTCCTTACAGCAAGAATCATTCCCATACCCTCCACACACAGAGTAGATAGGGATGGGCAACTTGGACATTGGCTACCCACAATGGGGGGTGGGGGGG
>NW_006408699.1:4363975-4442929 GCF_000296735.1 Chrysochloris asiatica
AAAAAAAAAAAAAAAAGAAACCATGATGCACAAAGACAGAGATTCAGGGGAGCAAAGGAAATTCTGAATATGAGTAACTTTTCCATTCTAGTTTTTCTCCTCCTGATTCTATTTTTATGCCTTTCCATCTAAGTAAGACATTTGCAGGTGCAAGGCACAGGTAAACAAATGCTCTTTGGCTAAGTGAGATGTCACGCTTCAGGAGAGAGCAAGGAGGATTGGTGGGGAGGAACAGAGCTGGCATCAGCCTAGAAATCACAAATATGGTAGGCCCAATGAGTTTTTTAAAACGTAACATTTATGGTTGCTCTCTATTATTAGATATAGAGACACAGAAAATTATAAAAAAGAAAAACACAATTTACCAGTAATCCTACATCCGGGGAAAACCACAGCAGACTTTTCCCACTGGCCCTTTTTCTAAATTAGTGTGCAAGCGTGTGCATACATGACTGTATGAAATTTTATTCTAAAACTAGATTATTACTAAATAACACTCAGTATCTTTTTTTAAGCACCTATTCTATACCAGGAGTCCTGGTGTGGCACTGTGGGTTAATGCGCCAGACTGCAAAGCTGTTTGAACTATAAGGTTGGCGGTTCAAGCTCACCAGCTGCTCCTCGGAAACCCTATCCAGGATCGCTATGGGTCAGAACCGACTTGATGGTACTTAACAACAACATTCTGTGCCAAACACAAATCCAGGGGTTTTATGTGTATAAAGTCATTTATTCTTTAAACAATCTTACAGACTTTGAGGTTGAGGCAGAGAGGGTAAGTAACTTACCTAAAGTAACAGGGCTAATGAATGAAGACCGAGATATGCTTCAGAGTCTGTGCCCTCAACCATTAAGCTCTATCATTTCTTGAATAAAGAGCAGACCAGCATACTGCACATATAGACTCTTAGACTCTGCTTTTCTCAGTCCACATTGTATGTCAGAAAAGTTCTGATGCCATTAGATTGGCCCACTGCTTAGAATCCCTATTAAGTGTGAATTTATGCTTACTTGATGTGAAGATTAGTTTCTTAAAACAAACAAACAAACAACACACGGTTTAAAAACAACAAATTTGTTAACCTTGATCACAGGAAGAAGTTAACTATTAATCAAAAAATAAATTAATGCTGAGTAAATATTTTATTGCCTCACACGCATGCGAAAGCTAGATAATGAGTAAAGAAGACCGCAGAAGAATTGATGCATTTGAATTATGGTGCTGGTGAGGAATACTGAATATACTATGGACTGTCAGAAGAACAAACAAATCTGTCTTGGAAGAAGTACAGCCAGAATACTCATTAGAAGCAAGAATGGCAAAACTTTGCCTTACATACATTGGACATGGTATCAGGAGGGACCACACACTGGAAAAGGATACTACGCTTCATAAAGCAGAGGGGCATCACAAGAGAGGCAGACCCCTAGCAAGATGGGCTGAGACTGTGGCTGCAACAACGGATGCAGCACGGCACTGACTGTGTTGTTATACATGGGGTTGCTATGAGTTGAAATAGACTCAACAATGCCTAAGAACAACAAACTTTAAAAATAGTAATCCAGCGATACTTCTACTTGCTCTGTTTTTAAAGTTCCCGTTTCTCAGTTTTGGATGATTCCAGTATTAACTTTCTCATACACTGCAAAGGGGCAGTCGTTCTACATACCTGCATACATACATACATATCACCCATTCAAACAAATACTTAGTGAATCTTTAATTAGGTTCCAGACTATGTGCTGTAGATACATACACCAAATAGAAAGAGGGTCTTATATGTACGTTAAGCTTAGAGGCATAACTGTTTGAGTTTACTGTATATCTGGCATTGTGTTGACAGCTGTCCATGCATCGATTCCTCATTTATCTTTACTGTTGTCGAGTGAAATTGGAACTATCAGACATTATTAGATATAGATGAGGGATTGGGATTAGTAATTCGGTGGTGGAGGTTGGTGAAACCTAGGTCACTTGTATAATAACCCTACTTACAAAAAATAAAAAGTGAATGGATATTTTGAAGGAGAAAAGTGAGAGAATGCTAAAATGACCACATTTATTTGGGAAGATAACTCCAGTGGACAAGTGGAGAATGTACTAGAGTCAGAAAAGAGAGGTGGCAAGCTAATTATTCACACAGAAGTCCACAGAGTTCCATGAAACAAAATGAAGTCATCCTTGATTTCTCCTTCTCTTAGCCTCCTCATCCAATCCATCAGTAAGTGTTGGTGAGTATATTTAATATACCAAATCCATTTACTCCATCTTACTGGATCACCTATGTTCTTTCTGCCTCAAATATCAGCTATGCTCTCAAATCCATTCTTTGCATAGAGCCACAGGTCAAGGGTGAGATAGACATGTATGGTTTGGGGAACAAGCTGGATGACAATACCATTACCAAACGTGAAGAATACAGTAAATGCCAAGAGAGGCAAACTAACATAGAAAAAGTACAGACTGGGGGGTATGATTGTTTGGGACTAAGTCTTAGACTTGTCAATCATTAAGTGATTTTGAAAATGAGTGATTTATTTGGAGCTTCAGTTTCTCTATCTATGAAACAGGAACAGTTAAAGTACAATTTCTACGTTCTTCACAGGTTGGTTACGATGATTACATGTGATATGTATTTAAATATTTTTAAAATGTTAAATTAAAATACAGATGCTATGTTAAAAGTCATCATTCCTGAGACATGAACTACTCTAAATAGAGACATTCTTTGGAATACTTTTCCTTTTATACATTGAAACCACGTTAACTATCTCTGATGAAAATCAGTCTAAAATCTATCATGTAATTCTGTTGTAATTAATAGTGTGTAAGGAGTGTGATTAAACCTCTTGATGACTCATAATCATTACAAATACATTTTTATTCCCTCTAAATGGCAAGCTTTTTATTCCCTTTAAAATCTTGACAGTCAAGATTTTCTAACATCCCTGGGTACCAGCAGGGCCATACACAACAAATGGTGGCTCCAGCTAAAGATGAGTAGTTAGGCTTGATTGGCATCTACACATGATTTAAGTTCATAGCACACATGTCCCCTGGAAGTACTGCTATTAATTTATGGGCTGAGTGTTTCCAGTCATGATGGAGCAATTGGTAATGAATCTGCCCTCCCACCATAAAACAACAACAACAACAACTACAAGATTGGAATAAATGTATGAGTAAATTGTCTGTAGGCACTGGCAAGAATGTAATCTTTGAAAAGAAGGAAACACCCAGAGGGCCACATATTCTGACTGGAGGCACTTTCCAGCAGAGGGACCAAAGCTGAAGACGCCATGATGGCCTTAGTGAGCTGAGAAGGGAGAGACTGGAATTTTGGGATAATGAAATCTTTGGAATTTTCCTGATAGTACTGCAGAGGAGGCAGCTATGCAGAGGTGATTCTAGAAGTGTGTGTGTGGCCCACAGGGCTGTGCTGTGATTGTGCAAGGCACATGTATAAGTCCAGTGTAGACTAACAGTTGCACAATGAGA
Organism: Chrysochloris asiatica; assembly: GCF_000296735.1. Taxonomy (NCBI): domain Eukaryota; kingdom Metazoa; phylum Chordata; class Mammalia; order Afrosoricida; family Chrysochloridae; genus Chrysochloris; species Chrysochloris asiatica. Next base: position 4,367,475 of record NW_006408699.1, read on the forward strand.
ACTGGACAGAAACATCAGTCCAGTCAGAGGGATGACCATGTCGAGTACCTCAGGCATTTAGTCAAGACTCCAAAAAGGTCTCAGGACTATGCTCCAGGACTAACAATAATCCTAACACAGAAATGTCCGAACAAAGAACAAAGCTAACCTAGACAGGATCCAAAGTAATTTCACTGTCTTCCAAACACAAACTCAGCACCCTAACGGGAACAAAATAATCCAGAGTATCTATAAAGTGTCAACCACAACAGGTGAAATGCAACTTAAAATTACTAGACATGAGAAGCAGGCAGGAAAATGTGACTATCAATGAAGAAAAGAGGCAACCAATAGCACTGAATCAAGAGACAATTTAGATGTTGGAATTAGTGGGAGTCATTTGGTGGTGCTCCTGCTGAGTGACATCTCATTGGATCTGGCTCCTAGTGACCCTGTATAGGGTTCTCAAAGCCGAAAATCTTTATGGGAGCAGAAGGCCTCATCCTCCTTCCATGGATTGGCTGGTGGATTTGAATTCTGACCCTATAGTTAGCAGTCCAATGTGTAACCTAATATACCAGTAGGGAGGAAGACTTTAGAATAGTTATCATACATGTACTCAAAGACTTCAATGAAAAGATGGACATAGGCATGAATACATGGAGCTCCTCATCAGACAAATTAAAGTTATTTTAAAAGAAACAGAGACAAGTATCTTTTTAATAAAAGTCACTGGATAGGCATAGCAACAGATTGGGGGATGCAGAAGAAAGCACAGGAAACAAGAAGACAGATCAATAAAAATATATCCAGACTGAAGAATGGAGGCCTGGTGTAGTATTGTAAGATAAGCACACATCATGGGTTCAAACCCACCAGCTGCTCCTCAGAAACCCTACACTGGATCACTCTGAATCAGAACCCACTTGATGGGACTTAACAATAACAGTCTGATGAATACAGAGAAAAAGATTAGAAAGCAATGAATAGAACTTTAGTAACCTGTGGGATAATGTTAGTGGTTTAACTGAAATATGTTTAACTGGAATCCCAGAGGAGGAAAAGACTTTGTGGTAGAAAGAAAATTAATGAAATAATGACTAAACATTTCCCAATTTTGGTGAAAATCATGTCTATAGTCCAAGAATCTCAGAGAACTCCAGACAGGTTAAAGGCTAAAAGCAGCCAGAAAGGAGGCACACTACACAATGGGAAGAATGATAAAATACTGGCTGACTCTCATCAGGAGCTATGACACTCAAGGCAACGTGATTTTAAACCATTAAAAGAAAAAAGAAACACCTGTTGAGACTTTCTTAAATATCTAGCAAAAAAATCCTTTTAAAATCAGTGAAACACACAGGAAGAAGTGAGGAGCCCTATAAATAGTAAATACCAGTGAATATAAAAAACCATAATTTTTCCTCCTTTTCATTTCTTTGAAAGACAACTGACCCTTACAGCAAAAACAACAGCCTAAGTGTTGAAGTATAAATTTGATGACTGAATAGAGGTTTGTTCTTAGGTGCTGTTGAATCAAGTTTTGACAAATAGTGATCTTATGCACAAGAGAACAAAACACTGTCCTGTCCTATGCCATCCCCATAATCGTTAAGTGTGAGCCATTGCTGCTGCTGCCACTGTGCTAATCCATCTCTTTGGGGGTTGTCCTCTTTTTTGCTGATCCTCAATATTAGCTAGCACGATATTCTTTTCCAGGGACTAGTCCCACTTTATAATATATTCAAAGTATGAGAGACAAAATCTCTCCATCCTGGCTTCTAAAGAGCATTCTGGCTGTACTTTTCCCAACACATTTGATTCTTCTTGTACTAGTTCACGGTACTTTTAATATTACTCTCCGATACCACAACTCAAATGCATCAATTCTTCTATGGTCTTTATTATTCACCATGCAACTTTCACAAGCATATGAATTATGGCTTGGGTCAGAGGTTAAAGGGGTGATAATATAAAGTTATCTTACTGAATGTTACCGATTGGTATCTGCTCCAAAGGAACACCATGAATGCTATCATTCTTTCATTATTGTCGCTTTCTATAGAAAATACTTTCACGTTGCTCTTTTTGAAATCATAACTTTCATTACTAATACACAGTACTTGCAATTGAAACAATGATTTAAAAAAAAAATCTCAGTTTCCTATAATAAGCAACAATGATCTAATCAGTCTTATAAAGAGTCTTCAGGCTAATTATTACATTAATTTAAAAAGTAGACTTATAAGAATAAAACTGTTAAAGTTGCTTTTTTCAAAACTAAAAATTAAATTACAGTTTCCACAAAACTTTATATTTTGGGTTAAATCTTTCAACCTCAAATTCTCCTGGATTCCAATTTCAGCTAGAACGACTGTCCCTGTTATTATAAGGTAATCATTTATTCATCTTATGAAATTTATTATCAGTAAAATTTCACATAATCAAAGCTAGCCATAACAGTTTTATGCATTAGACTATGAAATTATCATACTATGAATAGCTGAAGGATATTACCATACATGAAATCTTTGTTTCGAATGGATCAACTCACATCAGAGGTCAAAACTGAAGTCTTCAGGGACACATATTAAACTCAAAGCTCTAATCACACTTCACTGCTTTTCTGGGTAGTTATTATTTTCTCTCCAGGTTCAAAAAGGGTTGGTCTAATTATCTATAATTCAAAACACTTTTGGGAATTTCTGTATCTACTTGGATGTCCTAAACTTTTGTCATTTTAAGGATTTTTAAAAATGAAATTATACAATTGTATTATTTAATTATATTGGAGGTGCCATTAGCCAAATTATCTTAAAAATCATGAAAATGACAAAAAAATGGCACACAGGGAATAGGAGAGTCAAGTGTGTGCAGAAACCTTACAGCATTTTAGGCAAAAAGAGAAGAGATGAAGTGGTTTTATTTAAGCACTTTGTATCTCAGTCAGCTATCTCTATAAAGTATATTTACTCTGTCTTAATGACCCAAACCTCACTCATTCTTTTAATTCATATTTATTAGAATAAGCTGGTAAACTGCTAAAAATTCATTGATAATTATAACAAGTTTCCAGAGAAAACAGCTATTTGTGGGTGAGGAGTGAGTGAAATATTGCTAATATATAATCTTAAAATAGCACTGAAGCTGGTTAGATTGTATCATCAATTTCATTCTTTCAGAAAGTAAAATTCTTTTTGTTTCTAAAAATCTACCTTTACTTTTTAAATATTTCAAGACTCATTAAAGACAAAGCCAGTTTTACAAAAATTAAGTACTAAATGATTCATTTTATCTTTTAAAAAATTTTCCTCTCTAAGGTCAAACAACATTAAAAGGAGGAAACATCTGATTTGACAAATATTTTTTGCTTCTGAGATAGGACTTTCTTATAAACCATCTCTTCTAAATGATACTGAGCTTTTAAAGAACCCAGTTAATAAAAACTAGAGAATTGACCAATATAATTCAGAATGTTCACAATACAGTTTTTGAAACTCTCATCCAAAAGTCAGTCAGGAGAAGGGCAAAATGATCCTTTCAAATTTTTTGTGCAATTCAGACTAAGAGGCTGTCCCAGATCATTGCCTTGGTGAAGTATTTCAGTGATGAAAGCTGCATATATTTAAACAGACCTATGCATGCTTTAATCTACTATTAAAGCAATGAAAGAAGGGATCTATCTTTCAAGTAAAATGAACCTAAGTGACCTTCATAGCTGCAATGCAAGTTAAAGAATGAGACATAAAGAGTTATCGATGATATGAAAGACTTAGCATCTTTAAGAAAAGTCAGAAAGAAGGTACTGGTTGGCCCTGGCGATATTGTACCATTCTGGAGATTCATAACTGATACTTGCCTGGGGTCTTTCTGAATGCTGTCTATTGATGGGGATCTTGTGGTGCCATCATCAGCTGGTGTTCCATGCTGAAGCATGTTATAATTGCACTCTTGCACTCGGTACTGTATTGGTCGGTAGGGCTCTGCATAGGTAGCTGTTGTGTTCAGAGCATAATTATTTCTTTGGTATGTAAGGGTACTTCGTTGGCTGGACGTCCTTTGTAGATTTCCAACACCTAGTAAAAAACGTTAACATATTTTAAAAGGTTGTACCTTTAAAAGGCAACTTATTTTTAATCTTAAAAACTTACAGCTTTTTAAGGACATTATGTTGAGTGAAAGTAGTCAGTTACAAAAGGAGAAATACTGCATAGGGCCATTATTATAAAAGACTAAGAAAAAGAACCCATACTAAATGGGGCGGTGGCGTTCTTTGCTGGTTACTGGGATGTGGGGAAGGGGTGGAGGGAGGGAGGGGAAGGTGAAGCACAGGGTAGTGAATAGACACAGGATCATTTGGATGCTGGGGAGGGGGGCAATATACAAGAAGAGGAAAGAGAATGGAAGAACAAGGTGGATGGGAAAACAATTAGGCAGGTTTGCATGGGCTAAGTGGGACAGAGGTAAATAATGATGTATGCACAACCTTGGAACAATAGGGCTCTGGGATACAGGGAAAGGGGGGAAATAATGTTAAGATGCTTGGCTGTCTTTTGAATCTTGCTTTCCCTGGCATACCATTATAAAATAGACACTTGAAGGGGAGAGAAAGGAATAGCCACAAATATCAGCATAGAAAGCTTGAAAGTCTGTCTATAACTGATTAGAATACCTACAACGGGACTACAATGTGCCCAGTGAAGGAGGCTTCTGTGGAGCCTCTGCATTACATAAGACCACAGGTGGAATCCTGAACCTTACCCAGAATCTTCTGAGGTAAGTAATTTCCACTTGACAGGACAAGCAGATCAACCTGGAGTGGCTAGAAGAACAGAAGATACTTCTTGAAAGAAAGATCGACAGGAAAAATACAAAACAATAATGGCAGTCCGACTGATTACTACAAGAACAAGCAAGTTGTTAGTCCAGGAGGCATCAAGGCAAGTGGTTGGGTCCCCTCAGGGCAAACCCCCTTCCAAGACTAAGACTCAATGGGAATACACAAGCAGACATGTGCTCTGACTGGTGACTATGTTGGTCACCGATAAGGGGAAGTGAGGGAAAAACAGCAGCAATGAAGCTGCAAGCTAAGCTCTACCACGTTCAATAAACTCCTGTGAACCCAGGTGGAGACCTGGTTGGCCAGCAGTGTGGCAAGACCTGGGGACTCCTGGGCCTAGAGTCAGAGACATAACCACAGAGGACTAGATTGGAGAATGAAGTGTCCAGCTGATAAGAAGAGAGAGCATATGCATAAGAACTCCCACACTTGCAGATAATACCCACTTGACCTGGCTTCAATGGCTGGATGATCAGAACTCAACTAGGAGAAGAAAGAAGAGGAAAAAAAGAGTAATCTGATATAGTTTGATGAACTAGACCTATACCTATGGATGCAGTAGCTTAAAAGAGGGAACAAATCTTTACAGCGAGGATCATTCCCATCCCCTCCATACACAGGGTGGACAGAGATGGGCAACTTAAACATTGCCTACCCAAAATGTGGGGGGCTAAAAGGCAAGAAGTGACTGGCTTACAAGCTTTCAAGAGGAAACCTTGATCCAGAGGGCGTGGAGGAAGGTAGAATCTCCACTGAGTAGTATCTAATCTGTCTGGGTGGGACTGATGAAAGGAGATGGGGATAGCACTCATGTGGCACAATAGTGAATAATTACTGTCAGGACTGACTGTGAGGGTCAGACATGTAAAGGCAGACATTTTGTAGCAAAATGAGGGGAGTGGTTGACTTTTCAGTCCAGGAGCAGAGGTCCCTGGGACCAGCAAGGGAGAAGAGCGGAGAGCGGGTCCCTACCCAGAGAAACAGTGATGCCAGAGATGGAGGCAGAGATGATGACTTGGAGAGATTGAGCGGCTGGGGACTCTAGACACAGAGAGGGAGAGAAGCTGTGCGCTAACAACCAGGGGGCAGGTTTGCAGTGTATATCCTTTGGTTGGCTGCTGATGCATAGGGATTGTAACCATGGCAAAGAAACGATATACGATAGGATGAATGTAAAGCTAATGATCTCCCATGTAAACTATCAGATAATTCACAATAAATGTTGTTGTTGTTAAGTGCTGTGGAGGTCAGTTCCGACTCATAGCGACCCTGAGGCTGTAAATCTTTATGGGAGCAGAACGCCTCATCTTTCTCCTGCAGAACAGCTGGTAGTTTCGAACTGGTGAACTTGCGGTGAACAGACCGATTCGTAACCACTACGCTACCAGAGCTCCTTCACATATATATATATAAACCAACACATCTATTCGGTTTGAATAAAAACATGGGATTCATTGAATATTTTAACTGCTCATTAATAATCATATTTTGTAGATTCGAATAAAGAATTTTTCTTATTTAACAAAACAAAACTTACAGCTTTTCACAATACTGAAAATGGGTTACTTTTAAATTTTATGAATCTGGCATTTTACTACTGAAAAAAAGGTACTTAACTTTTTAATAAATACTAATAAAGTGTATGTCAAATGTATTACAAAGAAAAAGCAAAAATGTTTACATAATAGATTTTAAATACTTAATAAGATTCATTGACTTAAAACTGCAGTTAATTATAGGAAAATATTTGGGTCATATTATCTGATGTAAAGGGCTTTTTCTTGGGGTATGACCTGCACTCAGTATATTTATATGGATGCACCTGCCTTGTCATCATCTGAACTCTAGTTCTTGGGGCTTGAGCTAGCAGCCTGCATCAGACCTGCCACTTTGGGGATTTACCAACTTCTGCAACACCGTGAATCAACAGCCTCTTGTCAGACATGCTGTATGTGGGTTTTCAGTCTTGGCAACAATGTGAATTAGGAAAAGTCTACTGGCTACTGTCTGACCCAAAGATTTGGGACTTGACAGCCTCCTCAACCCTGTAAGCCATTTCTTTGAGATCAATTTCTCTCTCCCTCTCTCTCTTTCCTCTCTCTCTCTCTCTATATATATATATATAGTTTACTGGATTTGTATCTCTAGAGAATGCAGCCTAAGACAGTAAATTACTCATGTATGGATATTCTGTAAAGTATTTTTCCCAAGTGACAAAGTACAAAAAATAGCCCAATAAAGGTTTTCCCTTCTAATAGGCTTTTAACCTGAGGAGAGTCAGATTTATGACTTTACAAACATATTTGTGAATTAACAGTACAATTACTATGTCCATTGATTAGATTGAACCAAGGAAAAACTAGATCACCTATAAATAGGTGCTAAATGAACAGCTATTTCACTGCTCATTGATCTGTTCTCACAGTTGCTTTATTGACAACCAAATCGGAAACATGATTTCATTTCAACAAGGAACCCACTAAATCCTTTACAGTGGACCTATGAAATCAAGAACAACTCAACAAACAGCCAACACCTACCTGAGCCTGTGCGATACAAGGCCGTCTGTGATCCTTGAAGCTCCACAGTCCCATGGTTTGGGCTGCGGTACACTGGGCTGTAGTAGGTTCGCCCTTCATATATAGGAGTGATGTGCAAGTCGGGAGATACAGTTGAGCGAAGCTCTTGCCCAAGCTGACTGTGCTGACTAGCATATGAACTCCGCAAACCTGGAAGCAGAAAAATGATATCACATGAGGAAATTAAGAAAACTAGTGAAATTGAAAAACATAAAGGCTAATTAAACATTTAACCAATCAGACCAAATATCAAGTGGAATATAAACACCAAAACTAGTAAAGTTTATAAACAAGGAATGACGGGTATGAAAATAACACTGTATGTGTGTATTTTTGATGGTGGTTATGTGTCACCATGAGTTGGCTCTGAATCATAGCAACCCTGTATAGGGTTGACAAGGCTGTAAAGCTTACAGGAGGGCGTGACCTGTAGATCCACATGTTGACCTTGCACTCATCGGGTAATCCATTGCCCTACCAGGGCTCCTTAGGCTTCATCCTTGTTTAAATCCCAACACCAAAGACAACACCCACATAATAAAGAGCGTAATATGGGTCGATGTTCAAGAAACAGGTCTCCCTATTAATTCACATATGATTTCTACAGAAAACCATTAGAAATTTTATGAACAAATCAAGCTTACTGAGTATTATTTTATAATTTATCATCGTATTTCCTATAAAAGGAAAAAAAAAAAAGACTTGTATTTTACAGGGACCCCCCCATACCGTATTTTTGTTTATATTCTTTTTGATACAAAGGAAAAGTAGAGTTATCAGAACAAACATTAAATATTTAAAATATTCTTTGATTCAAATTTCTAATATTTAATGCTCACACATGATAAAAGCAAAGCATATTTCAAATGTAAACATTTTAGTTTCTTTTAAAATGAGTTTTGCTGTTGTTGTTAGGTGCCACTGATGCAGTGCCGATTCACAGGGATCCTATCCAGGGTTTCCAAGGAACAGCCTTTGTGGTAAAATGACCTTGCAACCCAGTGCTGTATCCTACAGTACCACATCACCATATTCTTCATAGACCTCAGGACTCTGTGATTTGCCACCATTAGCAAGTAAAATCTGTTCCTTGGTAAGAATACCAACTAAGTTTATACTACAAATAAGAGCAAGAGAAAGCACAACTTTATCAAAGTGAGCCAGGATATACTAGCTTTAAAAAAAATTGAGACTAATTAACACATCAACTAATTAAGTTCAGTTAGTCATAACATAAGTAAAAGCAAATGGGCTTAAATGTTGCTTAGTGAGGAACAGCAAGAAAGTTATTAAATATACAAAGAAAAAGTGAATGATTATTACCTATCCTGGAAAATAATGTGAAATGGAAAGAAAGTAAATGAACCAATGTGGTTACTACCTAGTGGCTCCCCATTTGCTAAAATGAAGATCACAAGTTCTACTTTTCTACGACGCCCCTAGGAATCTTAAGTGTAGGCACTGAATGCTTCTGAAGTCCTCCTTAGTAAATTCTTTGTACTCCTAACACTGGGATGTGAAGTAAGAACAGAATATCTGTACCATTACCACAAGACTATATTCTCACAGTGCAATGACCCCACTGGATTCTTCACTGGAATCCACGCATATATGAGAATTTGTGAAAGCTTGGCATTGTTAAGGGATTACTGTTGTTGTTAGGGCATTCCCATTGATTTTCAACTTGTAGCGACTCCATGTGACAAAGCAGAACTGCCCTGTAGGGTTTTCTGTTTTTCTAGGCTGCTATCTTTAGGGAAGCAGATTACCAACTCCTGCTACTGCGTAGTCTCTGGGTGGGTTTAAACTACCAACCTTTCCGTTAGCAACGAAATGCTTAACCACTGGACAAGTACGGCTCTTTAAAGGATTATTAAGTGAGATGGCATTATTGTATGTAAGAGACTAAAACAGTCCAGAGTCCTGTTCTGGCGCTGTATGATAAGCACAAGGTCGAAAGTTAAAAGTCACCAGCTGCTCCTCAGAAACACTATACTGGGTCACTATGAGTCCGGACCGGCTCAATGGTGCAGTAGGATGAGCGCTGGACTGCTAACAATAAGGCTGTCAGTTTGAGCCCACCAACTGCTCCATGAGAGAAAGATGAGGCTTCCTGCTCCTGCAAAGATTTAGAGTTTTGAAAACCATCTACAAGCTTGCTATGAGTCAGAACTCACTCAATGGCACTTACCACCAACAACATAATGGGAAATAAAAGGTTTAGAACTGAAATGATACATGGCATTTTCTTGTCATTAAAAAATCTTTCTAAATAACATAGCTGTTAATATTTTTATCTGTGTACAGATTAAAAACAAAAACAAAAATACACAACCATAACATTAAAATAAATTACACAATTACATAGCCTCTGTAGATTAAGTAGAGTGGTTCTGTATACAAAGTCCACCATAATGAAGTACCATTTAAACTGGAAGAACATAATTATGTTTTATAATTGGTATTAGAAATAATTTTTCCAGAAGTGTTTCCACAGATTAAATTTTAATAACCTTACCTCCAGATTCCCCCTCCAAATAATGGAAAACACTGTTATTCTACCAATTATTTATCCAACCAATAATTTATGTTTGCAATTTCATGTGTGTTGTTGTTGTGTGCTGTGGAGTGGGTTCCTACTCATAGTGACACTGTACAGGGTTTCTGAGGCTGTAAATCTTTATGGGAACAGAAAGCCTCATCTTTCTCCCACGGAACAGCAAGTACACATTAATGTACCTATTACTGTGATAAATTTTCTTGTGATTTAACTTTACATTTAAAAGAGCAAAAATAAACAGAAATTTATCTTATAAACAATGAACTCTTTTCTTCCTCAAAATGTTTTCCACATGCTATGATTATACTAAAATCAGCATTTTAGGGACACACATATCTTTTTGTGGTAGAACATAAGCTTTTAACACATTGTATCACCATTTAAATTAAGGTCATCAAATGTCCCAGGAACAAAATCTACAATTTAGGCCAATGAGGAGGTTATCAATCCTTTGATATCAAGAATCATAATAGCACATATAATGATAGTTACTTCATTTTCTGAAATGAAAATAAAAGAGAGAATTCACAAACTAGGATCCACAATCAGATTAAGTGGGCAGGGAGAAGACAGGAGCAATTGTCCCCTACAACCTTTTCAAGAAAATCCTTTGCTTCTTTAGAAGACTGGGGAATTGACAGAAAATAATTTAAAGTCATCCGCACTGTCAAAGGAACAGATTTTTTAAACCAAAGACGATCATGTCTCAAAGGGTAAAACATGAAGACAAGGATTAGTGTACTTTCTTCCTTCTCAGGATTCTCCACTTTTCTTGTTAAGTTCCATCGAGTCACTCTGATTCTGAGGAGTGGCTATTGGGTTTGAACCACCAACCTTTCAGTTAGCAATCCAGTGCTTATAATACAGCTCCATACCAGGACTCCATACTTCAGTCTAGTACTAGCATCCTTTTTATACATGTGTTCAATACACATATAGATGGAATGACAGAAGTCTTCAGGAACCATTTATTTTTAAAGGTATTTTAGGGAAGTAAAATTTCATAAATGATTCCTGCACCACTTGCTGCGTATTTTTTTAAAAATACTTTTTTATTGTGAGTTGAGTGAAAGTTTACAGGGCAGATCATCAGCTTTACATTCAACAAATGATATACTTTGCTTCATTATAATGATCATAATCCCCTCCAAGTACCATCAGTCAACAATATTTCTCTCTATTCATTTTAGCTCTTTTTTTTTTTTTCTTTAAACAACACTCAGGCATATATAATAATTTAAACCACCAAAGTACACTTCTATAAATCTGCCTCCTGGCTGCGAGCTCTTATTCCCTCTATCTCCATGAATCTAGAGTCCTCAGCTGCTCCCTCTCTCTCCATGACTCCATCTCTAATGTCGCTGCTTCTCTGGATAAGTTGCTGTATACATTTTTGAAGCATGCCAGAAATGATTTAAACCAAGTACAAACCACTAATGGTCAAATGAAAAACAGGGGAATTTTCCAATAGGAATTTCTTTGAGCTCAAAATCAAGCTCAAAATAAAATTGTCATGTAAAATTATCCAACTAGAAAATCTCAACAAAGTTTGTACCTTTCTCAAAAGTAATAAGGAAAAGAAATGATTCATTTTATCACACAAAAATCTTAACACTTTACAAAAGAAAAAATACCAAAATTGAAAGATAAATTATAAAATGGAGCAACATCTAAACATATGGTACAAAAGGGCTAATTTCTTTCAAATATAAAAAATAATTTATAAATGATAAAATACACAAAAGACATTAACTTGTGTTGGTAGGGAAAATATATATACAGTAGCCAACAGACAATAAATCTTAATCTCAGTCATAACTCACTAGAGGTCATTTCAAACAACGAGGCACAGGGTTTTACACTTGATTGAAAAAGATGAAAACTTGATAATAAGTAGTAGTAGTGAATGAAGGCATAATAAATCAAGCATACTTTTAAAGTACTGGTGAAAATGTAAATTTATGCAACCTACTTGGGGGGGGCAATAAGACAATCTTTTGAAAAGCAAATATGCACATAAATATATACGCCTATTTATATATAAGCATTGAAGTACTGGTGTGGCTCTGAAGGTCAACAGTTCCAATTCACCCATTGCTCCTCAGAAACACTATACTTGCTATGAGTCGGAACTGACTACATGTCATACAACATTTATTTGATCTAGTATTTCTATTTCAAGAAATGAATCCTATAGCTAACCTGGTACTTATGTGCTAATAATCAGGAAGAAGATATATCACTTCATTGTTCCTAACAGCTGAAAACTAAACAAACAAAAATACACAAAACAAAGAACAAAATGCCTAATAATAGAGAAGTGTTTAAATGTATTATGAATCATCTATAAGTCAGTTTGGACTCACAGTAGCCCTATGTACAATAGTATTAACCAGTCCTCCTTCACCATCATGGCAAATCATTATTACTGTTTGAGCTCATTGTTGTATTCACTGTGCCAATCCATCTAATTGAGGGGCTTCCCCTTTTACATTGACCCCCCTACTTTATCAAGCAGGATGTCCATCTCTAGGGACAGCTTTCCTCCTGTTAACATGTTCAAAGTACATGAAATGAAGTCTTAGCATCCTCGCTTCTAAGGAGCATTCTTGCTGTACTTCTTCCACAACAGATATGGTTATTCTTCTGGAAGGTTCATTCAGTGATCTTACCCAACACCATAGTCAAAGGTTCTAGTCTTCCTTATTCACTGTCCAGTTTTCACACGCATACAAGGTGATTAAAAATATTAATGGATTCAATCAGGTGCATCTTAGTTTTCTAAGTGACATCTTTGCTTGCTAACATTTTAAAGAGGTCTTTTGAAGCAAACTGCCCCAAGAAGTACATCCTTTGGCTTCCTGACTTCTGTTTCCATGGGGCTGATTTTGATTCCAAGTAAAATTAAATACTTAACAATGTCAATCTTTTCTCTACCTATCGTGATGTTAGTTACTGACCAAGTTGTGAATAATTTTGCTTGCTTTACAATGAAGAGTAATCCATTAAGTTATCTGGAATTACCATGTTTTATTTTTATATTATAATTACCATTACCATATTTTGTCATGATCCACAGGTAGATATCCTTCTGGAATACTCAGCTTTCAGCCCAGATGTCAACAAACAGATCCCATATTTCATGTACTCTCCTGAATCTGACTTTAATTTCTGTCATTTACCTGTCATTGCAGTGTTAAACAACCATTTTTGAATTATCTTTAAGCAAAATTTTACTTGCATGTGATATTAGTGGTATTGTTCAATAATATCCATGTTCGATTTGATCACTTTTCTTTGGAATGGGCATGAATATGGATCTCTTCCAGTCAGCTGGCACAGACAAATTGGTACCTTCAACACTGCATCAATTTGATGAAGCATTTCAACTGGTATATCATCCATTCCTGAAACCCTGTTTTCAGCCAAGGCTTTTAGGGCAACATGGATTCCTTCCTTTAATACAATCAGTTCTTGATCACATGCTACCTCCTGAAATAGCTGTATACCAATCCACTGCTATCCAATCACAGCGACCCTATACAGGGTTTCAGAGACTACAGAGTTTTACGGGAGCAGATAGCCTCATCTTTGTTCCACGGAGTGGCAGTAGAGTTTAACTAGGGACCTTGAGGTCAGCAGCCCAAAGCATCATTCACAGTGCCACTGGAGATCCTGTAGAGTTCAGGCGTGTTAGAACAAAACAGAGAGTTCTGGTGCAGTGATGTAGGAGAAGCACTGGACTGCTTATCCCACCAGCCACTCCTTGGAAAACCTATACAGAGTCTCTAGGAGTCAGATCCAACTTCATGACATTTAACAACAACAAGTAAAAATATATTTAAATACTTAAACAGACCTTTGCATAGCATATTGTAGAATGACTACGTCTTTAAATCTTTCATATAAAATAAAACACAATAACAACAATAAATAGCTTAGAATTACTGTCAATTCTTCTATAAAGTAAAATAGTACATTCATCTTTTGGGGAGGAAAGATGTATTCATTGTAAAAAAAAAAAAAAAAAAAAAGAGTTCCACTGACATATGCAGTAAGAATAACAAGTCTGAAAGCAAGCTAGCTTGAATTCCACAAGCATATTTTAAGATAAAACCAGGAAATTTTAGCCAAATTATTTTTCACTGTCCCATCTATGATTGTTTGGAAGATTTCCTCCCCAAGTTTTATGGAGAGTTTCCCTCATACTCACCTGTCAGGCTGTCTGGCCGAGGAGGAACCATCCTCTCGTAAATGTCGTACTGCTGCTGACCAAATTGTTCCATGTCATGAACAGTCCTTTGCAGTGAAGGTCCCAGATGCTGTGGTACAGCAGTCATCCCTGAGCGTTTGGGGGATGACGACCCCACCTGGCTTTGGGATGGGGCAACTACTCGAGTCTGTGCATCAGTCAGGGTTAGTGGGGACCCCACTCTGGCGGTGGTTTGGTATGGAGGAGTTGGTCCGTTGGGATTGGAGGCCTGTCTGGAGGTGACAGACCCAATCCGCCGTACAGCTGTTGGGGAAGCAGATCTCTGTGCGGAGAATGGAGAACCTGCCCGCTGAGCAGGTAATGTGGTGGAGGAATATGCACTAGGGTTCAATGGTCGGGAATTGGTCACTGATGGAGAGCCAAATCCACTACCCAGAGAAGTTCTCAGTGACCCCCTTGAAGGAGACACGCCTGTGCTGATAACATAAGAAGGAGACTGTGCTCTAGATGGAACTGAACTAACTCTTCTCATGGCCCGATTGGCTACTGATGGCTGATGAAAGGGGAAAAAAAGAGAATGGATTTATCCAAGGTTTTGTGTCCACTGTCATTATATAAAAACAAAACAAATAATAAAATACACACAGCTCAATACAGAATGTGAATTTAAACTTCTTTCCCTTTTTATGCTTTAGAATTGGTTTTTTAATTTTCCTTAGTGGGTTTTTCTTGTTCTATTTTGTGTGTATATGTGTGTGATTTATACTCCACCTTTCCCACTTCAGAATAATAAAATCAGTGAACAAAAAGAGATCTGAAGACATTAAATATTCCCTTCTCTTTGCATTTTTACCCTCTGGCCTATGCATTTTACATGATATATCCAATCTTTTATTCCAAGTGCTACACACAACTCACAAGTGTGAAGGGTCATTGGAGAAATGTACTTACTTTGTTCCCTGTGATTCAAAGTTTGGCCAAGGTAATGCATTTATGTAAAACAAAAAAGAATTTTTTTGAATACATCAATCTAAATGTAGCTAGAGGAGTACCTATGATTGCTTAGTCTTTGTGGGCTGGCCTTATTGACAAAACAGTGTGTTCTTTCAATGTGGAACAAATTAATGTTTGGATAGCACCTGTCTCCAAAGCTCTCCACTGTGAATTTATTCTCAATGGACAGTGTGGCTGGCAAATGTTCTCACCAAATTTGTTTGTTCCTTTTGCTGAAGTGTGGTTTCTAGAGATTTTAGTCATTCCCCCCACATCCTTTTATTTATGAGCTCTTTAATTGACAGGAATAAGAGTAACTGCACCCCAAAATCTGATCCTGCAGGAAGACTTTCAGGGTCTCTGCTAGGTTCTTTTCCTAGCCAGCTGGCAAAGACCAAAAGGGAAAAGGAAGATAAAACTACTAACAAAGTGATCCTACTATGATTTTGCAAACCCTGGCCAGTTTTATATAACAATTAAGAAGAATGATTGAACTGGAGAACTGAACTGAGAGAAACAGTCACAGGACAAAGCAAAGCAGGCTCAGGAAAGCACTGCTCTATAAAGCTATATATACAGGCTATTCTGTATACATCTCCTTAATTAGTTAGAATACAAGTGATCAACCATATTCATTCTGAGGTGTAGCAATAAGGGAAGAAAGTAAGGTCAGGAATTTGTACACTCTTAGTTGTCACAAGAGAATAAGTGCTTTGCTGGCAGGTGGCATAAACAACTGGACTAGATGCAACAATACCACAGAGAGGAGAAAATCTGGGGAGGTCAGGGAATGGTAAATAATCAGCAAACCAAGAAAGAGGGGGGTTCAAAAGCAGTGATATTTGCAAAGTTTAAGTCTATGCTTGGGGTTAAGACAATAGTTCTAAATCTAAATAAAGAAGAGCTCACCCAGACATTGTTGATGACCAGAATGGGGTGACACAACACAATACAGAGCTATAAACTGTGTTTCCTGGAAGACTTGCAAACTACGTCTTAGAGATTCCCCTGCAATATAGTGCTTCTGCAATAAGAGCAACGTAAATTTGCTACAAATTAATTACAAGTTTTCACCTAAATTACTGAATGATTTAGGTGCCTAGGTTGTTCCTGAGTCCATCCCATATCATGTACCTGTTGGGCTTCCTATATTGCATTATCATAAGAAGTATAGATTTAGTTTAACTTTGCTGGTCATTTCATCAGTTTTTAGCTTTAAGATATCATTAGGAATCTCAGATAGATCATTATCCTCACTGGTTCCTACTGCTTAATACTCCTACCACTTCTCATAACCCTGGCACATGTCGGTGGATTGATGTGATGAAAGGGGCAATGAAGGAGGAACTATGGCATGTTTATAAGCACACATGCAGTACTAATTTTGGGGAATTATCAACTTAGATAACCCTAACTTAACAGAATGGATGTGTTTCTAACAATAACTTTCTGTGAGCAGAATAAATCTATATTTTAGCTTAAAATTGTGCTTTCATGGAATAATTCTAATGATGCAGGTGAAAATTTTTGGTAGAATAAGCTACTTTCATTGTACGTATATGTGGAAAGAATGACCTACTTACATCATATGTATGTTGGAAAGAGTGCTCTCTGATCTCTCTGACTCTTTGTGCCATATGTTAACATTAGCATTTCTAGGAATTCAAAATCCCACAGGGACTAAAACTTTCCACCCAGTTCTATGGCACGCCACTGGGATGCTTCTCTAATGCCAACTTGTTATTTCCAGGAGAATTACTCTGCTGTGTCTGGGAATTTATCAGTATCGTTTCATTTCTGGTGGTGGTGGTGATGTGTCGTGGAGTCAGTTCCGAGTCATAGCAACCCTGAACAGGGTTTCATTCCTAGGAGCTAATTAATAGAAGGCAATATATTAGGAGTCCTGGTGTGGCGCCAAAGGATAAGCACTCAACCTGCAGGTTGGTTTGAATTACCAAGCTGGCAGTTCAAATTCACCACCTGCTCCTTGGAAACCTTATATAGGGTAGCTGTAAGTTGGAACTGACTCGACAATACGTAACAACAATAACAACTCAAGTCCATGCATGCTTTTAAGGAATTTTTAAGCATGAAGCTTAAAAATACATTGTTGTGGTATAGTTCAAACTGATCTTATGGTCGAGTGTTAATAGCTACAATTTCGCTACTTTGTCCATTCAAATCTGTATGTATTTATTTTACTTTTTAACAAGGAATATCTTTAACAGATATTTAACTAGTAAGGTATTTCTTGAAAAGAATCTTGTCATGCTTGGCTTACCTGAACCAGAGTTTGTCCTTCAGCCCTTGAATTCCTCACCAAATGGTTATTAGTTGATGCTATGAATGAATGCTGCTGTCTATTATCTGCCTTGCTCACATTCTGGCTGTTGTGGAAACTCCCTGCTTCTTGGTATCCACTGTCGGAATAAGAATTCATTTGTGTTGAACTTCTTGAATTACCCAATGATCCTGCAGGAATGAAACCAACAGGAAAATTTCTTTATTATACACGTCTAAAACTCATTTTCAAGAAGAAAGTATTTAAAGCAAAATCCAGTACTTAAAAGATAACACAACAGACCCTCACTTTCATGGAGCGATGTCTGTTCTGGTGAGTAGAGGGTCCCTTGTTCTGGCTCTGACCGGATGAGATAGGTGTTAGAATGGACTGCGTCAGAAACTCTAGGTTTGCTCACACCAGTATTTGGCACATCTGTAAGAAGGGAAGTTTAATCAGTTATATTGATTGATAGTATTAAAGGAGAAATAAAACTTAGACATCTGTTACTAGCATCATATAATCTATAAAACTATTTTTACCTTAAACATTATAATCGTTTGAAATTGCATTCATATTAACATATCCCAAATTTACTCAGTTTATCAGCATATTTTGCTGAATTTCCTGAATGTTCTTATATTGATTACAAGTCTGAAATGAAATGTAAACTGGTTTTATTCTCCTTGGAAAAGTCCCTCCTGCACAGTTTTCTCTAAGAGGGCTAACATATGGAGAGTGAGAAAACGTAGTCAAGTGTCTAAAAACTGGATCTTCCAAATCCCAAACCTTTATAATACAAACTGACATAGTGTCCATATTATTGAGATTGGTAATGGAATCTCTGAACGTTGGGTCAGATTTTTATTTTTCATGATGTCTACAATTAAAAAAACTCTATATAGAATTCTTAGTGTTACAAACAATAAAAACTTTAATTTCTTATCATCTGCTTTTTTATTATTCCTTTATTCTTTTTCCAAATACAGACAAACCTAACCTAATAATTTTTTTCTTTTAACTAAGCTCACCTTTTTCATTATCTTGTCTTATTTTCAGCTGGACCATTAAGCAATCTTGAACTTAATCTTACATTTGTATTCCCATACCAACTTGCTTTCTATACTGTAAAATACAGGTGGTGTTGAACATGCCACCTTTTACCCAATTCCGTACAGATGCCCTCTTTCTTCTATTATCTTCAAAGTAGGTTTGCCCACCTTTATCAAAAGTGTTTCCTCAAATTTAATCTGTATGTTGCCAAACCTTTTTTTTTTTTAAGAATACTGCTTCACTCTTACTTCAAAGAGTTAAAATTAAGTCCATTTCACATTCTGAATTTAACACACGATCCTTAGGATTTCAATAGCATCATTCGTTTTTCCTTTCTGACTTTCTTCCTTAACTCATGTATTAAGGGTCAGGCCCGTGGAACCCAATGGTGAGAACAGAAAGCAGTTCAGGAAAAGGACACGGCTTTTGTCTGATTTGTTGTTGTATCCTCAGGATAGTGCTGTCACACACAGCTGTTGTTGTTAAGTGCTACTGAGTCGGTTCCAACTCATACTGAGTGACCCTGTATAGGGTTTCTGAGGAGCACCTCATGGGTTTGAACCCTAACCTTGTACTTAGTAGTCCTGTGCTTATCCTACAGCACCACACCAGGACTCTACAGCACACAGGAGGTACTCTCTATATATTTGCTGAGAGGACAAATTCCCATAAACAGTAGCAGTTTCCATTTTGAGTGCTGCTGATTCGAGCTGGTCCTGGTGTGGTGCTATGGGATAAAGCACTGGAGTGCCATGTCAGTTGGAAACACAAGGTCAGTGGTTCAAGTTTACCAGGTGTTCTTTCTAAACCCTATACAGGATCACTATGAGTCAGAACCAACTTGACGGCACTTAACAACAGCATTGAGCTATGGTTTTAGCTTATTGTGGTTAATGACGGCTATGTGGAACCAAGCCAACCTTTTAGACACTGCTGACTGAGCTAGCTTAGAAGGTGAATAAGGTTTAAGGGAAAAGTGGGAAATCCCCACAATGTTCTAAACCTGCAACTTGATGTGAAATTCAATCTAAGATTTTATTTTCTAGCCTCCAGAAAGATTGTGACATTCTTAACATTGTTCTAATAGCCTGTATCCTCATTTATAATTTGACAGTATACTTCTAGGTTGTATAGTTCTATGACAGCTCAGAATTCTTAAGTTTGGAATTTCAATATGGATTACAGATTGTATATGGCATCCATGGTACATGTTGAAACACGATCTGAGTTTCTGCCACACTGATAAAACCAAAAGTAATCTGCTTCATTTGTAAATCTTCTACTATTCGTTCTACTATACTTCCAGACTTCTAACAATTCTTATGTGGTAATCCTTGAAGAAGTTTTATTTAGGAGTATCTTAGTTATCTCGTGTTGCCATGAGACAAATACCACAAGTAAATGGTTTTAACAAAGAGAAATTACTCTCTTCTCTCAGTTATGGATGCCAGAATTCCAAATTCAGGCAGCCAGATCTAGAGGAAAACTTTATCTCTGTTGACTCTGGGAAAAGGTCCTTGTCTCCTATCAGCATCTATAGGCCCAGTATCCTTGGAGATCTCCTTATGTCTTGGCATCAATCTTCCTATAATCTGGAGCTTCACAGTGCAAGCACTCCAGGTCTACTGGACACACTCCTTTCTGGGTGGTAACATGTCCTTCCCGTGTGTGCACTTCTTTCTCTTTTTATCTTTGTATGATAATAGATGCTGCAGACCAAATCCCTGAGAAACTCCCTTGCATCTGATCAAGGCTGTAATGGTATTAAGTGGCATCAAGTCGGTTTTGATGCAGAGCGACCCAGTATAGGGTTTCCAAGGAGTGGCTAGTGAGTTTGAACTGCCAACCTTATGTACTGAGGTTGCGGTCTTGCACTTATCCTACAGTGCCAAACCAGGACTCCAAGGCCACTGTAGCCCATCCTTAATCCTCTTAATGGTTTTCACTTCAGATCACATCATAGGGGATCATCACATAACTATGACCTTACACCATTACATAATTGCCAAGTGGGGAGGGATGGCAGATTGACTGGCTATTACAAGAACAAGCAAGCTGTTCACCTGGGAGGAATCAAAGTAAGAAAAATCAGCCCTTCAGGACAAACTCCCTTCCAAGATGAAAACTCAAGGGGAACACATGAGCAAGTGTACACACGATGGTGACCATGTTGGTCTAATTCTGAGTGGAAGTGAGGGAAAGGCAGTAATGAATACAGGGGCTGAGCTTGACCTGTTGACCTTGAGATAAGAGAGAGAAGAGGGAGGGGCTAGTTGGTCCGAAATTTGGGGAGACTTGGGAACCACTAAGTCAATGGCCAATAACCTAGCCACTGGGTGCTAGAGCTAAGGAGTACACTGTCCAGCTGATATGAAGTGGAGGGAGGTACACAATAATGCCCAAACTTGCAGATAGTACCCATTTGAACTAGCTTGGATAGCTTGATGATCAAAACTCGACTAAAGGGAGATAAAAGTTTGATAAAGGAAGCAAATATAAATTGCTACAATTTGGAGAACTTGACCTTTGTAGTTGCTCAAAACACCAACCTAGAGGGAAGGAGTCTTCACATCAAGGATCAAGCCGATCCCCTCAGCACACAGGATTGGTAACCTAGACATTGGCTACCTAAAATGTGGGGGCTATAAAGGCACAAAGTCACTGACTTACTAGTTTTCAAGAGTGTGCTTAGTTTCAGAGTGGGGGCAGAGGAGGCTGGTAGAATCCTCACTGAATAGTTTTCATCTTGCCTAGATGGGTCAAATGAAAGGAGATGGGGATAGGATTCTTTTGATTCAATAGTGAGTAATTATTATCATAACTAATTGCAATGGTCACAACTATAAAGGGAGAAATTGTGTAACAAAAATGGGGCCGTAGTTAATCCTACATTCCAGGGACAGAACACCCTAGGACCATTGAGAGGGAAGAGCATGAGTGGCGCATGGAATCTTAACTAGAGAAGCAGGGATGGAGGCAGAGGTGATGGTATGGAGAGATAGAGCAGCTGAGGACTCTAGACTTATGGAAAGAGAAAGGCTGTGTGCCTGTGGGCAGGAGGCTGGCTTGCAAAATGTGCCCATTGTTTGTTTAAATGAATATATATATTCCTGTGTTATTTTTGTATATCCACAATATATATGTGAGATAAAATATGCTCAGTTGAGCGCAAAACTGATGTTCTGCCATGTAAATTATCACTCAATCCAAAATAAAAACTTTAAAAAAAAGGAATAGAATAACATTTATTGTCAAAAAGGACATTTTAATATCTATTTATTTAGTACAATACAGTCAGTGATAGGATAATGTCCATAAGCCTGTACAGAAAATTAGTTAATACCACTATTATTCAAATTTATGCACCAACAACTAAAAAATTGGTCGGTGCATAAATTTGCATAATAGTGGTATTAATGGAATAGAATTCATGATAAAATTGAAGAATTCAATCAACTTCTTTAGTATCAAATTGATCAAACATGCAATCAAGAAAAATTGATAATTAATGGTGATTGCAATGCAAAAATTGGAAACAAAGAAGAAGGATCGGTGGTTGGAAAATATGACTTGGCAATAGAAACAATTCTGGAGATCACATAATAGAATTTTGCATGATCAATAACTTATTCATTGCAAATACCTTTTTCAACAGCATAAACTGACTATGAACATGGACCTAGCCAGATGGAATACACAGGAATCAAGCTGATTACATCTGTGGGAAGAGACGGTGGGAACATTCAATATCATCAGTCAAACACAGGCCAGTGACAGACTGTGTAACAGACCATCAATTGCTCATATGCATGTTCAGGCTGAAGCTGAATAAAAGCAAATCAATGACACAAAATAAAAACAAACCAACGCATGACCATGAAGATACCCCACCCAAATTTAAAGACCATCTAAAGAACAGATTTGATGCATTAAAAACTAATGATTGTTATGAGCTAAATCTGACCAAGTTCAATAGATTCCTGTCAACCTGGGTTGAGACCTGGTTGGCCAACAGTAGGGCAAGACCTGGGCACTCCTGGGCCCAGAGGCAGGGAAGCGTCCAGCTGATATGAAGTGAGGGGAAGGCACAAGAACACCCATACTTGCAGATAGAACCCTTGACCTGGCTTCAACGGCTGGATGATCAGAACTTGACTACATGAAGAAAAAAAAAGAGGAAAAAAAGAGTAATTCACTACAGTGTGATGAATTTGACCAATACTTATGGATGTAGCAGCTCAAAAGAGGGAACAAAACTTTACAGAGAAGATCATTCCCACCCCTTCCATATACAGGATAGATGGGGACGGGCAACTTAGACACTGGCTTACCCAAAATGGGAAGGCTACAAAGGCAAGAAGTAACTAGCTTACACGCTTTCAAGAAGGAACCTGGTTCCAGAGGGTAAGGGGAAAGGTAGATGCTCCACTGAGAGGTATCCAACCTGTCTGGACGGGGCTGATGAAAGGAAATGGGGATAAGAGTCTTAGGGTCCAGTTAGTGAATAATTGCTATCAGGACTGACTGTGAGTGTTGCAAATGTAATGGTAGAAGTTTTGTAACAAAAGGTGGGGAGTGGCTGACTTTGCAGTCCAGGAGCAGAGGACCCTGGGACCATCAAGGGAGAGGAGTGGAGTGGGGGACCCTACCTAGTGAAGCAGTGACACCAGAGATGGAGGCAGAGACAATGATGTGGAGACATGGAATGGCTGGGGACTCAGGGAGGGAGAGGAGCTGTGTGCTGGTGGCCAGGGGGCAGCATCGTGGGGGTATATCTTTTGGTTATTTGATGATGCATGAAGGGGATTGTAACCATGGCAATGAAACGATATACGATAGCATGAATGTAAAACTAATGTTCTCCTATGTAAATTATCACATAATTCACAATAAAACATTAAAACAAAACAAAAAAACTGAACAGGAAATTTCAAAGGGTAGTTTGAGAAGACAACATTAAGTATAATGAACTGTACAAAGAAAACCTAAGGGGAAGAACATGCTCAGTGTTTCTCAAGCTGGAAAAACTGAGGAAAAAAATTCAACCCAAAATTGTCAACACTGAAGGATTCTATGGGCAAAATATTCAATGATGCAGAAAGCACCAGAAGACAGAAGGAAGGAATACAAAAAGTCACTGTACCAATGTACAAATGGTTTTGAAGGAAGAAGTCTAAGCTACACTGAAAGATTAGTGAAAAAAGGCCTCTACAAACTGACAAAATACAAATTGAAATCTTTCAACAAACAGATGCAGCACTGGAGGTGCTTACTTTGCTATACCAAGAAATTTGGAAAAGCTGGTCAACTAACTGGACAAGAACCATTCAAAAGAAAGATGACCCAAAAGAAATGTGTAAATCATTAAACAGTATCATTAATATCATGTGCAAATAAAATGTTGCTAAAGATAATTCAAAAGTGGTTGCAGTAACACATTAACAGATAGCTGCCAGAAATTCACACGAGGACAAGGGATATCACTGCTGATGTCAGATGGATCTTGGCTAAAAGCAGAGAACATGTGAAAGATGTTTACGTGTGTTTTATTGACTATGCAAAGACTTTTGACTAGGTGGCTCATAACAAACTATGGATAAAAATGTGAAGAATGGGTTTTTCAGAACACTTAATTGTGCTGAGAAAATGAGAAATGAGAAAACTGTACACAGAGCCAGGGGGCAGTTATTAGAAGAGAGAAGGGGGCACTGAAAGATTTAAAATCAGGAAAGGTGTCCATTGAAGTTGGTCTATCACACTCACTGTCACAAAATTTTATGAAAATGTATCAATAGAAAATTTTGTCTTCTGGGTATTCAAATCTTCATTTGGACATGAGCGTCTTGCTTGCTGTAGGCCAACAGGCTCAGGAGGAAGCTTAATTCCTACAGAGGTGCAGTAATGTTCCAATGCCTCCTATAGCTAAGAAGAAGAGTTCCAGGTCACATTCTGAAAGATTCCTGTGCAGTACTTTATCTGATGTACAAGATTCATTTCTATTGCAGTTAACATTACTACCAAAGTAAATGAGATGATTGGAAACTACTATTTCAAATTGAGACCATAAATTGGGATGAGGAAACATGATGCATAACAACGGTCTTTGGCCCATAGGAGACAGCTACAGATGGACACTGTCTGACAATTTAAGAATGTGGAGTTTGTTGACTCAAATATAAACTACTATGCACAGATAATGTGTTAACAGTTTGATTTAGGTGAAATTAAATGTAAGAGAAGGGGTGAAAGACAACAATGTTTCTTGAAACTATTTCCAGTCTCATTTTCCTTAGTATACCTACATTCTCTGGTTGTATACATACTTAATGTTATCTTTGAAATATCAAAACAATTCTTTAAACATTTTAATCATCTAGAAAGTGTGTGAAAAGCCTGGGAAAATAGAAACCACAAATGAAGTCCCTTTAAAAATCTCTCTATGTAGCAACTAATCTGTGTTGATGCTCATTGCACAATTGTGTCTGGCTAGAATCAATTTTCCAATTTAAGGATGCTTTTGATATGCATAAACTGGCATGTTTTGTTAAGTGCCATCAAGTTAGTTCTGACATACAAGGGCCCTATATAGGGTTTTTGAGAAGCAGGAGGTGAATTTGAACCATCTTCCTTACGGTCCAGTACTTAACCTATAGGGTCACACAGTGGCACAAATGTGCTCTATTTCGTTTCTACAATGACAAATCTGAAAATTATTTTAGTTTTGAATATCATTAGAATGCTTTCTCATTCACCGGTATTCTAAAATTCCTAAATTCTGTTAAAGAATCCAAAACTATAAAAATATTTTCAGAAAAAAACCCCCAACTAAATAGGGACTTTTACAAATAATCATTTAAAAACGAGTTTATTGTTTTTAATCTGGGTGCTAATTAAAATGCCCTTGTCATGCTTTCCATAAAAATTTATACTTTATACCCATAGAAGAAGGAGCTCTGGTAGTATTGGCTGAGATGGGTTACCAACCACAAGGTCAACAGTTAGAAACGACCAGTGGTTCTGCGGGAGAAAGATGAGGCATTCTGCTCCAAAGATCTACATCCTCAGAAACCCCGTGCAGGGTCACTATGAGTCGGAACCTACTCCACAGTACTTAACAACAACACCCATAGAAGGACAACTACAAAAATAGGCAGTTAAGAAATGAAAAAGCTGAGAAGAATTGGACCATACATGTAAAGTATGTAATAATGTATTTACCACATGTTGTTACTTTTAAACACCGTCACCTAGTTCTGAATCATAGCTGTATAATGGTGGTTTCTGAGACTCTAAAGCTTTCTCTCAAGGAGTGGCTGATGAGCTTGAATCATCAACCGTGTGGATTGCAGTCTAGTGCTTATCTTATAGAGCCACTGTGCACATACCTAACATAACAGTTGTTGTTGGTTGTGTACCTTAAAGTCAATTCTGACTCATAGAGACTCTGTATAGGGTTTCCAAGGCTATAAATCTTTACGGAAGCAGAAAACCTCATCTTTATCCCTTGGCTGGACTAGTGGATTTGAACTGCTGACCCTGTGGTTAGCAGTGTAACATGTAACCGCTATGCTACCAGGGTGATTGGTACTTATAAACATTTTTCTCTAGTTTTCTGAAGGACCATACATTTGATAAAAGGACTAAGCTTAAGGGCTCAAAAATCACTCCAATTTTTCTTTGAATAGCTTTTCTATTCATTTTGTGAAGACAAAAAAGTATTACAAAATTTAGAACAGGAAATATATGATAGTTAATAAAAAGGTAATGAAGATAAAAAACAAAACAAAAAAACTGAAATTAGAACAAACTAAAAAATGATATTTACTATGAGAAGAAATGAATGGTTCTTCTTAGTAAAGTTTTTCTGTATCTTCCCAATGGATTATATTTTGGGTGAAGAGTATCAAAATAAAGTTAAATGCAGTACAACTGTGGCATAAAAATGAAATGTGTAATTCTAGATGGTACTCTTTCCAGTTGTTTCCCAAGGTAACAATTATACACTAGGAAAGGTAGCTCTATGTGCTCAACAGGTAGAATGGAACAAGAGAACTTTCTTTCATATGTAACAATTTCTAGTTTAGTTAACTGTTTGAGTCAGTTTGAGTCAGTCCTGACTCATAGTGACACTGTATAGGGTTTCCAGGGAGGGGCTGTTAGGTTTCAACTGTCGACATGGTGGTTAACAGTCCTGTGCTTATCCTACAGCACCACACCAGGACTCTTTTAGAAAATTGTTGGTGTTGCTGTTAAGTACTGTCGAGTCAGTTCCAACACATAGTGACCCTGAACTACTGGCTTTGTGGTTCCAACAGACTTTGCAATTCAGCACATTAACCCACAGTGCCACACCAGGACTCTGTTATATGATAATAAAGGCTGAAGCTTTATTTTAATGAGCCTTTATTCACATATCACTAAAAACATAGGATAATTTTAGTATTTACCCCACATGTGTATCATTTGTTGTTGTTGTTAAGTGCTGTTGAGTTGCTTTGGACACACAGCAAACATGTACAGGGTTTCCAAGGAGTGGCTGGTGAGGTTGAACCAGAGACCTTTGAAGTTCAAACTGACCTTGAGGTTCAATGCTTATCCTATATCACCACACCGGGAGAGTCTGTTATATGGTGATAAAGGCTGAAACTGGATATTTGGCTTTTTATGCAAAATAGAAATTTGTGATATTTAAAATCTTTGGGGATTTTTTCATGTATCATGCCTAAGTGGTTTAAGAACATTCAGGTACAAGTGCACTAAAGCAAAATGCTAATTCATATCTGGTAGTGGCCCGTGTGTGTAGTGCTATATTCAATCTTGTACACGAATGGAAAGTTAGTATAAAGAATTGCATATAGAAAGTTAGTATATAGAGTCAGAACCTATACTGATTCCCAGCACAGGTAACAGGGATTCACTTAACAGGGATTCACTTAACAAAATATAAGTAAAATGACACACATTGGCTGGGAACCTGATGTCATCGCATAGTTGGGGGTCTTTCTACTATTTATATTAGGGCTAAGCTTCAGAGTATGGCCAACACTTTGCTGGCAGTAACATAGGACACTGTGATAGACTATGTTATCATTTCATTACCAAACACTTTCTTAAAAATGTTTCTTAAACCATGTATATATACAAGAAATGGTTTTCTTCAGTGGTTGTTGTTGTTATGTGCCGTGGAGTCGCTTCTGACTCATAGCGACCCTGTACAGGGTTTCCAAGGCTGTAAATCTTTACGGGAGCAGAACGCCTCATCTTTCTCCCGCGGAACAGCTGGTAGTTTCAAAACTGCTGACCCTGAGGTTCGCAGCCCAATTCGTAACCACTACGCTACCAGAGCTCCTTTAGTTGACACCATTTTTGTTATTAAGTAATGTCAAGTCAGTTCAAATTCATATGGACCCTGTATAGGGTTTCCAATCAGTGGTTGGTGGGTTTGAACCACCAACCTTGAGGCTATTAGTCCAGTACTTATCCTACAGTGCCACACAAGGATTCCAAGCTTGTATTGTTGTTGTTAAGTGTTGTCAAGTCAGTTTTGACTCATAGTAACTCTATACAGGGTTTCCAAGGAGCAGCTGGTGGGTTTGAATTGCTGACATTCTGGTCGTCAGGCCAGTACTTATCCTATAGCAACATATGTGCTTGTACTAGAAAGACTCAAATATGGCTAACTGCATCGGACTCCTATAAGTCCCTTAAACAGAAAGTGCTTCCACTCAGGTTATTTTTCCAGAATCGCTGAGGAAACCCAAACAATAAACTTGTAGGACGCGCTGTATTCTGGATTTACATGAAAGTTTTATATGGTGTCATTTACATATTCCTTTACACAAAATATTTTCTTAAAAGCAGAAAGAGTTAAAAGCTTGCAGATTCAATTTTCACGGTTAGACTATTTTATGGGTGATGCTATGTTCTTACCATGTCACAAACTTTTAGTGTTGCTAAGATCAATCAGCCATTTCAGGGGGTGCCAGTTTGACTGTCGAGTTCACCATCACCTTTCTCCAAATGTAATGGTTCTCAACCTTGGGTGCACACTGGAATCACTTGGGGTAGTGGTTGAGAAGGTGAGTTTAGAAACAGCTGCCTGAATACCACACAGAGATTTCAATTTAGTCTGGGTCACTGTCTGAACATTGGGATTTTTAAGATCGCCTTAATTGATTAAAATGTATAGCTCAGGTTGGGAATCTAAAGATTTGGACATTCACTGCTAGAATCAATTTCATTAGGGGATGTAAATTGGCTATCTAAAATTTTTATTTTGCTTTCTATATTTGTCAGTTAGAAGTATTTTAAAGAATTATTTAGATAGTTAGTAGTAGCTAGAGTAATCTGGCTACCCTGGAGTGACGCTTGTACTGAATAGGAAGAATAAACTCTGAACTCTTCTTGCTAATTGCCTGTTTTAGAGTAGTAAGTCAGTGGCTCTCAGATTTGACACTGAAATTACCTGGAGGAGCTCTGAAAACTACTGATGCCTGGTTCTCACTCCAGAACATCGGATTTAGTTATCTGGGGTGAGGCATGGGCATGGGGACTTTAAATAGAGTCCCATTAAAAAATTCAAAATCTGCCATGGAGTTAAAGCTCTGAGCAACCCTATAGGATAGAGGAGAACTGCCCCAGATGGTTTCCAAAGCTCCAAATCTTTATGGAAGTAGATTGCCACATCTTTCTTCTGTAAAGCAGCTGGTGGGTTTGAACTGCCAACTTTTCACTTAGCAGACAAGCGTTTTAACCAACACACCTAACAAAGGTCCATTGTTGTTGCTGTTAAGTGCCAATGAATCAGTTCCGACACAATGACCTTGTATGGTGTTTCTGAGGAGAGGCTGGTGAGTGTGAACCACTAACTCTGCAGTTCAAACTGACCCTGTAGTCAGATACTTGCCCTACAGCACCATACAAGGACTCCAAAAATGTCCACAGGTGACTCTAATGTGCAGCAATGTCTGGGAATCTCTGTAGTGAGATTACCTCTAATAGTGACGAAATCGTTTTTGTTTTTGTTTTCCCTGATTTTGGTGGTGGTGGTTGCATTTTTGGTGTTATCTGTTGCATTTTTGATGGTGTAAAAATGTAGCAGATCATTTTAGGTCACATGTGAAAACAGCAGAAAGTCAAACTGAAAAAAAAAAAAACTGCACAATTTTATTTAATCCAAGATGAGACTGGTTTTTAAATGGTTTTACTCTGTTTAATTCTTAAACGTTGTGATATAAAGAAATTTGATGCCGATTTTTAAAGCCTAAGGCATGGCACTGTTGGTAGGCACTGGACTGGTTTGAAGTGCTCATCAGTTGCTCCTCAGAAAGCCTATGCAGGATTGCTAGGAGTCGGAACTGAGCTGACGGCACACGGCCAACAGCAGCCTTGCTTTCATAATACATAATTTCAGAAGTTTAGACGAACGTTCGTGCTGGTGGTCAGAACGCTACAGCACTGCAGCTACTGAGGAAAGCAGACGGTCTGCCAGGAATGAGTGACAAAAAATCAAGCAGGAAGGGCTTCAGAAAATCAAGCAGAAAAAGCTCTGACTATAAGGAAAGCTTGAAAGAAATTTGTATTCCTTCCAGTATTTGGAGGAGAAACATGAAGGAATAAATGATAAAATATTGTTTTTTTATACAGTTTGTCTCCACAATAAACGATAACATCCAAAGGCTCCCTAGGGTAAGCTCTGTAGTGCAAACCATACGGTCCGTGGTTTGAGCCCACCAGCCACTCCGTGGGAGAAAGACGAGGTTTTCTGTCCCACAAAGATTTTAAAAAGCCTCGGAAACCCTACACAGGGACAATGGCAGATGACAGCAATAACATATATGGCTGCTGATCCAATAGCCTATTTTTGAATATATACAATATAACCAACTTACTATTGTAACTCCTTTATAAATTCAATACATTTCTACTGAGACATAAAATGTTTTCATTTAAGCCTGTGCCTTCTCATGATGGTGCTGATGCTTTTTTGTGCTGTAAATTACTTGTTCCAGATGGAAGAAAAAAGAAAGACAAATTGATGTAGGATTAGTCTCTCATTTATCTTTTATCTTTAGTAGTTATGGTTTTTGTTTTTTAAAAACTCATCCCAGCAGAGGAAAAAACTTGTATCTATATAGTTTAGAAAGAAAATATTAGTATACAGTATAAACAGAATGTAAAATCTAGCCCCTATGGTCTTAAATTTAGTTGTATATATTAACTACTAACTTCAATGACTACCACAGCGTGGAAATTTGAATGAATAGGATGTGAAAATCAAGGCACTTCAATATACATTCTTGGTGTTAAGTGCTGTCCAGTGGATTCTGGCCCATAGCGACCCTGTCTGTATAGGGTTTCCAAGGAGCAGCTGGTGAACTTAAACCACCAACCTTGTAGTTCAAATGACTTTGCAGCCTGATGCATTAGCCCACAGCACCACACCAGGACTCCTCAACATACATAATATACATTAAATGACTGTACAGAACTGTGAAGTTCAATGAGCTTAAATTTCTATTTTATTACCATCTCTTCCCTTCCTTTTCATTGGTGCTGTTAAGTCCCATTGACCTGGCTGACTCATAACGACCCTATATAGAGTTTCCAAAGAGCAGCCTGTGGGTTTGAACTGCAAGAGCTTATCCTACTTAATGCACCATTCCATTCCATACTTACTGTCAAACATCAAAAATCCTTACTACATGGAATTGTTGCTGTTTTCTCATTCATTCATTCATTCACTGGTGTTGTTAAGTGCCGTTGAGTCGTTTCCGACCCATAGGCGACCCTGTCTAGGGTTGCCGAGGAGCAGCTGGCAAGTTTGAACCACCAGACTCACAGTACAAAAAGACCTTGCAGTCCAGTGCTTATCCTATAAGTCACACCGGGACTATGAAACACTTAACGCCTTTGTAGTCAACCAAAGTTCCCCTCACTTTCCAATGTTTCTGTGTCCTTTGCTTCATCACAGATACCAACGTTTTAATTTTTTTAATTGTAATAACAAACGTGTATGAGTGCATACACAGGTAGACATGCAAGTTGAGCAGATGTGGAAAGGTGACAGGGATAAAACAGATTTGGTAGAGGATATTTCTACATTTGAATTTGTATGTATTATACATATTCATATTGATATTTTAGTGTACACAAGGGGCAAAGTTCTGGAAACTTATTAAAGAAAAAACCCCAAATCTACTGTCAAGTCCAGAGTCCTGATGTGGCGCTGTGGGCTAATGCATCAGACTGCAGAGTTGTTTGAACTGCTGCAAGGTTGGTGGTTCAAGCTCACCAGCTGCTCCTTGGAAACCCTATACAGTGTCACTATTGGTCAGAATCGACTTGACAGCACTTAACAACAACAACAACTGTCAAGTCCAGATTCCATCGACCCTATATAGGGTTTTTGAGGTTATAAATCTTTACAGGAGCAGACACAACCTCATCTTACTCCCTCAGAGCAGCTGCTTGGCTTGAACCACCAACCTTTTTTGGTTTCTTAATTTTGTTACATTAACGTCAGTTCCTTATCACTTGGCAATCCCCCACTCCTACTTTTAGTTACTCTTATTGCTTAAGACTATGTTCTTCTTCTAGAAACTATGTTTGTGTTAAAAAAAAAAAAAAAAAAGATGCTGATTTTCTGACTGTGGAATAAGCAGTGCTTTGGGATCCCAGTAGTTATCAGCAGGGGGTGAAGTACGGAGGCTCAGGGACTCTAGAAGCCATACATATAGGACTGATTCTCTTGTCCTCAAGCATTTTTAAAATACTACATCTGGCAACTGCTTAGTTACCTTCCTTCTGCCCTCTTCTTCCGTAAGAGAAGAACTGAAATTGTGATTTGTAGCAAAATTCACTTTCAAGGATGTGGCTAATCGATTTACATAACAACTAATTATCACTCTGACCAAAGGACTCAAACAACAGTTTCAACACATTCTTTCTTTCCTCTAGCAGCATACCCTGTGTACAGTATATTTATGATTGAATTGGTGTGATCTTTGTTTAAAATGAGAGGTAAATCCAAGGATTTTTCATTTAAAAAAAAAAAAGTTCAGAATAATATTTTTCCATTATGAAGAAGTGTGATTTTCTGTGCACTTATTTGCATTCTTACTTCTCTCAGGCCTTTACCTAGTATTCTAACTTTTATTTTCTGTGAGTCTGATGTTTACTGATTTATTTTATTATATGTGCTCTTGCAAGTTACCTAAATTTTGAGGGATCATAGGGGTTGTATAAGTAAATATAATGTTAAGAGATATAAAGTGAACAATGGAAAAATAACTCAATGAGAAGGAAAACAGAAGGGAGCATTAGGATAACATTTCCTATAACTCATTCTTAGCAAAATGAACATGAAGGGGGGAAAAAAGGCAGTTATAAGAAATATAAGGCTGCAGAAAAGACAAAACTGAAGCAAAAATAGTCCACTCTCTGCCTCACAAAAAGATATGCCTTTATGTTACCAGAAAGCAAGTATGTGACACCAACAGGACAGAAATTTTGGAGGGAGTGCAAGTTTGTAAAGGTTATTTAGTAAAGCAAATAAGAAAAATCAATAAAGATGTTTCTTCTTTTTTTAAAAATAGTATTTATTGTGTTTTAGGTGAAAGTTTACAAAGCAAATTACATTCCTCTTTAACATATTTTATATAAATTGCTCTGTGCTGTGGGTTACAATCTGCATTATTTCCATTTGTTTGTTCTGTGTCCATTCATATAGCTTTCCTTTCTCTCCTCGATCTCTCATCTTTGCTTTGGGATAAACGTTGACCATTTGGGTTCATGTTTAAAGGAACACACTCACGAGTGGTATTGTTTATTTTACAAACCAGTCTATTACTTGGTTGAAAGGTGACCTGCAGAAACAGCTTCAAATCCAAATTCAAAGGCTATCTTAGGGCAGTGAACACAGACAGGTGTGCATATGTCTACCTGGGTCACTGCCTGTGTATGACATACACCTGGGTGGGAGTGATACTGCTGAATCCTAAGGCTATTTCTATTTCCAGCTTTTTAAGGAAACACCATACTGTTTTCCATTGTACCACTTTACAATGTGTAAGAATTACAATCTTTCCCAATCCTTGAGAACTTAAAGATATATATATATAGTGTTAAGAAAGGCCAAAAGATACAGAAAAGCAAGCTGGAAACCTTTCAAATACCTTTCACATGCTGGTCTAATACTTAAAACACCATGTAAATTCTCTCGTGTGATCTATATACTGTGTATAGATTCTACACTGTGACCTCCCATCACAATGGTAAAGGAAAAAGAAAGTTGAATTCCAATAAGAGTAACAGAAAAACTGTCACCTCATCTGAATTATTTGCTTTTAATTATTTAATCAAACTTCTAAATAGCATCTCTTGCTAAGTTAATGTGAAAAAGATTTTATTATTCATATAATAAAAATTTAATTTTTACTCATGACTAAAGATTTTGCCATACTAACAATTTAAATATTGCAACGTATGACTGGAGAGTAGATAAATTGAAAAAAAAAAAAAAATCAAGCAACATTTCTATAGCTAAAATATAAAGAAGTGGTGTGAATACCTGGTGTAAGTACTGTGTTTGAGGATTACTATCCTCCCTGCAGCAGGAAAAAAGACTTAAGTAGATGCTACCCCCCCCCAGGATTTGAATGTGAGTTTGGGCAAAATTGTGCTCTGATAAAAAAAAAAAGTGAAGGACTAGACATCATTATTAGGTATGAGTTATGGATGTAGGTTTGCTGGGGAGAATTTTATTTCTCTAATAACAAGTATCTGGACAACATTTAATTGTTATATATTTACCTTAAATAATATTTAAAATTTATGTGAAATATAGGCTAAAGTTCTATTTTATCTATCTATAAATATAACATGTTAGTAGGCTGACTGCACAGCCTAGAAATCAGGGGGATAAAAAGTTTTTTAATTGTATTACAGTGATTGACAAAGTAAATTTGAAGAAAAATAACGCGCACCTAATAACGCATCTGACACTAGGATCCAGCGAAACTGTGACAAAGGTGGTCAACTTAACTGAAGCTGAGCACATATTTTAGAGGGGATATGAGGGAGGTATAAAGAATGCCACGGCCTCAGATATTTCACCCTCCACCATGTGTCTTCATAATTAAGCTCACTTGTCATTCTACTGTAAATCAGCAACAAGACCAGCCTGGCTTCTGACGGCTAAAATTCAACAACTGCCACCAGCAGCTCAGTTTGGACCAGTGCACAGGTGGAAGGGGCTCAGGAGGAGAAATGCACTGAGAAGCCGAATGTATCTCCTGTTGGAATTCTAGCAGAATTTCTGTAGCTCCTGGAGTTTCAGGGTGCACGAAAAGTACCCTACCCACCCCTACACATGCCCAAGCTCCCAGGCTCTGATAAAACCATTTGTCCTGTGTCCCTGCAGTCCTAGAGGGGGTAACAGCTTCCCGGTATCACTGATTCCTAGGGTGCTTCAGCATCCTGTCTGAGCTCCCAAATATCCCATCCAACACTTTCATAACTATATGTTCCCAATACTGAACAATATAATGGGTTCAGTCTTCCTAACTGGACCCTGACTACACAGCTTTTATCCTTGGGATATAAAAACTCCTACCCATCAATCCTAGTGTGCTCTGTAGGATAATCACTCAACCACAATGTTAGTTTGAACTGCAAGGCTCCTCGGAAACACTTTACAGGGTTGCCAAGAGCTGGAATCCACTTAATAGCACGTAACAACAACAACTCACTATCACTAACAACCCACCATCACTAACAGCTCAACAGAACAAAAAGGGGTGGGTGTGGGAGGGGACCATTTACATATAGAGATGCTTATCACTTATAATATTTATGTTATTTATTCAGAGTAAAAGAAAAATCTAAATGTCCAATAACAAAGATATATGTAAATATGGTATACACTTAAAGTTTCCTTTACAGTATTTCCCTACCATGTTAAATAAACCATGTAGTACTACAGGTATGGTGCTGCAGGATAATGTATTGGACTGCAAGGCAAGTTTGAACCATATGATCTGCAGTTCAACTCTACCAGTGGCTGCTCGGGAACCCTATACAGGGTTGCTATGAGTAGGAAATCAACTTGAAGGCACTTAACAAAGGCACTAACAACAACAACATACCGCAAGTGCCTAATTTTGCTTAAACAGACAAAATAAAATTATGTATAACACATATGTGTGTGTTATACATACTTAAAATACTGATGAATCAAAGACCACATCCTTCAGTATAGGTTGCATCTCAATGTAAAGAAAACAAATATCCTGACCATTGGACCAATATACAACATTCTTATCAATCGAGAAAAGATTGAAGTTGTCAAGGACTTCATTTTTCTTGATCAACCATCAACTCTCATGGAAGCAGCAGTCAAGAAATCAGATGACATATTGCATTAGGCCAATCTGCTGTACAAGACCTTTTTAAAGTGTTGAAGAGGAAAGATGTCCGCTTGAGGACTATAGTACACCTGACCCAAGCCATGATATTTTCAATAACCTCATATGCATGCGAAAGCTGGACTGTGAATAAGGAAGACCATAGAAGAATTGATGCTTTTGAGTTATGGTGTTATAAGAGAATACTGAAAGTGCCATGGGCTGCCAAAAGAACAAACAAATCTGTGTTGAAGAAGTGCAGTCAAAGTGCTCCTTGGAGGCCAGGATGGCCAGACTTCATCTCTCATACTTTGGACATATTGTCAGGAGGGACCAGTCGCTGGAGAAGGGTATCATGTTTGGTAAGGTGGAGGGTCAGAGAAAAAGAGGAAGACTCCTAGCAAGATGGATTGGCAAAGTGGCAGCATTAATGGGCTCGAGCTTGGCAACAACTGTGAGGTTGGCCCAGGACTGCACAGTGTTTCGTTTTGTTTTGCATAGGGTCACCATGAGTTGGTACCAACTCAATGGCACCTAACAACAATAACACATATATGTACAAAAAGACTAAGTGATAATATAAGTAATTTTCTTTTTAAATTTTTCTACATTTTAAAATAGTCTATGATTGGTATATAATCTTTTTAGAATCAGGAGGAGAATTATGTTTTAAAAAGGAACCAATAATCAATACAAAGGCAACTGGTTAAGATTAAAATACAAGTCCTATATTGTTCATCATTGTTTAAAGAACTAAGAGTCAACTAAAAAACAAACTATATTAGAGATGAGGAAAATGCAAACCAAAATGAGACAGCACTTAACCCAATAGGAAGCTTATGCACGTAACACTGAAGCCGTGATGGTAAAATGGTGCAGCCATTTTGGGAATTACTCTAGCAGTTTCTCACAAGTTAACAATCCCACCTCTTAAGTACAAACTCAAGAGAAAGGAAAACACACAATAAAAGGAGAAATAAAATGCCACTTGAAAACTTGTATATGGATGTTTCTACTAGCATTCATATATCCATAATATAATCACTGATGAGTGGATAAATCAAAAAGGTATATTAACACTAAGAAATATGATTTGGCAATAAAGATAAATGAAATCCTGGTACATGCTCTGTCACAGATGACCTTGAACATTTTATACTAAGTGGAATAAGCCAGTCACAGAGGACCATATATTATATGGCTTCAATTCTGGGTAAGGATGGAGGCCAGATAAGGAGTGACTGTCTATGGGAATAAGGCTTCTCTTTGGAGTGCTGAGTCAGCCTGAAATTGACTGTGGTGATGACCGCACAACTCTGTGAATATACGAAAACCCACTGGATTGTGTACTTACAATGGGTAAACTGCGTAGTATGTGAGTTCTATCTCAAATAAAGCTTTATAAAAAGAGAGAAAACAAAAAATTAAGTTCAAATGCATGTGTGCCTAACTTTCAGGAAAGAAAAGAAAGGGGGGAGAAAGAGAGAGAGAAAGTTGTTCCAAACTCCCCCATAATAGCACAACGATAGAGTGAGAAAGAACAGCCTGGGAACCCCTGACTGCTAAGGTCCCACAATTTTTTTTTATTTGTCAGATTTAATGCAACAGGTCAGTAGAGGCGCACCAGCAACTTTGCTCATTGGGGTTAAATACTCTTAGAATACGAAGATTTTAGGTGCACTGGAGGACAAGTAAAGACTCAAAAGAATGCCTTGTGCATTCAAGCCTTGAAGATTTAAAAAAAAAAGTCATTTCTTTGTGTGCATTATTCTTCAGATATATCTTTGGATACATAACATATTCACTAGACTTACTCATTAGAGAATGTGATGATTCCACAGGATAAGCACTTCACTGTGAACCATAAGTTTGGCAGTTCAAACCCCCCAGCCACTTCTCAGAAGAAAGATGAGGCTTTCTGCTCCCACAGAGATTTACAAGCCTTGGAAACCTTGTTATGATATACGTCAGAACCCTCTTGATAGCATTTAACAACATTCACTCGTTAGGTATTATGTTTTTGTACTGAAGGTTAGACACACACACACACATACTGAAATATCCTGATGACATTTATTTATTCATTCAGCATTTCTTTATTCATACATGCAGTTTGATGCATGCCAATTTGAGGACTAAGGTGCACCTGACTCAAGTTATGGTATTTTCAGTAGCCTCATATGCATGTGAAAGTTGGAGAGTGAATAAGGAAGAATGCAGAACTGATGCATTTGAGCTATGATGTTGGAGGAGAATATTGAAAGTACCATGAACTACCAAAAGAACAAACAAATCTGTGTTAAAAGATGTACAACAGAATGCTCCTTAGAAGCTAGGGTGGCCAGAATTCGCCTCTCAGACTTCAGTCATACTATCAGTAGGGACCAGTCCCTGGAGAAGGACAGCATGCTTGGTAAATCGGAAGGTCAGTGAAAAAGAGGAAGACCCCAATAAGATAGATTGGCACAGTGGCAGCAGCAGTGGGCTCAAGTGTAGCAACGATTATGAGGTTGGCATAGGTCCGAGCAGCATTTTGTTCAGTTGTGCAGAGGGTCGCTATGAGTCGATACCAACTCAGTGGTACCTAATAACAAGAAGAAGCATGCATGCATACATGAATTCACTCAAGTTTGTTAATCACCTATGGTCTCCCATACACAAGACACTGTGCTAGATCCTTGGAATGCTTTGTGCACAGTACAGACATGACTCCTGCCCTTAAGTATCAATCAACCTTGCTTACTCTGAGAAAGTGGGGGTAAACACTGCATGTTAACTGACCTCTCGCTCAGCCTCAGTCAGATTTCAGATCATTCTCTAATTACCTCCCAACAATAAAAAGCAGCAACTTTAACTTAGCTCAGATTGTCCTTCTTATTCTTAGCTTTGCTCTTTCAGACTTGTCCTTTATCCACAGCACTCTGGCCTGCATGCCCGAACCACATAATTAAGTATTAATATGCATGGATCTATCAGTTTAATTGATGTGTTTTTCTTTATATGCAAGTAAGGGTGTTCTTCAGTGCTCACATATCTAAATGCTTATTTTGAATGTTTCCATTTGCTGCCCATTAATCATCTAAATGCAACACATTTAAATTATAGTTTTCTGCATTCCTTTAAAACCAGCTCTCCATCTTGACTCTCCTAATTACTTTTAATAGTTCTACCATCTTCCCAAACTCAAAACTTTCAAGTGATCATTGTCTACTCCTTCCACACACAGTATTTAAAACCTTAAGAATCTCCTGATTCAGACTATGTCACATATTCAATTCTGCAACACACTTTCATTTGACTTCTCTTGCCACTATTTTTTCCTCCCTCCAGTTCAAAGTTCTGCTGTGAGTTCTATCTCAAATAAAGCTATCTCAAATATTCTACTGAAGAATATTTAAATGATGTGACTTCATCTTTAGTAATTCTCCATCATCTACAAGAAAGCTCAAAATCCCTTCATTCACAGAGCTCTATCATCTGATCCAAATGGTTCTCTAGCTTTTGTACATCTCCAAAACCAGTTTTAAATGTTCCCGCATGAAACGTCTGCTCTTTCCTGGCTCACTGACAAGGTCCTCTTCACAAGCGGCCTCTGCAAAGCTGTCTCTGAAGTGAGTTACCCACTTATAACTTTTTTTTTTTTAAATCACGGAACGCTTATTTGGCAGTTGATCACATATTACTTTGACATGTTTCTTTAGTATTACATTTTTGTTTACATCTTATTGTTATATAGCTTATAGCTTTCCACATATTTCCCTGCCTTATCTAGGGTGTTGAATTTTGTGCCCTCAAAATATGTATTAACTTGGCTAGCCATGATTCCCAGGATTTGTGATTATCCTCCATGCACTATAAACCCAAATGCTGCCTGGTTAAATCCTCAGGCAGGATTAGGTTATAACAAAGTGAGTTGATGTAGTGCAGTTGATAAGCACTGGACTGCAACTTATCCAAGGTCAGTGGCTCAAATCCATCAGCTACTCCTTGGAAACCCTCTACAGGGTCTCCATAAGTCTGAACAGACTGAAAGTCATTTAACTACAATGGGTTAAGCTAAGTGTGTTATGTTACTGTGGCAGGATTAGCTAGGGATAGATCACCCTTACTTAAGTCACCACCCTTACTTAGCTCATAGCCCTGATCCTACACGAAGGGATGTGACCTGAGTCACATTTTAGTTTATAAGATTGAGGCCAAGACACATGGAAAGCTCCAGAATACATGGCCTACAGATGCTGAAAGGAGACAAGGACCTTCTCCCAGACCCTACAGAGAGAGAAACCTTCCCCTAGAGCTGGTGCCCTAAATTTGGTCTTCTAGCCTCCTAACCTGTAAAAGAATAAATATACACATGTTCAAGTTATCCACTTGTGATATTTCTGTTATAGCAGTACTAGAACAATAAGAAACAGAGTTTGCATAAACACTACATTTCTCAGAAATACACTTCTTTGTGAAACACCAGAATGCCTTGTATATACTATAAATGACAACAGAATCTTGGTAGCAAATTCCGGTAAACTCAGATACTGGGTATCTGAGAGTCTGAGTTACACTCCACTTACACCTTGTTTGAAAAGCACCACAGTCTACTATACTCCCAACACTGCATGGACTTGCTGGCATTGCCCTTTACATCACTGCTCCATAGCAGATCGCTTGGCCATCCCAGTCTACCCAGTAATGTGCATAGTAGTGGATACAAGATGTTGGTAGGTACAGCACATTAGAACATTGACTCTGAAAACATCAAATATTAAAGAAAGAGGCAACCCATCCTTTCTATGAGGTGAGTTTAGGATAACAAAGATTAACAGACTATATTAATAACTACCAGACCATACTAGACTGTATGAGAAATTATCCACTAGTCTGAATCTGGAAACAAAATGAAAATTGAACATTTTCGGCAACTCTTTTGAGTATGAGAAATATTGTGAAAGGTAAGGGCAAGATTTGTATAAATGATTAGTCAGTTGTCCCCAATTACATAAAACGGTTTCCTGAGGGCACTTCAGTGCTTCCTTTCATGGGAAAACATAATTTTCAGATATCAGGTTAACACAAAAAATGTCAATGTTCATTGCTTAGAAATATTTTTACAGCTGACATATGTAAATCCATTATACAATTTAAAGAAATTAAGCATATTAAAAATTACTAATTCACAGAAAATTAACTATTGTTACTATTAAAGATTTGCTTGGTTCATTTCACCAAAAGGCAGAGAATTAAGAGAGCAGACTATGAAACTGCTTTTTTGGTATGTGCAGCACGTAAGAATTTTTTTCTTTTTTAAATAATAAAGGTCATACCTGTTGATCTCCAAGGAAACGACTTCTCAGTTGAGCTAGAAAAAAAAAGAGAGAGAAAAAAAACAAAACAGAACATTTACTTAAATTGTAATAAAATTTAACTATTACACTGTTCTGTAGACAGGAAGGAGCTTCACAAAGCTCTTGGAAAACTGAAACGAAAACAAAGTTTTCGCATGAACTTTTTTTTTGTTTGTTTCAATTGAGTTCCAGGTGGTACAGAATTCTGGCATAACAAAGATTGAAGAGCAGCTCTGGCAGGATTCTGGCCTGGGTTTACTGACTACACAGCTAAGACAGTACTAAAGAGATGGACCATTGTAGGATTTCATTTTCTTCTTTTTTTTAAAGTTTATTCTTAAATGTACAACAAGCTCCAAGACAACACTTCAATCTAAACATAGGTGGCAAGAGATGTTCTAGCAGGGAATTCAAATGTTTAAACAGAAATGGAATCAAGGGTCACCATCGCCAAAGTCACAAACAACAGCTTCTTTTTCTGCCAGATTTCTTAATTCCACCTGTGGCCAGGGGGCCCTTCCCCATGCCTTCACTTTGAGCTCTTCAGTTTCTTCTGCTCTTCTTTTTGTTTCTGGTTGAAAGCCTTATCTTCCTCATCCATTTCCTTGTTCTGTTTTCTGGGTTGTTTCAGGGGTTTCTTCTTGCCACCTTTATGGTCCAACATGGCACTTCCCACCCCTTCTCCAGACCTGCCACCCTCCCATGAACTTTTCGAAGCTCCCTTGAACATAGGCTAAAATTTTAACCACATATTTTCCTCAGTTTATATAGTCTCTACTTTAAAGGACTAAACAAAAAATTGTGAGAAAAACATATTTGTGCCTCTCTCTCCATCCCCAAATTCCCCAATCACTAGAGGAAAGAAAGATGGTAAGGGAGTCATGTAGTACAACATAGGAATACCAGAGGCTGGGTGCTTAAGCACT
Source organism: Chrysochloris asiatica (assembly GCF_000296735.1). Classification (NCBI taxonomy): domain Eukaryota; kingdom Metazoa; phylum Chordata; class Mammalia; order Afrosoricida; family Chrysochloridae; genus Chrysochloris; species Chrysochloris asiatica. The sequence goes on from NW_006408699.1 coordinate 4,409,643, forward strand.
TTCATAAATGCCCGATTAAGCACCTCACATATATTATCTCCTTTATATTGCTCAAAACAACTTTTTAAACTGGTATATTATTGTCTTTATTTTAAAGATAAGAACTCTGGTCAAAGGCTTATGCTGGTAACTAGAAGAGTGGGATTTAAGCCCAGGATGGCCTGATTCCAAAGTCAGGGTACACAGCCATTGTGCTATATGGTAGACAGCTTGTGATTCCATTTTTATATCTCACATACACATACACACTGAAATATGCCCAGACAGAAGTCTAGAAAAGCAAAAACCCAAAAGCTAGATAGCAGTTATTTCTGTGAGATTGAACCCTAAGGATTTTAGTTTTATACATTTCTTTTAGGAAACAGATCAATCATATTTATTTTGTAGCAATTATATAATAATCTTTCTGAAAAGGTGGGTGGGTTGGGACTTAAGAAAATACTGTTAAGAATGTAGAGCAGGTAAGTGACACAATCTTTGCAGTGGTCTACAATTGTAACCTCCTAATAATTTCTTAAGCAGTTAACAGTTGCTGGGTGAAACCCCTAAATTCAGTAAAAAATAAAACCACCCCGCACTTAAGTTTTTTATGTGATTTATCTTTTCTTCAACACAGCTCTTATCTAGGACCTTGACATTGCTGAGAGCAGGGGATAGGGGAGGGGAATTGTTCCCAAAGAAGGGAGTCAATCAGTTAATGCCAATCTTCCCCAGGATAGGGGTGATGTTCCTTTCTCCCACACACTTGTAATTGATCTTAAAGGGACTGATGGTACAGAAAAAAAGTGAAAGTCTGGTCAAATATCAGTAATGGCACATGATTCTGGCTTCTGGGGGAGGATCATCTGACCTAAATAGAGTTAAATAACAAAAACAGATTAAAGAAAATTGAAATTCAGCGCAAGGAGCCACTTTTGGAGACAAGAGAGTCAGGCACAAGAGTCATGCGCCATTTGACTGTGTGTCACTGTAGGGTAAGCACAAAGCTGCTAACAGAAAGGTCACTGGTTCAAATCCTCCAGTTGCTTGCTGGAAGTCTATACTGGGTCACTATGAGTCTGAACTGACCTGATGGCACTTAATGACATTAAATTTTTAGCCGTGAGGCTTCAGTTACCTACCAAAACGTTCCTATTTTATACCAATGCTAAAACACAAGTTAAATCAAACTGCCATCCAGAAGAGCTTAATGTACCATGTGCCATGGTTGCAACCTCATAAAACCTATTATATTAATACCAAATAGGCTCAACTTTAAAATGTTCATCAAAACTTTATTATTATTACTGGAATATTATGTTAAAGATGTTTTAGTGTATCTGCAAGTGTTTCTGTAATGTTTTTATATACATTAAAAGGTACATTATATAGTATATGGAACCTTAGTAGTGTGGTGCTAATATAATTACTGGACTGCGATCCACAAGTTTGGCAGTTCAATCCCACCAGCCACTCCTAGGAAACCTCATAAAGGGTCTCTATAAATTGGAATTGATATAATGGCACTTAAGGACAATATATATCACATCCAAAGTCAAACATTTGGTTGATATTAGATCCAAACCACACCTAATTATTCCGACTTAGGTAAAAATCTGACTTAAATTATATTTAGGAATGGAATCTGTTCACAATCCAGGGGACTGTCTGTATATACATGTAATATGGTGTTTGCACAACATCCCAACCATACTATGTCCTATTTCACACTGAGTAACATATAAGTCTACTTCAATTTTCTTAGGAATATCATGAAAGTTTATCCTCTGTGTTTGAAACTTACAAAGACTTTAACTAAATAGCTTTACAAGGTTCATCCTTAATATTATCGATACTAGAATTCATGCCAGTTGCTCCAGTTGGGCAAGGGCTGGTGGTCCTTTTGCTCACCTCTTTAGGTTGAGTGCCTAGCGTATTGCCTGGGGCATAATTGATGCTCAATATTTATCATCATTGCAACACAAACTGTGAACAAGTGAAGCTGTGCTGTTCACTGTTCTGAAAGATCAGGTACACATAAATGATTGGTAATTACTTTGTTCAAGCAGGTCAACTTACTCTTACCAAATGTAAGTAAAAACCTCCTATAATTTCACTGTGCAATAATCAGGCAGATAGCATCTTTTGCTGCTGTAAAGGTCTTTGGTAACTAAGCTAAGTTAAACAGCTTTCATAGGTAAAGGCATTGGGAAATCTTCCTCTATTTTAAGTGACAGATATAAATCATTAGGAAAATAAGCTAATACTGAGAATTAAAATTACACAAAATGTTTCACAGTGTATTTTGAAGATGATATCATCAACTCAATTACCTTCACACTCAATTCTACATATTTAACTGATCATTATATAGCATTCAGGACTGTCTACTTCCCTTTGGAACATCTCATTTTAAATGACTCACAAACTGTTCCCTGCTCAGGGATTCATGAACTGGATACCGTTGTTGCTGTTGTTGAGCTGGTTCCAACTCATAGTGAGACCCTGTCTAGGGTTTTCCGAGAAGCAGCTGATAGCGTTGAACTGCCAACTGTGCAGCTGGCCTTATGGCCCAGTATTTATCCCTACTGCACACCAGTACAACAAATACATGCAATTCTGAAATGCTACTTTCAGACTGAATTTAACCCATTTGTATTAGAAAGGAGCCCTGGTAGAGTAGTGGTTAAGCACTCAGCTACTAACCAAAAGAGAGAGTATGAATTCATCACCTGTTCCATGGAGAAACTTATGGCAACTTGCTTGTATAATGATTCCAGCCTTGGAAACCCCATGGGGCAGTTGTACTCTGTACCATAGGCTAGGGCTGTGAATAAGCATCAATCAACTCACTATCAATGTCCTTTTTGTTGTTCTTTTTTAATTAATTAGAGGCAGTTCCCTGTTAGAAGCATAGACTTATTCTCTTTTCTTTCATCTCTCCTTCCAACCATCTACTTCTGGAAACACTTTCTCAGCTTTTACAGAATGCGTACAATGTTGAGACACTGCACCCACAATGATTCTGTCCTGTTCTTTCACGTCTATTCTGAAGAAGTCACACAGCTTGTGTTCCATAAGCTTCTATTGGAAAGTGGAACACATTTTAATATACAAGAACTGAATCATCCATTATGACTTTGCTTCACTGTGAGGATACATTCACAATTTCCAATGGTCTCAATTAACAATTTTTAAAATGCAGTCTATACATAAGTCTAGGATTTCCGGTCAGACCAGGGACAACAATTAAAAACAGGTTTATTAGTAAATTAAAAAATGAAGACAATTCACTTTAATGTAAAAAAAAACAACAGCTATATATTAAGACAGACACAATGCCTTCATTACAATATTTCATTTAAATATGAAGTAAATCACTGTAAAATTCTATACACATGTGAAATTAAATGCTTAATTTCTTTTCTTTTATGGACAATGAAGGCAAAAATATCTTTATTAGATACTTATGGCTGAGCAGTATCATCGAAAGCCTTCCCTATTTTAGTATTTTCCCACACTGCTCAGACCTGCCTGTAGCCAGAGGGGGCAGCAGAGGTAGCCAGAGCATCATTGTGGTACCCACTGGTGGCAGCAGATGCTGGTCCTACACACCCAGATACAGACCTTCCCAGAGACTCCATGAATTAACACACATAAGTCCCTTCTGATACATGGCAAAATAAAATATCAAAAAATAACTGAAAACACAAACAGCAGAAGACAAAACACATGACTGGGATCTCTTAAGAATTAGACACTGATACACACGCACCAAAAGAGAACCTACAGACTGGGGAAAAAATTTAAACAAACACATATCAGACAAGGGGCTATTGTCTTAAATTTACAGAACACTTCAACACCTCAATAAGAAGACAATCCAATTAAAAAATGGGCAGAGAACACTTCACCCAAGAGGACATTCAAGCATATGAGGAAATGTTCATGATCATTAGCGATTGTTGTTGTTGTTATTACGTACTGATGGTTGGTTCTGACCCACAGCAAGTCTACAGAGTTTCCATGCAGCAGCTGGTGAGCTTCAACTGCCGATCTTGCAGCACATTAACCCACACTAACCCACGTTAGCCATTGGAGAAATGCAAATCAAAACAACGAGATATTATCTTACCTAGCAATAACAGCAAAGTTACAAAAAAACAAAACAAGAAAACAGAAACTAACAAATGCTGGAGAGGGTGCAGAGAGTATGTGACCTTCATACACTATACTGCTAGTGGGATTGTAAAATGGTGCAAGCACTGTAGAAAACGATATGGCACTTTCTCAGCAGGTTGGAAATAGGAATACTGTATGACCCAGAGATCTCCCTACTTGGTATGTAGTCTCAATAAATAAGATTCATGACATGAATAGACATATGTTCATTGCAGCATTATTCACAATAGCAGAAAGATGGAGACAGTTTACAGTCCTATCAGCAGAGAAATGGTTGAACAAATCTTGGTACATATACACAGTGTAATACTATGCAATGTTAAAGAATAATGATGAATTTGCAAAGCACTGCATAACATGGAAGAACCTTCAGGACATATTATTAAAGTTATTGAATGAAACCTCTACTGTAAAAAAAAAATGAAAAGCTTCGCATTCTATAATAAGCATTCTATGATGCTTATCAGGGGTGGGAGGGAAAGGAGAATTACTCACTGAGTAGAGTGCAGACATGTGCTAACTTGGGTGACAGGAAAAACAGTTTAAAAGAAGAAGAAGGGGGGGGGGATGCTTCCCCCATCCCCACCAAAAATGTCCCTAGCTGCTTAAACAAGCCAAAAATACATGGGGCTGCCCTGTATATATATATTGCCCTGATGGTGACTGGTCTGGTGTCAGAAAACAAATCTCAGTGACTGCACACATGTCGTCTAACATAAGAGCCCGCACCTCAGTCCTTCACTCTAAACCTGTATTTATCACTGCCTGTCAGACATGTTGTTAGTTGTTGTTGAGCCAGTTCTAACTCAGGGTGACACCAGGTGTGCAGAGTGGAAACACCCCGTAGGGTTTTCAAGGCTGTGACCTTTTGAAGCACACTGCGTGTCTTCCAAGCTGCCTCTGGCTGCCTTTGTTCATAGTTGAGCATCACCCAAGGCTCCTAGGTCTGAGATATAACAAACTTCAAATTCAACATGTTGAAATCTTTGCCACCAAACTCATTCCTACTAAATTATTACCACCTCATTACTAAATGAGGTATTCTGCTGTGCATAAGGTCACATGTGTCGGTACTGACTCAATGGCACCTAACAGCAACAACATCACTAAAATTAATGAACAAGGAATCATTTTGTTGTTTGTTCCTCCCACTAGTATGTAAGTCCCATGAATGCAATGGAATCTGCCATGTTAACAGATAGATCCCTAGAATCTAAGACAAGACATTACATGGCACATGTTAAGTGCCATCGAGATGGTTTCGACTCACAGAGACCCTACACTGGGTTCCCGAGGAGTAGATGGTGGGTCTGAATCGCCAACCTTGAATATCAGTCAAGTGTTTATCCCACAGTACTATACTAGGACTGCCTGATTTCAAACAACTTCTGAATTCATCCATACAACTGGCAAACCTAAAACCTTCATCCACTAACTTGCCCCTGGCTGGATCAGTTTTTCAGTCTCGCTCCTAACTCATCTTTCTGGCTTTGAGTCGCATCCTTCCAGGCTCTCTTCCAGGCTGCTGCTATATAGTGATTTTTCAAACACTGAAATCGGATGTCATTCTCCTGCTATAATACACAATATCCCCACAGAGCATAAAATTCACACACCTTACTATGGCAGTATAGGTCTTCCACCACCTGGTTCCTTTCTGCTTGCCCATCCTTACTGGCAAGCCAACTGTACACTCCCTAAACCAACCCATCATTTTTGCCACTTACAATTACTCGAAGTTCTCACACACCAGGCTGCTTCGCACTTCTAATGCTATTTTAAGAGTGAAACGTGCAGAAACATAGTCTAGAAACTTTCAGAATCCTACAAATCCCAGAATAGCTATGCAGGTAGTTATGCAAATAACTACACACAGAGATACACACACACAGGGGACTTCAAAAAGTTCAAAGAAAAATGGAACAGAAAGACAATGGAATTTCTCCATGAATTTTTTTGAAGTCCCCTCACATACATATTTATATATAAAATATCTAATGAAATTTAAAATCTAAGTTAATTTTCACTTTTTTTTGTATAACTTCCTGTAATAACAAGAATATTTTTAAAACTGTTTTACTTAACTCAGTGTCCAATTTCCTCCTACTTCTTCTGTATATGACATGAGCCTGCCTACTGTAGTGGACACCATTGGAGGGGGGCAGTGAAGGATGTAATGGAGGCCATGTGGTAGCTCTTTCTTACCATTTCCCAATTCTAAATAGGGCTCTTTCTAACAGTAGTATGGGGTCCTGGTGTGGCACTACAGAATAAGCACTGGAATACTAGCTGCAAGGTTAGCGGTGGAAGCCCACCAGCTGTTTCTCAGAAACTCCACACAGGGTTGCTATGAGTTGGAACCTACTAAATGGCACTTAACAACGAAAATGGTGGGGTGCCATAGAGTCAATTTCGACTCATAGCAATGCTGCATAGGGTTTCTGAAGCTATAAATCGTTACCGAAGCAGAAAGCCTCATCCTTCTCCTGTGGAATGGCTGGTAGGTTTGAACTGCTGATCTTGAGGTTAGCAGCCTGACTTATAACCACTACGCTAACAATAATAAATAGTATATCAAACTACTCTCACTACTCTCCTAAAAGAAAGGTTGAACTAGGAAAGATTCAAGAGTTAGTACCCTATTTTAAAAAGAACCACATCTAGTCTAAGACTGTTGTTGTTAAGTTCTGGTCAGTTGGTTCCAACCCATAGCGACCCTATACAGAGTTTACAAAGCACAGCTGGTGAGTTTAAACTGCTGCTCTTGAGATTCAAAATCACCAGCCACTCCTTGGAAACCCTGCACAGGGTCACTATAATGAGTCGGAACCAACTCTATGGTACTTAACAACAACAACAATCTGGGACCTTCTATCTGATCCCTTTCAGAGCCATTGGTAGTGCCAGCCGGGAACCATCTCATTCTTCTGGTCTTACAGTCATAGAGACTGGCGTTCACATGTTTCATTAGTCTACTGGACTAGGATTCTCAATATGTAAATCAGATAACGAAGGCTAAAGCAGAGGAGAGAGGTGAAAGGTGCAAAGATACCCCTAAATACCGTATTACAGCCTCTAAGTAATCCTGTCATGGCACAAGGATAAGCACTTGAGTGCTAATTGTAGGGTTGTCGGATCAGACCCATCAGTTGTTTCTCAGAAACCCATATACAGGGTTGCTGGGAGTTGGAACTGATGTCACAGCACTTAGCAACAACAACAAAGAGCTCTGGGGGCTCTGAAAAATCACAAACCTAGGCAGCAAGGATTCCTTAGCAACAGTACTCTGAAAGAATCTTTCTTGCTACAAAACTATATTTTGGGAAGCTTCTTCCAAATTTAGAAGCCCTGGTGACACGGTGGTCAAAGCATTCAGCTGCTAACTGAAAGGCTGATAGTTGTAACCCACCAGTCATTCCATGGGAGAAAAACCCTGGCAGTCTGACTCCTTAAAGATATAAGACCTTTGAAAACTTAAGGGGCAGTTTACTCATAGGGTTGCTGTGAGTAGGAATCTACTTGACAACAACTGCTTTGGTTTGACATAAATTTCTTCTAGTTGTAATACTGAAGTGTCTATTCACAATCAACTTCTACAAAAACAAACCTCAAAACAACAAAAACTTCCTCAAAATTCATGGTTGGTCATTGACCAAGGCCCCTTTCTATGCACTGTTTATCATGGTATCAGACCCATGGTACCATCTTTACTGGGTGGGAACTGATGGTCTTCTGAGAAATTCCAAACCCAAACCCAAACCATTGCCTTTGAGTACACTGATTGGTAGTGACCCTGTAAGATACGACAGAGCTTGTCCCATTGATTTTCTAAGGCTGTAATCTCTACTGAAGTTGGCTGCTAAGTCTTCCACCTGCAGAGTTGGTTAGTAACCATGCACTCACCTACTGCCCCACCAGGACCACCTCCTGAGAACTAGCCATGTATTAAGCCTTCTTAGCTTTCCATCTGGACAGCCAGTAGTCACTTCTCTTCCAAAGACTTCTCAAAATCTCAGCAGCTGGGAAACGTGAAAATGTGTCAGCCAGCCCACAACTGTAGTTTACTTTGGGCATTTTACAACTTCCAATTGCCCTAGAAAATGGTGCACACATCTATAATTTGAACTAAAGAAGGCATAACAAATGAGACAGAGCAAAGGATCTTGTAATGCGGTTAGAGAAAAGAATGAGCCATTGAATGTCAGATATAGCTGCTCCTAATCCATCAGTAATAGGACATGAAACTTGAGTTTCCTTCCATTAATGGTGATGGATGTGTGCCAATACATCTCTACTCAAAACCCAATCACCTGTGTGTGATCAATAGCATGAGGGAACAAAGCTGGTCTGATATGCTATGGAACACAGAAAAGGTCAAAAGTCTACAGTCTGACCTACATATTTAACTACATTGACATCTTACCTGAAGGAAAATAAAGGTCATGCTCTCGGACTGTGCGCTTTTACAACCTCACTCTTTAAAAACCCATGAGCAGCAAGGAAACAAAGCATGGTACAGAAATACATTCTTGGATTGAGTCAGCTGTTACCAAGTTCAGGGTAAAATGTGAGACCAGCTATTGTGATACATACTTTCAAGCTTCATTTCTGGCACTATTGTATTCACATCCTTGTTTCCTCAATTCTTCAGTCCACATTTCCCTTTATTAATCTATCAGTTGTCTGAAATGCATTCCAGGAAAAGGTTAAGAAAAAGGAAATATACCACTTGACAGGCCTTCCAAAAAGAAAATTACTAATTTGTTAACAGCAAAAGACTGAGAAAATGCTCTTTAACATAAAAACACCTTTCAGGGAACAACAGGTGACGACATTTAAGATGGTAACTATTCTTTGACAAAAACATTTGTGTGTTAGTGCTTTGGACCCATGAATAAAATATCAAAAAGACCATATGGGAAGGGAAAGATCAAGAAGGATGTAGTAATAGACAAAAAGGAGACAAACCATTCCCTTTGATATCTCCATAAATTACAGGGAAGCTTCACTCCTGTTTAAGCCTAGGTCCTCCTCCCACAACAGGTGTTCTAACCAGTCAAAGTAGACACGAATAGAAAGGGTTCCTAACATTTTAGCTGACATTTGAAAAAGTGAAAGCAAGTGAGATGAAAATGTTAAAATGTTAAACACAACAACAGACTATTTCCCAAGTGTTTTGCTGTAACCTATGAATAGAGGGGCTACAGAAAGTCATTTGTATCCATGGTCTAACAAAATGCTTTTGTCTTCCTGATTTCTATTCTTTCCAAAGGTGAAAATGAAAGGGAGGAAAAAGACCCTCTTCCTGAAAAAACACAAAAACAAAAAAACCCCACATACACTGGACTGCTGATAAAAGGTCAGCAGTTCAAATCTACCAGGTGCTCCTCAGAAACAGGATCACTATGAGTTGGAACCAAATCGACTGTGCTTAACAACAAGAAGACTATTATGCTCACATGGAATACAGTATAATACAGTTTTATTTACCATTTACAAATAGACTTTAATGAAAAGTATTTTGTTACTGCTGTTCAGAAAGTATATATATACATTTTTTTTTTTTGTACTTTTGTCCACCAGTTCCTGTATCATGCATGGTTGACAATTTTACTTGAATGGTTTCTGTGGCTCAAAGAGCCCCATTATTGATAATGTCACTAAAGCTGAGGGTAGGCAACTTTTAATTGAGTCGAACTGTCTCTGAAGCAGAGTTTTTAATATCTAAAAATAATTGGCTATTAAAAAAAAAAAAGGGTAGAAGAAATACACACCCTAAAAACATTATTCACTGGATTATAAGTATTCCATTAGTGCAAACCAATCTAAACTATTTGACAGTGGTAAAAATGTAAAGTTGCTTAATATAAGATTTTTTGGCTGTAAAAAATCTGTAGCCTAGAGGCTTTTCTTTTTTTCCTCTTCAGTTATAAAGTGTTTCCCCCAAATTTAACCTTGTGGTAACAAAACAGCAGAGTAGAAAAATCTATGCAAGAAAACCAATTGGATTGATTTGTTATGAAATAGATTGTGATGCCTCAGGGCAGACTTTACAAAGTCTGGCAAACTTGTTAGGTTCCCCCCTCCCTCTGTGAAGACATGCCATGTGCTTTTTTGACTGTAAGCTGATTAACTGCTGAAAAGGTACTAATAGATGGCCTTCACTTTTATGTAGATATCCACAGTTTCAATTTCCTTTCCACACATCATTGGCTTAGTACTGTATACTGTTGTAGTTCTCTGAAGAGTTAATGTAATAGCTCATCACACACATTACTCATTTCACTCTTGTGTCCTTATCCTACCAAATGTTTTCTATCAAATGGACTTGAATTTCCTTCATTAGTGGGATAGATCTTCACTCTAAAGCCAACCACCTGTGTGTGATCAATCAATAGAGTGAGGGAACAAGGCTGGTTTGGTAAGCCATGGAACATAAGAAAACGACATATGTCCAGAGTCTGACCCATGTATTTTCCTTTTATTAACTTGAGTTTCAAATAATACTGAAAATGTGAGCTAAAAGTGGGACAGAGGTAAATAGGGAAGTATGTTCAATCTCGGAACAACAGGGCTCTGTAATACAGGGAATGAAGCATTAACTCAAAGGATAAAAGAGGGGAAACAATGTTAAGGTGATAGATTGTATTATGGATATTGGTTTCCCCTGCCTATTAATGTTAAATAGACATTTGAGTGGACTAGAAAGGCAGATCAGAAAATATGGTTACAGAAAGTTTGTAAGCATGTCTTCTGCTTATAATGCATTGGAATACCTAAAAGGGATTCTAGAACTTGCCCAGTGAAATAGGCTTTTGTGGAGCTTTGTAGACTATAGGGCCTTGGATGGAATCCTGGACCCCATATAGAACCTTCTGAGGTGGGTCATACAGACGAACCTGGAGCAGCTAGAGAAACAGAGGATACTTCTTGAAAGAAAGACCAGCAGGAAAAACAAAAGGGAGTGGGGGTGGGGAAGCAGACTGTCTGGCTATTACAAGAACAAGCAAGCTGTTTGCCTGGGAGTCATCAAGGCAAGCCATCAAGTCAGTTCAGGACAAACCTCCTTCTAGGACTGAAACTAAAAGGGAACACATGAGTAGGCTTGTAAGATCGCTGGTGACTGTGCTGGTCTACTTGTGAGTGGAAGTGGGGGAAAGGCAGTAATGAAGACATGGGCTGAGCTTGACCATGTTCCATGGACTCCTGTTGACCTTGAGAAGAGAGAGACGAGGAAAGGCCTACTGGTCTGAACTTTGGGAGACTTGGGAACTACTGAGCCCATGGACACTCTACTGGGGACTAGGGCTGAGTGCAAACTGTCCAGTTGATATGAAGTGGGGGAAGGTGGACAAGAATGCCCAAATTTGCAGATAGTATCTATTTGCTCTAGCTTGGATGGCCTGATGATCAAAACTCGACTAGAGGAAGACAAAGAAATTTAATACTGGAAGCAAGTGGAAATCGCTACAACTTGATGAACTTGACCTTATCTTAGGCGTGTAGTAGCACAAAATAACAAACAAGAGGGAAGGAGTCTTCATATCAAAGATCAAGCATGTCCCCTCAGTATACAGGATTGATAGGGATGGGTGACTCAGACATTGTGTACCTAAAATGAGGGGGCTATAAAGGCATGAAGTGACTGGCTTACAAGTTTCATGAGGGAGTTTAGTTTCAGAGCAAGTGGGAGAAGGCAGAATCCCCACTGAATAGATTCCATCTTGTCTAGATGGGTCAGGTGAAAGAAGATGGGGATAGGATTCTTTTGATTTAATAGTGAGTAATGGTCTTAATGACTAACTGTGACTGTCACCATTATAAGGGCAGAAGTTGTGTAACATAAAAGGTGGAGTAGTTAATCTTACATTCCAGGAACAGAGGACCCTATGACTAGCATGAGGGACGAGCATGAGCAGAACGTGCAGTGACACCAGAGTCAGAAGCAAGGAGACATGGAACAGCTGAGGGCTCTAGACTCATGGAAAGAGAAAGGCTGTATGTTGATAGCAGTGACTCTGGAGTTTCTTTATGTTGTTGTTAAGTATCAAGAAGTCTGTTTCAACTCATAGCAACCCTGTATTGGGTTTCTGAAGACTGGATGTTGGCTTTCAACTACTGACTTGTGGTTAGCAATCCAATATTTATTCTACAGCCCCACACCAAAACTCTGAGTTTCTATAATATAGGAAAGACAAAAAAATGGGGAAAGAGGCAGGACTGGGGACTACAGGATTAAGAATTGACTTTGCTTAGCACACACAGTGTTTCTCAGATTTCACGTCTATTTGGTGTAATGGTAGGGTACGATAGAGGTATATAGGGTACTTAAGCTCTCCCCAAACTATTTCTTGGTATCCCAGTAGAAACCAAAAACTGTCTTTAGGGGAAAATTTCATTCACTTGTAATATGTTATAGTAGTCAGGTATGCAATAATAATTAAAACCAAACATAACAATACCAACAAAAATGTTAAAAAAAAAAAAAAAAAAAAAGGAAATCCTGCAGAACAGCAGGGAGAAAACAAAACATTTGATAGATAGTATAAAACATTTACTAGCATAGTATCATTTATGTAATAGATATTCAATAGTTAATGCTCCTATTCCTACAATTAATTATAAAGAAGTGTTTTTATCTAAGTATTTAAGAATCAAAGAAACCAAGATAAGATCCTTTGAGATAGGGCCAAGAAAAATGATAATATCTCATCAACAGAGAACTGTTCATAAAATTAAAATAAAATATTATGACTAACACACATTGCCACCGAATCGAGTTGGAACTCATAGTGACCCTGTCAATATGAGGGGAACTTAAAAAAGTTTGTGGAAAAATTTGAGCAGCAGGGTGGCAGGGAGGCAATATATAAAAAGGGTAAGACTGGCATAAGAATGATGAAAACATGGGAGGAATCAAAGAGATAAAGCAAACACAGGTAAATATTGTTATAAACAAAATCCTGCAGTAACAGTGATCAGAACTCACTGATGCCCAGCTACCATGATCAATTACTCTGAAAGTGATCACATTCCAAGGCCCTGGATAGAGTGGGAAAAAATGTTGAATAAAACTCAAAATCATAAAAAACACCAGGCTTACTGGTCAGATAGAGACTGCTGGATTCCTGAAACTGTTATGATGCTTGCTCACTTTTCAGGTCTGACACTGAACTCACCCCACAGCTCAATTTTCAGTCAACTAACAGACAGGTATATAGAGGACACAAAAACACTAGTGAGGCAGGCATGGGTATCACACAACTGTCAACCATTCGAGATCAAAAGGGTAACATTTACCTAAGGACAAAAATAAGAAGAGCTGGGAAAGAAGTAGGAATGGACACAAACACAGGGTGAAAGGAGACAACATTATGTTACACTGAGGAGATGACAGTCAATGGGATCAAATGAAGTGTGATTTGCTGAATGTAAAATTAGTGTTCTGCTTTGAAAGTCTTCACTCAAGGTTTCACAATGAAAAGGAAAGAAAAAAAAAAAGATAATAGAATTTTCCAAGAAATTTTGAGACTTCATCAAATATTTTATGCTGCTACTAAAGCATGCTGGCATCCAGTTAGTTATACACAGTGATCTCTCAGGCTAAAATGGAAAGCTCAGGCTAAAGCAGAAAAAGTCAAAGGCATAAATATTTACACATTGAATTTAGGAAAATATCAAAAACATTTGTAGAAAAAAATAAATGCAGAATCATTAAATGTGAAACTGGAACAAAAAATAAAATTAGTATCTTCTGTTTGGGTTCTACCTACTCTAAGTTACAGATTTTGATGATTTTAGATATGTTACTATATATCATCCCTTTGTTCTGTTTGAATGGCTGCCACTTGACTTATGTATAGGTTCCATATGAATATAATTTGGTGCTCTAAAATCCCTTTCTTTGCAACGTTATCCATAATTTGTTATGGTATAATTATGAAAAGAATAAGAATACAACATATTTTAAAATCCAGAAAAGTGTGTGTGTGGGTTGTATCCTTTCACCATGTTTATTCAATCTGTACACTATACAAATAATCCAAGAAACTGGACTATATGAAGACGAGCACAGCGTCAGAAATGGAGAATGATTCACTAACAACCTGTGATAAGCAGATGGCACAATCTTGCTTACTGAAAGCAAAGTGGATTTAAAGTACTTACTGCTGAAGATCAAAGACTATAACCTTCAATACAGATTACACCTCAAAGTAAAGAAATTAAAATTCTCACAAAGTGACCAACAGGCAACATTATCAAAGATGGAGAAGAGACTAAAGTTGTACGAGTGTAATTTTACTTGGATTCACAATCAATGCTCATGGAAGCAGTGTCAGAAAATCCAATGATATACTGCACTGGGCAAACTTGCTACAAAAGATCTCTTCAAAAGTGTTAAAAATCTAAGCTATCATTTGAGGACTAAGGTGTGTTTGAACCAAGTCTTGGTATTTTCAACTGCTTCCTATGTGTGGGAGAGCGTAACAGTAAACCAGGAGGACTGAAGAAGACTTTATCCTTTTGAAACATAGTATTGATGAAGAATATTAAATATACCATGGACTACCAGAAGAACAAACAAACCTGTGTCAGAAGAAGTACACCACGAATGCCCCTTAGAAGTGAGGATGGTGAGACTGTCTCATGTACTTCGGACAGGTTATCAGGAGGGGCCTGTCCCCAGAGAAGGACATCAAGTTGGTAAAGTGGAGAGTCAGTGAAAAAGAGGAAGACCCCCAACGAGATGCACTGAAACAGTAGCTGCAACAGTGAGCTCAAGTAAAACAATTGTACAAAACAGTAATTTGAGGATGGGGAAGGACCAGGTAGGTGACAGCGTTTCAATCTGTCACAAATAGGGTCACTATGAGGTGGAACCAACTTGATGGCACCCAAGAACAACATTACATATCATGTGTACTTGTGTGTATGTGTGTGTATGTGTGTGTGTGTATATATATATATATATATATATATATATATATATATATTTATTCCTGGTGTGGTGCTATGGGCTAATGTGCTGTACTGCAAAAGTTGGTTTGAACCACAAGTTTACTAGCCGATCCCTGGAAACTCTGTTTAGGGTCGCTATGAATCGAAACAGACTTGATAGCACTGAACAACATAGATACATAGATAAATCATATATAGGTTTTTTTCTTTGATACACTTGTCATAACAAAAAATATATATATATTATAAAGACAGATTGATATAGAGTATTTGTATTATATTGTACTAGTGATAGGTACAAGGAGCTCTGGTAGCGTAGTGGTTACGAATCGGGCTGCGAACCTTAAGGTCAGCGGTTCGAAACTACCAGCTGTTCCGCGAGAGAAAGATGAGGCTTTCTACTCCCGTAAGGATTTACACCCTCGGAAACCCTGTACAGGGTCGCTATGGGTCGGAACTGACTCGAAGGCACGCAGCCACAGTGATAGGTACAGACTAGGAATATTCTGAGCCCTCCCCTCCTCCTTTGGCCCAAGGGAGACAGCCCAGGGATAAGGAGAAAGAAAGCAAGAATTGAGATCATGGTAGAGAAAAGTAACACCAGCAGTGAGAAAAACAACCAACTGCAAAGGGAAAGAACCATCAACAAGCAGAGTCAACCCATAAAAATAGTACCAGGAGCAGACAACCGAAAGGGAAACAGAAGAGGGTAGTACTCCATTTGAGAAGCCCACACCCCTTTACTAAAAATCAAATAAATATTCTTCCCCTTTAGTAAGGGGTAATCAGTGAGGGGTGGCATTAGATCTGCCCCAAGGGGAGAGGGGCATGTAGGACCTGGAACACAAAATTGTACTAAACCCATGCTCCCCAAACCTACAGGGTCTTCTCCATTCTTGGAGACAGATCCACTTCTCTCTTGGAAGTGTACTTTTGTAATAAACTGATTGTGAGTGAATACTTAGTGCACGTGTATGATTGAGTAGTTACTCAGTCGAAGCTGATCCTTCAGACTGCTGAGAGAGAGAGACCAGAGAGAACATAACACTAGGACCTGTGTTATCTTAGATAAATACATACTGGTATTGTTTTAGCTTAAAAATATATACATATTAAAACTAATAGAACCAAAAATAAAATAAACGACTCATCAGAATAACAGACAAATGACATG
Organism: Chrysochloris asiatica; assembly: GCF_000296735.1. Classification (NCBI taxonomy): domain Eukaryota; kingdom Metazoa; phylum Chordata; class Mammalia; order Afrosoricida; family Chrysochloridae; genus Chrysochloris; species Chrysochloris asiatica. The sequence continues at coordinate 4,425,937 of NW_006408699.1, forward strand.
AAGAGGAAACTCAAATGAACCATAAGCATTAGAGGAGATTACTCAGTTCCACTATCAATCAGGAAAATGTAAAAAATAAAATAAATAAATGAGATAGCATTGTTATTGTTAGCTGCCATCAAGTTGGCCCTGACTCAAGGAGGACCGCACCACAACAAGACTGGATCTTTCTGATCCACAGAGTTTTCATTGGCTGAATTTTCACAAGTAGATCACTGGGCCTTTCTTGCTCATCTGTTTATGTCTGGAAGCTCTATAAAAACCTATTCATCAACATAGCAACACAAAGTCTCCAATGACAGCCTGCATTTGAGATGCAGTGGCCTGCATGGAAGGGGACAATTCAACGACTGGATTCCCACTGCTTAGGAGGTAACATCAGACTGCAAAATATTAAAGAGCTGGCCCAATATTAAATGCCAGTTAGAAAATAGGAACCTGGAACTTTTTCACATACTGCTCAAGAGGGTATAACTGGTAAACTACTTCAGAAAGCAATTTAGCAAGTCTAGAAAACAATTAAAATGTATATTTACTAAGAACCAAATATTCCTGTTCTAATGAAATGGCTTCCAGAATCTTGTACACATGCATGGAAAATATGCATGTTCAAGAATGGTCACTGCTGTATTACCTGTAATAGTGAAAAGTGGAACTTATGTGCTCTTCTATAAGGGAATGGTGAAATAGTTTAATCATTTATCATATAAATATATAACAGCAGTTAAAAGATAAACTAGATTTACATATCTCAATATGATGAATCTCAGACACTGAATAGAAAAAAATTAAGGTACATAATGATATGTATAAACCGAAAAAACAAAGTATTTGCTACAGTTGACTCTGTATATAAATATACAAGTATATAATGTGACCAGAGAAGGATATCATGTTTGGTAAGGTGGAGGGTCAGAGAAAAAAAGGAAGACCCCCAAGAAGATGTACTGGCATAGTGGCAGCATCAATGGGCTCAAGCATAGCAACGATTATTGAGGTTGGCCCAGGATTGGGCAGTGCTTCATTCTGTTGTGCATATGGTCGCTATGAGTCGGTATTGGCTCAATGGCACCTAACAACAACAACGAGTTAGAAGGCTTTACACTAGTTTTAATTTTATATTTATTTATTTTATAAGAAAAAAAGCCAATATGATGAATTATAAACAATTTTCAATTCTGGGTGGCAAATACTTGTATTTTTATTATACTAATTTCGATACTTCATTGTAATTTTACCGTTTCTGGAGGAAAAAAAAACCACCAACTGATTATAGTAATAAAGAATAGGATTTATGAGAACATTTATCTTCTGAATAGCAAGGGATTGAAATGTAGGAAATGAATTCATTCATTTCAGATGGGCTGACTTATATTCAGTCTGGAATCCTGATTGCTTGTTGTGCTAATTATTGTACATGTAGTCCTTTCATCTACCACTACAGCGTAGTGTAGTGCTTAAGAGCACAGCCTCCTTATGTTCAAGTCCAAACTCTGCCACTTACTAGTTATATAAATGGGTGCCTCAGTTATCCCATCTGCAAAATGGGGGAAAGCAAGTGCCTATGCTAGCATAGTGGTTACGAATTGGGCTGCTAACCTCAAGGTCAGCAGTTCGAAACTGCCAGCTGTTCTGCAGGAAACAGCTGAGGCTTTCTGCTCCCGTAAAGATTTACAGCCTCGGAAACCCTGTACAGGGTCGCTATGAGTCGGAACCAACTCCACGGCTCAAAACAACAACATGCTACAATGGGAGTCCTTGGGTAGCAGAAACGTTAAGGATTCAAGTGCTAGCCAAAAGGATGGCAGCTCAAATTCACCTAGAGGCACCTCAGAGGGCAGGGGTGGCAATCTAAATGTCACTACCTTGAAAACCTTAGGACCAGTTTTACTGTGTACACATGATGTTGCCAAGAGTCAAAAATCAACTCAATGGCAAATTAACAACTAAGAAACCTCTTTCAAGGGAAATCCTTGGGTGCTAACTGAAAGGTTGGAGGTTTGAGGCCACTCAACAGCACTCAGGAGAAAAGACAAGACAATCTGAAAAGTCTGCCATTGAAAACCACAGGGAACACAGCTTTACTCTGGCACACATGGGGTTACCACTCCGTAGACCTGGTTTTATCTTACAAGGATGCTATAAGATAAAGTGAGCTATTCTAAATAATGCACTCAGAACAGTGCCTGACACACAGTATGTTGTTGTCATTTTTACTCCAGTCTCATTACTGTAACATATCTGAGGGTCTACCATGTGCAATCTCTGATGCTAGGCCCAGTGGACAATAACACAAAAATGCCATTATATGTGCAGCTTCCTGGGCAGGGCTTTCAGTCCAGAAAAGGAAATGAGACAGGCACATACAACAATAAAATACAAGATGGAAAGTGAAGGAGGTCCATATGAAAAGTCAAGATCCAAGAGAATGTAGATGCAATAGCCTTTATAAGCTATATGCTGGCAGAAGTGAGTAGAAGTCCAGTAGAATCCGTTTCCATAGTCAGGCATCAATACCCATAGCCATAGTACACACTAAACTGATCCACTGTCTATCTCTGTTGTCTCCATAAAATTACAGAATTCTGCCTATTACTACCTATTAACAAAATATCAACAATTCTCTACCTTAAGTGGTATTTCTTAGTAATTGTTAAAATTTCTCAAGATAAACAACAATAAAATATACAAACAAAAGCTCAACATGGTAGTAATAAGAATCAAGTACAAGAATAAAAGCATTGTTACTTTTACTGAGATGGTAAAAGACATTACTACTTCCTATTAAGCTATAAAGGAGCTCCGGTAGTGGACCACAAGGTCAGCAGTTCGAAATTACCAACTGTTCTGTGGGAGAAAGATGAGGCTTTCTGAATAAGTAAAGATTTACAACCTATACAGCATTGCTACGAGTCAGAACTAACTCCATGACACAGAACTGCCACCACAACTAAGCACCACCACCACAAAGGTAAAGTTTTCCAAAAAGCATACTGACATTTCCTCTATAGGCTATTTAAATTCCATTATAATTTATTAACATAAATATGGCTAAAAAGAAAAAAAAAACCTAATGATGGAAGAATGGGGACTAGTACCATAATTTGTGTATTGATTCAGTAATAAATCAATCACTGTTATATATTGTAAGAATGGTAATTACAGAATGTGGACTATGAAAAATTAAAGAAAGACTACTAGGACACTAAGAACCAATATATATAATTCTACTCCAGATATTTCTGCATGCTATTTTAACCTTGGCTCCATCTTATTTTTCTAAACTTTATCTTCTCTTTGTCCGAATTTCTTCCATTCATATTCAGTTTTTGATTTTTGAAAGTTGTTTTGAATATTTTTGGAGTGAAGAAGGCTATATAGCAATAGAATATTCAGTACAAATGGAGAACTGTTACAATTTTTCTGTTAACTGATGCCACACACCACCTTCAATGATGTGAGATAATAAACACGTATGTACATACATACAGGATCTGTGAAGGTTAAGTTTTTGTGTCAACGTGACTAGGCTGGGATTCTCAGTGGCTTGGCAGTTCAGACTCTGTAATCCCCAATGATGAGACCTACTAAAATGTAATCACCTCCATCATGAGATCTGCTATGAGCAACCAATCAACTGAAAGGAAGTTTCCTTGGGGTGAGTGTTCTGTTACCAATATATTGAACACTAGGAGTCCTGGGGTGGTGCTGTGGGTTAATGACCTGGACTGTAAGGTCGGCTTGAACCACAAAGCTGGCAATTCAAACTCACCAGCCCCTCCTCAGAAACACTATATAAGGTCTCTGTAAGTAGAAGCGGACTTCATAGCACACAACAACAACAGCAAAGGAAAAACTTGCTTGTTTTTTGCTGGGTCTAGTTCCTGCATTTGACATGTCATCTCATCTCTGGTGTTTGGCCCTGAGCCAACAGTCTGCCATATACCCCACCAGTCCTGGTAATCATCAGCAGCCAGTCATCTTACCTGCTGACCTTGGATTCATTTTCTATGTGGATACGATGATGCAAAGTACAAATGATGAAATGCTATAACTCCTCTTTTAACTGATCCCATAGCTCATCTCCAGGGCTTCTCAAGTTTACAGATATTATTTTTGGTTTGATATATTGTCTTTGAATATAGGAATCATCAATTCCAGATAAGGGTCTTTATTTATTACTATTGCTAGTCCTGGTGTGACTTTATAGGATAAGCACTGGACCACTAACTCCAAGGTCAGCAGTTCAAACCCACCAGTTATATAGCTCAGAAGCCCTATAAAAGGTCACTATGAGTTAAAACCAACTTGATGACAATAACACCACCACCACCAATGTTCTTCTTGTAGTAGATAAGATAAATGGAAAGGTCTTATCAGACATGGGGTTTTTGCTACTTGGTTTAGAAGAGACTACTACTCAAAACAATAAAAGGGGGTGTGTGTGTGCAGCGACTCTGTAGGATAAGCACTGGGCTGAACCATAAGGTTGGTGGTTCAAGCTCATCAGCTGTTCTGTGAGAGAAAGATTAGGCTTTCTGCTCCCACAAAGAATTACAGCCATGAAAACCATATGTAGGCTATGAGCCAGAACCAAAAACAGCACTTAACAACTATAACTTTACAAAAAAGTAAGAAGAACCCTAAGTAATTTTAATTATTAAGATTTTAAAGTTTAAATCAAGACATACTAACTGTAAATCACCTTTTCATAACTGTTCATTTTTTCAGACAATTTCTGGTAGGCATAAAAATATAGAGAGACCTAGTTTCTCTATCTATGAAATCATGTCATGGCAAAGGTTAAGCATTACCCTGTGGTTCTACAAGTATGTTGTTGTTATTAAGTGCCACCGAGTTGGTTCTGACTCATAACTGCCCTGTATAAGATTTCTGAGGAGCGGCTGGCGAATTTGAACCACTGACCTTGCAGTTCAAACTGACCTTATGGTCAAGTGCTTTATCCTATAGTGTCACTCTACAAGTATGAAGGGATTGAACTGCCCACTTTTAGAGCCACCCACTGGGGAGTTGGAATCCTTAATAGTATTATTAATCTAATGTAAGAGTTATTTATTAAATAGGACCTTATATCACTGCTTCTTTCTTACTCACAGAATATAGCCAATAAAGGAAAAGAAAACACTTTTAAGAACTGAAAATTTTCTTTCATTTTTCTGAGTCATTAATGCCCCATCTTTGGACTAGGAAAATCTTATAGTTAACCTTATCAACTCTGATATAAGTATCCAAATTAAAAAGGAGAAAAGATAATCAGCTATTAAACCCCCCATTTAGCTGATTAACTTACTTTTTTGCTAAGTTTAAATAAACTGAATTCAAAGGAAGTTGCATGCCATAAGTAATAATCTACTTTTAATTTCCTTTGAGCAAACAGGAAGTGGCTGCCAGGAAAGGGGTGTGGATAGGTCTGAAAACTAATTTCTGTTCTTCTAAAATTTGTAGATTTGGTTCTGAAACTGGGAACAGGAAGGCACAATGGGGATCTCATAAGTGATACAATCAAGACCTTGGCTCTCTTCACAAACACATAGTTTCTAAAGGTTCCCTCCTGTATATAAACCTGGTGTTCACAGAGCAGCATAACTGCCGTAAGTTTTTTTAAGGACCACTGAAAGGCACACTTAACTGGATGAAGAGGGAAGATGCCCTGACTCGATGAGCACCAAACATACAGACTTCACTGAGATTTATTATTCAGTCAATAAACTATGGCTGCTGAGTGTTAGGCACTGTGAGGAGAAGAGAGCTACGACAGGCTGAGAGAAGCAGTTACGAGAGTTCAGATGAAGACAGATGACTTTCCTTGAGAGTCTGGGGTAAGGCTGCAAGGTAGGGTTAGGTCAGCACTTAGCTGTGGCATCAAGGAGACACAGGAATCCAGTGTGAGATGAGAGTTGGGTAATCCAAGCAGATCATTATCATTCCAAGTAGAGTTCACTGAATGAAGAAACCCACTTATTCCTAACTCTTAAAATTACATACTAGATTCCTGTCCTGTTGCTTGGCCTCCATTCATTCTATTGTACACACTGCATTTTTAATAAAATGATCTCCTCTCAGTTCTTTAGCGAAGGGCAAGCTTATCATCACCCTGGTTCCATGTTCTCTATAATTCAATGGCAGCGTTTTGTTTCCAACCTAATAATCCTTTAAGCTCATTTAAGGCACACTCTAAATACCATGGGGCCTCTTCATGCTCTTGGTACAGCGACAGTGTGAGACACATGCTTTTGCACACAATTTCCCCTTTCCATTTCTGCATGTACAATTAATTACCCCAACTTTGATAGCTTGTGTCCCATTAATGTGCCAAGCATCACACTGGGAATTAGAAATCAACAAAATTTAGTGACAGAATATTAGTGACACTTTACACATATTATCTATACATTTTACAGATTTTTAGAAAACCTATAGAATGAGTTAATTGAACTATACAACTGAAATTTGAAAATAAAAAACATTTACATTATTTAATATTTTTAAACATACATAAAATTACAAAATAGCAACTTTACAAGATACCAATTTTTTCTTATTTAACAGATATGAACATTTTGTCATTCTTGTTCCAGATGACTCTCATAATAAAAGTTACAGGTTCAGGCAGTCTAGTTCTTGGTACCTTCCTCCTCTTCTCCTAGACTTTCCCCAATGACTACATTCTTAGAGCTTTAAATTCTACTGCTCTGTCTACTGATTATTACTCACTGTGAAGTTTTTTTAGCTTGTGTAATTACATTTCTAATTTTTAATGGTGTGAGTTTCTCAGTGTGAGATTTCTGAACAATGAGGGGATAACTCCATTTGGGCTCCAAACCCAAATGTGGAGAAAGCTTGGATGACCAAGTGCACATGCCTTTAAAGGTCTTGATTTAAGGTGGTAGTCCTAAGTTCAAACCTGTCACCTAGAGCAGGCCCAAGGCTTCATTGTTTGGTCCCTCATTGGGTGTTACACTGAAGACCCAAGTCATGATCTGAGGTTTTATGTGTGACCTCAGCCCCTGCAGTAAGATATAAAGGCCATGTAAGAGCTTCTGGCTCTGGTTTCCAGTTCCCTCGCATTCCCATTTCCTGGTTATTCTTCTCTCTCTTTTGCCATTTCTCCCAGGTATTGACTTATTATTACTATCATTTTATTATATTTTATCAAACATTTCTAGGAATTTTAGCAAGAGAAATTCTGTAACTATTGAATTAATTTTCCTATTAGTATAAAATTTATATTTTACTAGACCAGTTGGTTCAGACTTTTGGAAATATACCATACTACATTATCGAGTTGCTGACTTGCTTTTTTGTGGTCACAGATACAGATAACTATTTAAAAAAATAGATGGAATTTAAACCAATTCTGAATATTTAGAAAAAGGACTGCAAGTTTATATTTCTGTTTAAAAAGCTTTACTGGCCTTATTTGTATGTTTTATGCTTTACTAAACAAACCAATATGCACAATTGTCAAGGCTCAGAGATAAAACAATTCAAAATGAACAACTTGTCAGTCTAAGAGACTTTAAAATTAATAGTAACAATCAGCAAGAAAGGGTAATCTACAAGCATAGTTCTCTTCACTAAGAAAGGTGATTCTGACTATAAGCAATGAAAGATACTGGTAGCTAGAAACATCAGATTAGAAATAATAGAAGTTATTATGGGCACACTATGAAAGAATAAGCAAACAAAGCTTTCAAATTAAATAAGAGAAGTATTTTATGTGAGGCTCAATAAGAATATACAAGGATGCTTCCAAAAGTTTGTGGAACAATGGAATTAAAAGATAATGGGATTTGTCCATGAATATTTAAAAACCCTCTCGTATAATTAATAAGAAAAATTCAGATAGGATAAGCAGTTACTTTACTAACTGGATCGTGTGACAGGAATTTGTATAGCAATGACATTTTAAAAATAGCATATAAGATGCTACTTAAATGAAAAATTTTAATTGTGGTTCTAGGTAGATGTGCTTGTTTAACTAGTCATAAACTGATTTTACCCTTTTTATTTAACACACTAACTGATTTTATATAGCAAACTTTATTTTTTAAATTGTGGTTTAGGTTGAAGTTTACAGAGCAAGGTGGTTTTCCATTGAACAATTTGCACACATTTTGTTTAGTAACATTAGCCGCAACTCCCTCAATAGAATAGTATTTTCCTGTTTCCTCCCTGAGTTCCCTGCTTTCATTTATTCTTTTTCCCTAATCCTTCCTGTCTTCTGAGCTTTGGTTCTGGGCAAACGTTGACCTTCTGGTCTTGTATGATTGATTAGTCTAAGTAGTGCATTCCTTATTTTACGGAATTCTAGAAAAAACCAAAGAAAATTGATAGGTTTTTTTTTGTTTTTTTTAATCTAGTAATCTTTAAAAGAAAAAAAGTTAGTATATAAAATAATGTTATCACTTAGAAATATTTCTTAGTAAAAATCAAAACGACATGTTAATACCAGGTCTTCAAAGCAACAAGCAATCTGAAGTGAACATTACCAAATGAGTATTTTATAATTAACTGAGATGAACATTCCATAATGGTGCCTAAATTGAGAAGTTTACCGTATCAGCACATAGGTAGCATAGTCCTGGTGTGGCGCTGTAAGATAACCACTGGACCGCTAACTGCCAAGTCAGCAGTTTAAACCCACCAGCCGCTCCTTGGAAACTCTATACAGGGTCACCGTGAATCAGAACGGACTCGATGGCACTTTACAACAACAGGTAGCATGCTAACTATTGCCACAAAAGCTTGTCAACACCACATAAAACACTTCAAGCACAGTGTTAAAGGATAATCAATATCGCATGCATATTCTCAATATTAGAATAAACTGACATTTTTTGCACCAATCCAGGATGACAGGTTAACAGTGATAATATTAACAGAATCATTGGTTATGTATAGGAAGACTTAATGAAGACATGGAAGGATGGAGCTCTCCGCCCTGTACCTGGTGCTGGCAATGCTGGGTGATTCTGCTCCAAGTCGACATCTTTCTAGCTGGCTGGCAACAATCTGTCTTTCCACTTCCAGTTCTCGGGTGAGTCGTTGAAATTGAAGCTCCTGTGATTCAAGGAAATAAAAGCATATGAGGCTGAGGTTTGCTGCTCGGGCAGATTTATGAATGAATGTACGTCACAGGAAACATAAGAACATACCCATAACATAACACTTGTTAAATTCAAATTTGTGATGGAATTGTTGGCCTAAATAATCTTCTGTGTATAGTTTTGTTCATACTTAAGAGAAGTTGCATATATCAGCCTATATTTGGCTGTATTTTATTGAGGGAAAGGGGAACTCTAATTGAGGTCTTTTAAACACTACTTACGCTACTACAGTGTCCTATTAAACTTAAGGTTTCTAGAGACCTTATGAAATGTGTTTACATCAAGGACACACCAAACAATGTAAGTTCTTTATCCTCAATGGCCAATTTTTAAATCCTTACTTACATAGTATGTCAGCACAGCATTAAAAATGTACACCCCCATGGATAAGAATCACTTTACTGTATTTAAATCAAAGGCTTTGATATGCTAAGGGGAGTGGGGGAAAGTCATCCTTGCAATCCCATAGAAAAAGTCTTGCTATACCATGAGCAACAAAATGGTGATCGTGTCACAAACACATTCATGTGCTACTGTATGAAGAGGAGTGGGCTAGCAAAAGGAAAAACATGAGCCATATTATGCAATTTTAAATTGTACTAAAAAGCTAGGAAGACTGTCTAAAGAAATTACCTTATGCAGTTTATGCTCCACCACCAAAGAAAACAATTTACATTATAGAAGCTGCTTTAACTTTATTTGTATTTCTTTCCTTGTTAGTTTGATGGGCTTTTAATAAATAGGAAGCATGCCATGCTATAAAACTACAGATCAAATCAAGTATACTCCAAAGGCTTTAAGCCACAAATAACATCTCCAATAACACCTCAAGCTCCCCTGTGCCATATCATCTACTTATAAGTCTACATAAAGCAAATACTGAGCAGTAAACTAATTTAATTTGACAAAGATTGCTATTTCAAAATGCCAGCCATGCAAACATGACTGCTTACAATATTATTTATAATATGTTAAGATTTGTTTTCAAAAAAAAAAAAAAAAAATTCAATTGAAGTGTTTGAACTCCTATGGAATACGGCAAACGTGCATTTTTACTTGACAGCGTAGACTTTGCAAATTCCACAAACCATTCTTAGAATGATTTTTGAGAAACAGTTCCCAGCCTCCTTATCTACTGGTCCCACTGGTGTAGGCCTATTAGACAGGGCCTGATGAATCATAGTTGGCCCAATAGTGCTGTACAATATGACCGTAATAGATAAATGGAACAATGCCTGCCTCTGCCTAACAATTCCTAAACCACTGGCTTTGATTAATGCTCCGAAATAAGATATTCCATAGATATAAAACTGTACAACACTCAGCACCAGGCTAAAGTGAATTTATTATAAAACAAACAATAATGTGCTTCTTTCGCACCTATGCTTTATTAGGCCTTAAATATCATGATTTTTAAGTAATATACTTCCATTCATCCTTGCTCAATTTTTAAAATTATACATTCCTTATCCCGTAAGACTGCCTGCCTTTATCAAGCTGGGTCAAGAAAAAAACATTAGTGAATGCCAGAATATTCCCGGAGCCATCATATTACCTTTGTGCTCTGGCTTTATTTTAAAGTTGAGCACTTCTTTTAACATTCTATGGACAAAATGAAGTCCACTTTACACCTCTACTGGCCATGGAACCCATAATTTTGAGCATCACTGGCTACTTCTATCAAAACCCTTTCACTTATTATGAGCCTTCACTTCCCACAACAGAACGTCACTGCTGCTGCACGCCATCATGTCAGTTCCAACTCACAGTGACTTTAGGGTTTCTGAGGCTGTAAATCTTTACAAGAGCAGTAAGTCTCATCTTTCTTCCATGGAGTGAGCGGCCGGTGGTGACCTTTGCAGTTAGCTACCTAAAAGGTTACCCACTATGTTACCATGGCTCCCCAAATAGAATGGCATGAAGCTATATAGCATGGTATTTTAAGTGTTACGCAGTATCTGAGAATATGCATGAGTATAATTTCTGTATGCTTTGCTGTAATGTAATTAATATTACTAAAGAATATAAAGTGCACACCCACAAATAACTGGCACCAAGAAACATGAGTGGGATACAAATATTTGACAATTCTGTCTCTACTGACTTCTTATGCAGACTAATGAAGACAGTATTGCACAGTGAATAAAAAAATTTCTAATGATTATAATATAAATATTACTATTAAAATAACTATGCAGAGAAATATCACCTATTATTACAAAGCTTAAATTTTATTTCCTGAGTATACATGTAGCATGAAAGTTGATGCTGAAATCAATATTTAAGGCTGGGTATCTAAAGTATTGGGGTTCTCATATTTGTTCTCTTCTAAGAAAAGTCAAGGAAAATAACACTATAAACTTTTGCCAGTAATTAGTTAATAATTTCCTCTTACACCAACCACAAACAGACATAGAAAGTCAGGGCCTATAAAATGCTCTAAAAATGGAGTCTGTGTACATGTGTTAAATTACTTTTAAAGATATTTACCTTGACTCTCTTAAGCAGATATGTTGATGAGTGAGAGACATGGGAAGAGAAGAAAATGAAGCTTCAATATACAAATCAGCCTATAGAGTGGACAGAGCTGGGCTGCCCAAGGGCAGGCTTTTCACGCCAGCTGTCAGCAGGTGGCCTGGGGCAGTCAGCTCTTAGGGTTATCTTAGCTGCAGAAAACGCCTGTCGCCCAACAGTATACCCTTCTGGGCAGATCATATTAAAGCAACTCTTGAGGTCGGAATAATAAAAAGACAAGTCCATATTGGTTCCAGAGCTCCCCTGGTGGTTGGCTAAGGCTTTGTGGCTTTGCATCCTAGTTGGACTCCAACCCTGCTCTGTCTGCCTGTCCCATCCCTTCCCCTCCACAGGTGTGGATCCCTAATAAATACTCCCTATGCAAAACTCCATTTTAATCAGAACTCAACCTGAGACCATCTTATTTTGGGGGCTACATTTTATACAATGACAGGCCATTTTGCTCACTCTCAATTTTTGAATATTGTGAAACACTTCAAATGTATATAAAAATAAAGCTTCTGTGAATTTTACACAACTACAGCTAATATTCTTACATTTTGCCAAATTTGCAAAAGATTTTGTGAGAAATACAATAGTACACAGAGAATGAAGTCCTCTAGTTTCTCTCTCCTGGATTCCAGTCCCCTCTTTTCTCCCTCCCAAGAAGTGATCACTGTTCTGTGTCTATTAACAGGAATATATTATTGGAATGATATACAGTATTGCTCTACATGTTCACACTATTCATCAATAATATAGTGCAGTTTTCTGTAGAATGCCTTTGCAGCTCAATTATTTTGAGATCAACAAACACATGTAGACGTAGTTAATTTATTTTCACTACTCAGTCGTATTCCATTGCATGAATAGAGCACAATGTATTTTTATGGTCCTATGACGAGGAGTCCTTAGCTTGTTTCCAGTTTCATACAGCTGTAAGCATGCTATGAAATAAGAGTCTTTGTAAAGAGCATGCTGTGCACCTGGGCCCACTTTCCCCAAAACAGAAACCGGGAAGAGGAACTGCTGGGTGCTAGGGTGAAGTGGCACACTGAGTTGTGTGCTAGGCTGCTAGAAAGGCCAGAAGGTGCTCCATGGGATAAAGAACAGGCTTTCTGCTCCCACAAAGATTTACAGCTCTAGGAGTCCTACGTGGTGGTGGTGGTAATGTGCCGTGGAGCCGGTTCTGACCCATAGCGACCCTGTACAGGGTTTCTGAGGTTGTAAATCTTTACAGGAGCAGAAAGCCTCATCTTTCTCACGCGGAACAGCTGGTAGTTTCGAACTGCTGACCATGCGGTTCGCAGCCCGATTCGTAACCACTACGCTACCAGAGCTCCTTCATAGGGTGGCTATTAGTCGGAAATGACCGATGACAGCACGTTTATTTGTTTTTATTTGTTTGAGGTGAAAGACATGTGTCCCTTCATCTTTGTTTGACAAAAGTTTTCAAACTACTTTCCAATGTAGTTTTACCAACTTACATTCCAGTCATCAGATTCTTTACATGTTTTGTTGTTGTTAAGTGGCGTCAAGTCAATCCTGATTCATAGCGACCCTGTATAGAGTTTCCAAGAAGCAGCTGGTGGATTTAAACTGCCGATCTTGTGGTTCAAACCGACCACATACTCACTAATAATTGATTTATACTTGAAGGCTTAATTTTTTTAGTGGGCTGGATGGGTGGTTACTCTTGGTAGGGTAAATGGATGGGTAATCTGACAGATACAGAATGTTGTCTTGCATGTATTTTACTTTGTATTTTCCTGATTACCAACATAAGCATATTTTTATATGTTTATTGGCCATTTAGGTTTTGAATCCGTTGTTGTTGTTATTGTTAAGTGCCGTCGAGTCGGATCCGACCCATAGCGACCCTATACAGGGTTTCCGAGGAGCAACTGGTGAGCTTGAACACACTGACCTTGCAGTTCAAATGGCTTTGCAGTCTGGCGCATTAACCCACAGCACCACTTTGAATCTCTTAGGTATCATAAATTCTCAGGGTATTTTTTTTTTTTGTCTCTACTGCCAGCACCCAAGCCATACTAAGATAGTGCCTCTATTTATTCTCTTCTGTGAGGCTGGCGTCTCATTCACTGTTATGCAAGAGACCTCTCAGCTGATACACCATGGGAAAGTCTTCCATGTAGCCAAAAAGCCAAGTTCAGCATCAGTTACGTTTATTGCTTACTTACTCAAGATTCCTCTTTCATTTTAGTTTTGTTTTTTGCAAATCGCTTATTTTGTCTCTAGCTTAGCTTTGTTTTAACAATGAAAATGAAAACATTTTATTTGGCATATTTCGTTTCCTTCATTGGAAAGATCAGTCGAGTACAGGATCAATAGTATTGTCAGAGATAAATGGTTTTAATAGGTTTTTATTTTGATATTTTTAAATAATATATTCAGCTGTATTAACGGTGATTTTTATCAATTTATTACTTCTCTCTGCATCCTGTTTAGGGCTTAGCATATGTCACATATTATACTTTCTGTTTTAATATTTTTTATTTCCACAATTTCTACGTGGTCCTTTTTCAGAGCTAACTCATCTTGCTAATTTTTGTCTGCTTTAACTTCATACTTTCTGGCGGCTTTATAATGGAAGTTCTTCCTTTAATTAACTCTCTACATATCCAAAACGTACTTGTTTTAAATCTGTCAGACAGTTTCAAATACCAGTTTCATCTGGAATAACTTAATGCCTGTTGATTTAGTTAGCTGTTTTTCTTACCGGTAGGTACTTTTGAGTTTGTGAGAATTTTGGTCTGCATACTTACATGAAGTGAAAACTTCATAATTTCCCCCTTTATTTTGCCTTATGAATTAGTAACCTCTGCATCTGTACTGGGTTGTTCAGAACAAATGAGGCCTTAAATTAGTAACTGAGTTTCCCTATCCAACATAAATATTAGGGAAACTGTGCATCTTGTCACAAGGGGATTATCACCTCCTTCTTGTTTCTCAAAGCCCCAACACTATTGCTGGCACTGAAAACAAGGCATGCTCAATCCTCCCTGAGCCCTAATTTCTCTCACTCTCATTAAATCCTTACTGTTGGATGTTGTTGTTATTAAGTACCGCCGAGCCAGTCCCAACTCTTAGCAACCCTGTATAGGGTGGGTTTCTGAGGAGAGATTGGTGAGTACTGCTGATAGGACTTAACGTCACCTTACTCTTTCCAACTGATTCCTACAGAAACCTCATTTCCACGTACAAACTGTCTCTTTATAAACCCCTCTTTCCCTCAGAATGATCTCTATCTCTGGGCTTTGACTGAAATGTGGCTGTTTCTTGATAAAATTTTTTTTCTACAATCGACTGTGGGGAAGACTATGTATTCTTCCACATTCTACATTTAAGTAAGGTGTCTACAAGAAAGGAGCTCTCCTAGTTCCTTATTCCCTCTATGTATAAGCCTAAAGCTGATTATAATACTTTTCAGTATGTGCTTAACAGCAGTAGGATCTATGCTCATATCACCTCTTCTATTTTTGATACAAGTAAGTTACGTTTTCTCTTTTTCTTAGTTAATAAACAACAGTATTCTTTAATGTGCAAAACTTAATGCCCATCACGATATCCTCAAAAACATCCCAAATACCACTCTGTGATTTAGGCTGGTATTAAAACCAAAGAAGCCATAATTTGAAAGAGTCTTTGAACTTCTCTACAGTAAGAAAACCAGGCTTGTGCTATCCAGTGACAGCATCCACTGCCCATTTTCACCGTTAAGCATTCAGGAACAGCTGCAATGACTACAACTACAATGACGACGAAGAAGAAATAGTCGGAGGTTCTCATATCAGGACATCAACTATGACATCATAAAATTCCTGTCCCCACCTTTCCATTAATCCTCAGCTCCTCCTAGATTTAATGAAGGAGTAGCCCCTTCTTGTCTAGGCTAGCACCTCAATCCCTCCTGTATTCTCTAGAATCCTGCTTCTCCCCTACAAATCTTTTATGCTTTCTCTCAGTTTATAAACAGAATCAAATCTCATTTGAAAACTGTACTCCTCTGTTGTTACTGTTGTTAAGTGCTTTTTGAGTTGGTTCCGACTCACAGCAACTAGTACAGGGTTTTGGAGGAAAAGCTGGTGAGTTTGAATTACCAATCCTGAGGTTTAAACTGACCTTGCGGTTCACTGTTTATCCTACAGTGAGTGCTACACCAGGACTCCTTTAGCTATCCTTTAATCTGTCTCCTAGCACGCTGACCTATGCAATCTTTTACTGAACATGTTTTCAGTTGACTCCTTAAAATACAGTATTGTCCAACATGAAATCACTGAAACAATGATTTCCATGCTTTATATTTTTTCCTAATACAAGTTAAAATACATTATTTTTAATGTGTGCCAAAAAACATTTCAACTCAGGTGTACAAGCATGATACGGTAGAGTTCATGCCTATAAATCTCAGCAAGAAAATAATGATTGGTGATTAAATATAAAGAAAAAAATGAACATGGACATTACTTGCTAGAACCAGCATTTATATAAAAAAAGCATTTTATTTCAATCATCAGTGCTTAAAAATTCTCCAAAAATTAACACTTTTCTGAATTTACTTTTCTGCCTTAGGTCAATGAAAGACAAATAGACAGATACACAGAGAGGAAGAGTTTTATACCATTAAAAGTTCAATTATTACTCAATACTAATATGCAAAATTTGGAAGGTACAAGGTATTGGGCCCTATTCCGGAAACATACTATAGTATATGATTTTCCTTCCCTGTTTTTAAAAGATGACCACATTATGCTAACTGTTGTATCTTTGAAGTTCTTGAGTCAGGTCTAAGAGGTCACTGTAAAAATGAATATGATAGCCAATCAGGAACCTTCAAAACCATCCCAAACATTATTCTAAAACCAAATCAGCCACATTTTCAAAGGGTCTCTGAAACTCTGCTTTAATATACTGCTGGGTGAGAAAATATCCTGACCATATATCATAACTTACTTAATAATTGATGAATTATTGTATCTACTTGTTCCTAAATTAACAGAAATCCTGGCATACAATATCTATCCCTTTTGGACTAGTTAGCTCCCTTTGTTTAAGGAAATATAAATCAAAAGACTTGAACAACTAAAATGCCTTAACACCAGTCTTCTACTGAATGATAATGAATGATAAACGAAAAGTTCAAGTTCATATATGTTTGGGAAATGCCGCACACTAGATTGTACAACTGGAAGATTCACTGTAACTAACGTAACTAAAACTCCAAAAAGTCTACCAGTAGGACATAGGAACACCCAAACCTGCACACAGTCCCCATCTGACCTAGCCTCGCTGGCTTGATAATCAGACCTTAATCAGAACTTGACTAG